>NW_027528390.1:26101-118061 GCF_008692635.1 Crocuta crocuta
GTAGAATTTACATCTATAGAATGGACTAGTTGTGATTGTGTAAGCAAGCCGGTGACCAGAGTTAATCAGGTCAGTGTTCTGAGGTAATAAGAGAGAAAAGAGAAAGAAGAAAGAAAGAAAAAAAAAAGGGAGGAGGGCAGCTCTCAGGCCGGGATGGGCGTGGTGTGACCCAGTGCCTCAGGCGGGAGCTCTGCCTCGGCGGNTCTCAGTGGATTCTGCGTCCTTTTTCTCCCAGCCTCTCAGGTTTCGTAAGGTTTCCAATGGCTTCAGATCTTTTCCATGTGGTGTATGGGCGCAAGTGCAAGTGCGGAGCTCCTTACTCCTCCGCCATCTCGCCCCCTCTCCTGCAGTGGATATAATTTTTAAGCTCAGACTATGGTTCCAGTAGCCTTTGTTGGACCCCATGCAAAAATAAAAGAAATTTCCATACTTCAAAATCCATTTAACTGTGCAGTTGAGGAGTTTTCACCTAACCTTCAACTAGAAGGGATTCTTCAATGTAGTAAAATGCTAAGCCTATCAGGAAAAGAAATAGAATTCTAAAAGATGTTTGTCAAGTGATGACTCTTCTCAGTAAAAATCATATGTCCATATGTTCAAACATCAGTTGCTGCCCCGTTTCGATCTGTGTGAAAAGGCATTTCTATTTTTTCAGTTCTTTAACAATTTCATTTTATTTTTTATGAACTATATTGACCTAATTATATTAGTTTCAGGTGTAGAAAATAGTGATTCAATGCATGTATGTATTGCAAAATGATCACCGTAAGTCCAGTTAATATCTATTACCACACTTAGTTATAGCTGTTTTCCTTGTGATGAGAACTTTTAAGATCTATTTTCTTAGCAGCTTGTGAGTATACAATACAGTATGATTATTATCTTATCTTTACAATACAGTATTATTAACTATAATCACCAAGCTGTACATTATATCCCCAGGACTTGTTTATTTTATTTTACTTTATTTATTTATTTACTTAAATTTTTTTTATGTCTATTTTATTTTGAGAGACAGAGACAGAGAGCGAGTGGAGGGCAGAGGGGGAGAGAGAGAGAGAGAGAGAGAGAGAGAATCTGAAGCAGGCTCCAGGCTCTGAGCTGTTAGCACAGAACCCAATGCGGGGCTCAAACCCACAGACTGTGAGATCATGACCTGAGCTGAAGTCAGAAGCTTAACCGACTGAGCCACCCAGGTGCTCCAAGACTTGTTTATTTTATAACTGGGAGCTTGTGCCTTTTGAATACCTTCACCCATTTTGCCATGCACTCCCAACCTCCTGTGTTTGGCAATAGCCAATATGTTCTCAGTATCTATGAGTTCTAATTTTTGGGGTTCGTTTTCATTCCATGTGTGAGATCATATGGTTTTGGCCTTTCTATGTCTGATTGATTTTACTTAGCATTATGTTCTTAGGATCCATCCATATTGTCGCAAATGGCAAGATTTCCTTCTTCTTTATGGGTGAATAATATTCATATATATTATTGCAATGAACATGGGGGTACAGCTATCTTTTTGAGTTAGTATTATTATTTCCCTATCCAGAAGTGTAATTGCTGGATCATACAGTAGTTATTTTGTAAATTTTTTAAAGAACCTATGTACTATTTTCCATAGTGGTAGCAATAATTTACATGTCCACTGAGAGTGCACAAGCTGTCCTTTTCTGGACATTCTCACCAACACTTGCTATTTCTTTGAAAAGATTTTCAAACAGGAATTACATGAAATTTCATTACAGACGAACACCAAGAGTTGAAGATTTATAGTTGATTTTGATGATAGAAAACACTAATTTTGATTCCCAATTAAGTGAAATGTTACTCAGTGTTCAAAAAGTATTCCATTCTTCTCAATAGTAGACCTGTTTTGGAAAAAAAATGTACTCAGGGGCACCTGGGCACCTCAGTCAGTTGAGTGTCTGACTCTTGATTTTGGCTTAGGTCATAATCTTACAATTGTAGGATTGAGCCCCATGTTGGGCTCTGTGCTGAACATGCGACCTGCTTGAGATTCTGTTTCTTATGAGAAAAAATGTACTCAGTTATTATATTTTGAATTTCATCAGTAAAAAAATTTGTAGAAATATACTTTCTTATATAAAACCCACAAAAATCTTTGGTTTTGCCTTTTGGATTGAAAAATCTACTATTTACTATATGGCCCTTTACAGCAGCTTGCCAACTCTTGTTTTAATGCATGAAGAGTATGAGAGAATGGGCCAGATATATTTGGCATTTTATTCTCACGATGAAATGAAAAGTGACATTAGGAGGTTAGTCACTTGACCATGAGGTAGTCACACCTTGCTAGAACGCTCACAAACATTGATGTCAGAGCAGGGCAACCATGTTAGGACGATGTGTGCTCCAAAGCAGAAGTCAGGCAGAGCTCGGGAGGAAGGATGGGACAGTAACTGGACAACAGAGGTCAGAGCCCCAAGGAGCAGGGCCAGCCCACAGTGACCGAGGGAACCCAGCACAGGATGGCGGCTGGTATTAAACTGACACATTGCTTCATGCTAGGAGCTGAACAGGGTGTGATAATCTACGGTTCATAGTTGGAAGTTAGCTAGGATCGTTAGATTGCGTGGGGGAAATAACTGTAAATTAGGGGACAGCAGAAGGAGAAGCAGCTGTAGAGAAATGACAGGACCCTGGCGGAGAATGAGTTGTAGAAAATGTATGTATCCCGTAGGGTCAAGTCAGACTCTAGCACTAGCCAATGGAGAGATGACCCAACATGAGTTCTGAATCTAATTATGCATGTAATTTGGCTCAATAATAAGAAAGTATCTCTCTTTCTCTCTGGTCCTATTTTCTGTTGGATAAGGGAACATCAGGACCAAATTATAGAAAACCAATGCCTTTTTGTCATATCTCATTCTGTCATTCACTTCACAATCTAGCAAGTTTTATTTCCACCATGTTTGTTGAGCTTGGCCCAGGCTGAGTGTCCTGAGTCACCCTTTTGAGGCCAAAGTCTACCATTGAGATCAGATCCTGGGACAAGAGGAGTTCTGCTACAGTCTAAGTGTTTATGTCTCCCACATTCATATGTTGAAACCTAACCTCCAGGGTGATAGTGTTTGGAGTGAGGCCTTTGGAAGATGGTTAGGTCATGCGACTACAGCCCTCATATGTGGGATTAGTGCCCTTGCAAAAGTGGTGTGAGAAAGCTCCCTTGTGCCTTCCATCTGGTGAGGATACAGAGAAAAGGCACCATCTATTAACCAGAAGGCTCTCACCAAACACAGATGGTACTGGTGCCTTGACCTTGGACTTCAAGGCTTCAGAACCATGAGAAACAAATGGTGTTGATTATAAAACACCCAGTTATGGTATTTTACTACAGCAGCCTGAGCAGACAAGACATTTACTTGCTAAATCAAAGGACCGACAGGACTCCAAGGACTGAGAGTGCAGCGTGACATGAAAATTCTGACTCTGAGTAGGAGTCAAGCCACAGGCCAGGGGGAAGGTGCCAGTCTACAAGTCTGGATGGGCAGAGACCAGAGAGACCAAGTAAAGGATCAGTAAGTAAGGAAAGCAATGGTTCAAAGTGGTGATGGCCGGGGAGGAGGTGCAGGGAAAATGAAGAGAGCAACACTTGAACATGTGGCTGTTGGAGAGGGTGTACGGCACACACGGCATTACTCTTAGACTCAAATCCCAGCTGCCCAGAATTCTTTTACTTCTCAAGCTCTTACATTATAGGAACGAAGGACAACAATGAAACACAACATCAAGCCCACAAGCGTTCATCTCTCTCAACCGAAGACAGAAAAAATGAGCGATGTGTGATTCCTGGTTTTCTTATTGAGAAAATAGAAGTGCATACACTTCCTCAAACAAACTCAATGAATCCGTGGTTTTTGAAACAACCAAGGCTTCTGACCGATTGTCCCTATTCTTCTGCAGTGAATAACTTTTAGGGCTCCTACTTACTGTTTAGGAATGGCCCGCCTTTTCTGGAAAGGAACTTGGCAATATGAAACCAAAGAGTTAAATAAGTGCATGTCACCCTACAGAATATTATTCAGTTGTAAAGAATACCTTTATAATTGAAGAAAAAAGAAACCTTTATAATTGGAGAAAAACTGACAGGCATCATTCCGCAAATGACCGTATTTAAGACCAACCGTAATGGGACAAACTGGCGTCATGATTCCTGATATGTTACCTTGAGGACACAGCATCACTTGTTAAGTACTGCTGCTGCAAAAGGTTTATCTGTAATTGGGTTATGAGCACACAACCCAAAAAGCTAAACGGAGGGGACTTCTGAAAGCCAGCTGGCCTGAAAAACAGCAATCTTATGAAAAAAATATATGGGGTAACTGATGTAGGGTAAAGGAGATGCAAATACAATGCATGATCTTTGATGGGCTTGTAGACAGGAAGACTATAAAAGACATTTTTTTGGAAAAACTGACAAAATTTGAACATGCTTAGCAAGTTCCATAATAGTGTGGTATCAATATTAATTTTCTCGAATTTAATCATTTATTGTGGCTGTGGAAGATATCTTTGTTCCTAAGGAAAAAAAAAACTAATGTATATGAGTGTGAAATGTCAAGAAGAGACAGAGACAAAGAGAGAGGGTGGTGGGGAGGAACGGGAGAAAGGTAACAAATGAAGGAGAAGTACAAGTAAATGTGGGGAAATGTTAACAATTAATGACTCTAGATAAAAGGTATAAAGATATTTGTTATATTCTTATAATTTTTCTATAGGTTTGTCTTTTTGAAAAATAAAACACTGGTGGGGCGCCTGGGTGGCTTAGTCGGTTAAGCGTCCGACTTTCGCTTAGGTCATGATCTCGCGGTTCGTGGGTTCGAGCCCCGCGTCGGGCTCTGTGCTGACTGCCAGCTCAGAGCCTGGAGCCTATTTCAGTCTGTGACTCCCTCTCTCTCTGACCCTCCCCTGCTCACGCTGTCTCTCTCTCTCTCCTAGAAATAAATAAGAATAAAAAAAATAAAAAGAAATAAAAAGAAAAAACACTGGAAAAATAAGGAAGTTTCAGTAATTCTACTCCCATGAGTTTATCTTAGGGAAATAATTATAAAATTGCATAAAGATGAATGTGTAAGTACATTTATCATAGCCTTGCTTATAAAACAAAACACTTTTAAATAGTCTAAATTTCTAGCAATAGGGGATTGGTTAAGCAAATTATGGTCTTCTTTTTCAAAATATATGGAAGAGAATATTATGCATTCATTAAAATTATTTTAAATTATTTACTGTTTCTTGACATGGAAAAATATTAATAATATATTGCTAAGTAAAAAAAGCAATTGGTAAAAACATGGTTGTATATCTCTAAAAGTACATACATATATGTAATCACATGCATTCCTAAAGATATTTAAAATATTAAAAGGACATACACTGAGATGTTAGTGACATTTTCTTTCACGCTGAGAATATAAGTGATTTTGAGGGGAAGTGTTTCTCTGGGTTTATTATTATTTTTAAAAATTGAACATCTTTTCCTATTCAATTTAGGAAAAAATTCTCTAAATATGGTTAAAATCTATTTTCCAGGTTATTTATAATATCTCTCAATTGTTGACAGTTGCATTTCTTTGCTACTTGGATATCTCATCGTTATGTGTCAGATCTCCTAAGATGTTTATGAAGCATTATACAGTTTACTTTTCCCCCCACACCCGCACCCCTGGCTCTGTACATTTTCCTGGAGGCCTTTATTTGGCACTGTAGACTAAAGAAAGCACATATTGATGCTTTGGTTTATTAGTGCTGACACACAGGGAAATAGAAATATAAAGTGGTGCTTAACACTTGACTAGCTAACACTTATCTACACTGAGGAGGTAGTGCCGGGAAAAGAAGATGTGACATATCTAAGTGAAATGGCTTAAATACCAAGACAGGCCCTACTCGCTAAAAAGACTGCTGCCCAGGCTGTAGAGATTCTGATGATTGAAAAGGAACCAGAGACCTTTCTGAATCACCACCTTCATGAATGCCATTATGGTAGCACAACACTTCTCATAGTGCTCAGGTGGCCGTGAGCAGATCACAAAACCTCTCTAGGATGTGACACAAACAGCAGAAGGTACTAGAATGAAAACCTGGAAGAAGAGTCCTCTTTCTGGACCATATAGGATATTAGTGATGATAATATTAAATGAAAAAAAGGGGGCACCTGGGTGGCTCAGTTTGTTAAGCATCCGACCTTGGCTGAGGTCATGATCTCCCGGTTCGGTTCGTGGGTTTGAGCTCCATGGCAGGCTCTGTGCTGACCGCTGGGAGCCTGGAGCCTGCTTTGGATTCTGTGTCTCCCTTTCTCTCTGTCACCCCACCCCCCCGCCAGCTGTCCTCTCTCTCAAATATAAACATTTAAAAATTTTTTAAATAACAAAAGGGAACAAGAACTCTGCACTCACTTAACTTCATTTTGTCCTCTATGAAAACAAAGGGTAATATCAAGGAAAACAGACTCCATGCCCTGTCCTCACCCCACCCACATGGGGAGCCAACAAAGGAAGGCTCCTGTCACCTTTCAAAGGAGAAGATGCTGCTGTGTGGGACATGCCCTTTCCAGGCCACTAAGCCACATTTTGCAGTGAGCCAGCTAACATTATTAATGAGGTTCCCTACTTGTGGCTTAAGGCAAAAAAGATTTTGCGTTTTTCTTTTGGAGGAAACACCAAGCTCATATATCAAAGACCCACATTTTATTTTATTTTATTTTATTTATTTTTTAACATTTATTTATTTTTGAGAGAGAGAGAGAGAGGGGGGCGGGTAGGGCCAGGAGCGATGGAGACACAGAATCTGACGCAGACTCCAGGCTCTGAGCTGGTCAGCAGAGTCCGATGTGGGGCTCAAACTCACAAATCTTGAGATCATGACCTGAGCCGAAGTCAGTTGCTTAACTTAATGAACTACCCAGGTGCCCCTCAAAGACCCAAATTTTAAGTAAGTGTCCCATCTACACATGGAAGCTTGAAAATATCACTCAGGTGATATGCTGTCCCCGCCCTCCCCCATCATATCATCTCTTCGGAAGTCCTGGATGCAACCACATTCACTGAGCCCCGTGCTGACTGTATACAGTTGTCCCTGGATACTGGGAAGATCCTTTTAGTCATCTTCAATGTGCTGTTTCTACTTATTCCTCCCATAGTACTTACTGTTCTTCATTATTAATTTTTTTTTCAAAGGGACTATCAAGCAATCATTGCCGTGTGAGTGTGAAGTAGACATTTAAACAATAGTTACTGGGGTGCCTGGGTGGCTCAGTCAGTTAAGCATCTGACTTTGGCTCAGGTCATGATCTCATGGTTCATGGGTTTGAGCCCCGCGTCGGGCTCTGTGCTGACAGCTCAGCTCAGAGACTGGAGCCTGTTTCAGATTCTGTGTCTCCCTCTGTCTCTGACCCTCTGCTGCTCACGCTGTCTCTCTCTCTCTCTCTCAGAAATAAATAAAACATTAAAAAAATTAAACAATAGTTACTGAATGAATGAGCCCACTCCTTCCCAGTAATGCTCAAAAGTGGTCTTCCACTCTACATGCCCTGAGCCTAAAACACAGTCATTCAAGATTGAAGTAGTGAAGTCTTTTTTTTTTTTTAGTTGTGATAAAATACACAAAACATGAAATTTACCTTTATAACCACTTTTAAGTATGCAGGGCAGTGGCATTAACTATATTGACATTGTCACCCACTGTCCATCTCCAGACTGGCTAAATTCCTCATCTGAATTTCTATATCCATTAAACACCAACTCCTCATTCTTGTCTCTCCCAGACCCTGGAAAGGACGATTCTACTTTCTGTCTCTGTGATTTTGACTATTCTAGAGCTAAGCCTGTGGTGGTGTACTATTTATGCACTTCCATCTGGACAGTCTGTTGTTCTGGCATCATTTGCCGAATGGCCCATCTCTAGTGCACTGGTTATTAAATCATATAACAAGGCTTCACCAATGATCTTTTCTTGTGTTAATGTTCATGGCGCTTAAAAAGAAACTTAGTTTCTATTGATAGGGTACAGAATTAAGCTACATCAGGAAGATGTACCTTATTAATTATGTAAGAGATTTTTTATATACATTATTATTATTGCTTGGTGTATTTGATTGGTTATGGACTGAGAAAGGTCAATGTAATGTATTCCACACTAAGGAAGGACTTCTGGTTCCCAGTCTAGTGGTAAGAAGCTTAGGAGCCTTCACTGCAGTCTCACAAAGTAAAAACCTGAACAAACTGAAAATCAGCAAAGTCAGCAACCTTTCTTGAATATGTAAGGAAAGTGAGGGCACAGTGCAAACCACAACTCCATAGTTGGTGAGACCCACAGGCAGCTATGGGGAATCAGAACTCACTAGAGCAGAAATCCGTGAGGTGGGGCCTCTGTGGGAGCAAGGGCTGGGGAGGAAAAGCTGATGAATTGCTGGAGGCTCAGAATGGACAGGAAACTCAGGGGGACCCAGTCATTGGGGAGCCCCCATACCTCTGTGAGTTTTACTTTCTGGAGCTCCACCAGGTTCTCACTGGGAATATCAGACACAAATCCCTAATGCTTATGGCAGGAGGAGGAGGAAAGGAACTGCTCTGGAACATGCCAGAAATTCTGCTCTTTTTAGCAATAGCTGCCCCCAGGAATTTATTCAGTCAGAGCCTAAATAATCTGAAGGAAGGGAAATACCCAACTTCAGCCCCTTCTAGCATCCTGGTCCCACCTCAGGGGGGAACCCCTCTCCCCAAACTAAGAAGCATGTGTGAATTTCACAGTCTAGAAATTTCACAGTGTAGGATGACTAGAGTCCTACTCCCAGAAGGCTTCCCCTCCCCCACACCTGACCGCCATATTGCTAGGGGACTCTTTACAGCAGTTCCATTTACCCAGTACATCTTGTCCGGCTATGAAGAAAAAATCATAAGTCATCCTAAAAGGCAAAACACACAGTTTTAAAAAAATATTTCTTAATGTTTTCATTTATTTTTGAAAGAGAGAGTATGAGTGGGTGCGGGGAAGGGATAGAGAGAGGGGAACAGAAGATCCGAAGTGGGTTCTGTGCTGACAGCAAGGAGCCCAATGCAGGGCTCGAACTCATACACCATGAGATCATGACCTGAGCCGAAGTCAGACGCTTAACTGCCTGAGCCACCCATGTGCCCCAAAACACATAGTTTGAAGAGAGAGCAAGCCTCATAACCACACTCAGATATGGCAGGGATGTGACATTGGTATTATCAGAGTGGGGATTTAAAATAGTTATGATTAATGCGCCAAGAACTCTGATGGATGAAGTAAAAGCATGTAGAACAGATGGGCAGCATAAGCAGAGAGACGGAAATCTCAAGAAGGAACCAGAAAGGAATGACGGAGATCAAAAACATAACAGACATGAAGAGTGCCTTTGATGCACTTATTAGTAGACAGGACACGGCTGAGGAAAGAGTGTCTGATCTTGAGGATATGTCAATAGGATATGTCAACCTCCAAAACTGAAAAGAGGAAAAAGACTAGAAAAAAACCCTGGAACACAGTATCCATCTAGGGACCACCACAAATGGTCTCGTGTACACATAATGGGGTTACAAGGAGGGAAAGACAGAAAGAAACTGAAGACATATTTGAAACAATAATGATGGAGAATTTACCCTTAACAACAGATCCAGGAAGTTCAGAGAACAATCAGTAGGAAACTGCTAGAAAAATGACACCTAGGCACATACTTCTCAAACTGTGGAAAAGATGTAATAATCACACCTACTACTTCTGTGTCCTTTTTCTGGCCTCTCTTTACTTTCACTTGAGAGATTTTGGTGCTAATTTTTTGGTAGGTAGTTTGTCACAACTGCTGTATCTTCACCATGCATTTTACCCTGCGCCTTTATAGAGTGCCTCTTTCAGACAGACACTCTTTTCATGGTTTATCATTGTCCCAATGTTCTCTGCATGTTAAGATTGAGATCTCTGCACTGCATTTGGTTGATATGACGTTATGACCCAGAGTTCTGTATTATAATCTGTCTTGGTTTTGCTCTGTGGTTCAATCTGAAACTCTGTTTCTTATAAGGGCCCATTTAAATTGATCAATATGAAAGTGACGTTTGGTCTTGGTGTGTCATAGTGGTGTCAAAACATATTAATGTTTTGCTGTTTTTGTGCTTAAAAATATTATTAGGACAGTTTTACAGTTTCGTACAAAATTAAATATGCTCTTATCATACAGTCTAGAAATCGTGTTCCTTGGTATTTCCTCAATGAGTTTACCCTGAGGCACACCCAAAACCCAGCATGTGAATGTTTATAGTTATTAGTTATAGCTATAGCTTTACTCATCATTGCCAAAACTTGGAAGCAACCAAGGTGTCCTACAGTAGATGAATGGACAAATAAACTGTGGTCTGCCCAAGCAATGGAAAATTATTCAGCACTAAAAAGGAAGGAGCCAGCAAGCCACGGAAAAACATGGAGGAGACCTAAGCGCATATCACTAAGTGAAATAAACCAATCTGAAAGGCTATGTACTGTGTGATTGTAACTACATGGCGTTCTTGAAAAGGCAAAAACTATGGAGGCAATAAAAATATCAGTGTTGGCCAGGAGTGAGGAGGGGGAGAGGCTGAGCAGAGAGGAATTTTAGGGCAGTGGAGATACTGTGTAGTGCTGTGACGGTGGGTACATGCCATTATATATTTGTTCAGGCAGCAAAACTGAACTTCAAGGTTCTGAACTATGAGCTTTCTGGGGTTAGGAGGTACAGTTTCATCAGTTGTAACAAAGGGACCCTCTGGGGGCTGTAACCAGAGTGCACCTCTGATTTTGAGAGCAGGCAGGCTGTGCATGTGGGGGAGGGGGGGACAAGTGTATAGGAACTCTCTGTACCTTTTCTTCAATTTTGCTGTGAACCCAAACTGCTCTAAAAGTAAAGTCTATCAAAAATACATTAATAACTATGTGATCCGTTTGCTTTGTTTCTTTGCTTAGTATTTTGATAATTAGGAGCGTCTATATTTTTTTTCAAAGATTCGTTTCCTGCCATTCTTTAACTGCCTCAAAACTCTATTTCCTCAAATAGCATCTATTAGCCCCTTCTCAGAACAATGATAAAATTAGCGTGTTTGGCTTTGCACTCTTCCATTCCTACTGCTTATTTTGTATTTATTAATATTATTATTCATAGTTTTGTCTTAGTACCATTATATGTGTTTATGCTTTCATTACTGTATTAGCTGCAAGCAATATTTTAAGATTCCCGGCTATTAGAGGATTAACAATTCAATGAATTTCCTTTAATTCCCAATCTTCTGCTTTGCCGCCACAATTCTACCAACTGAACCTTTCTTCTGGTGTTTGAGGGGCACATGACATAAATATCATGGTCCGCCGCCCTAGTCCTTCTATTTATGTCTTCATCCTCTTGAAATAGAGCAGACTTTTTGGCTGTTATTTCCCTAACTTGTTTACTTGAGATCCAGCCTTTATTAATTCCCTCAGGAGTATGATGGGAGCAGTGCCTCCTGAGTTCTAGTAGATTTGTACTGTCGTCGTTTGTCTACTTGAGAGGCACAGTCTGGCTGCCATCAAGACAGACGGCAGGTGCGGCTTACCTGGGCGCTCACCTGGACCACCAGGATGCTGGGAGCGCTCCCAGGTTTCAACATCCCCCCTTCTCTTCTCTTGAGCGGCTTTTGCCCCCAGAGCAGTAGCTTCTGCAGCCTTTAGACATAATTTGTAGTCTGTGGGGTCCATCTGCCTCCCAGTGTCACCAGAAAGAAAAAAAAATGGAGCCTACAAAATGGCTTTGTTCTCCTTATGGCTTTTTTTATGATTTCTAGGAGAGGAGAAAAATACTGACTCACAAAGCTTTGTTTACACAGACAGTCGAAAGCTTTTAGGTTCTAAATTTAAGGCTCTCTTTTTGTTTTACTTTTGGACACTTACTTCTAATTTTATTGCTTTATGGTCAAAGAACATGGGCAGTATGATATCGATTCCATTCTATTGACTGAGAATTTCTGTGCAACTTAGTGCATAGTCATTTTTGGTAAAAGTTCCACTTGCGTTAAATGTATCTTCTGATTACTGGGCTGGAGTTCAAGATACACTGATGAGTTTAAGCTTGTTTATTGTTTTGCTTATATTTTCTCTGTCCTTCAATTATTATTTTTCTGCTGCTTCTATCGTTTGCTGAGAGGGGCTTGTTGAAATCTTCACCATGACTATAGATTGGACTATTTTCCCTTATTACTTTTTCAATACCTATTTTTCAAATACCTGTAGGTTTGGTATAGTTTTTCCTATTTATATAAGGTTGTGAGGCCCTATTGTTTAGGCCACACAAGCACACAAGTTGTGATGATCTCCTTGGTGAATTGCTCCTTTCTTCCTTCCCTGATTCTCTTGAATTCTCCTGTTGTTTTTTGCATTGAAGCTATTTCTTCTGCTTAGTATTATATATTACTTTACCTTAACCTGTCACTTCACATCAAACTTTCCTTGTCATTGTGTTTTATTTTAGGTGAATCTCTTTTAAATGACATAGAGCTGTGTTTTTTTTCTTAAATTTAAATTCCAGTTGTGTCTGTTGCTGAAATAAGTATAGTTCTATTACTGTGATAAATGCTTGGATTTACTTAAACTTCCTATTTATCATTCTTATACTTTACTTCTTATATGTATTTTTCTTTCCTACTGGGTTGTATTTTCTTTACTTACCTCTTTTCACTGATTTATAGTGTCCTTATTCCATTTATTTTATTTATTATATTTTAAAATAGGCACACTGTATTTAACAAAGTCTAATGGTATTCAGTATTTCTATCCTATTGAACCACATAAAAACTTAAGAATATTGAACCCTGATTTTTTAATTTCTTGTCACATGTATTTTCTTTAGTATTTCTGTTTCAACATGTTTTTAATTTCCTGAAATGTTTTACTATCGCTATTTTATTTTTTTTTTAAGTTTATTTCTTTATTTTGAGAGAGACAGAGATAGCATGATTGAGGAAGGGGCAGAGAGAGAGGGAGACAGAGGATTCCAAGCAGGCTCTGCGCTGAAAAGCAAGGGGCCAGACCTGGGGTTCCATCTCACGAACTGCAAGGTCATGACCTGAGCCAAACCCAAGGGTTGGACACTTAACCAACCAAGCCACCCAGGAGCCCCTACTGCTGCCATTTTAAATAGATAATGTTTGTTTGAACTGACCCTCACATGCTTACCAGTTCCTAACTCACCCTGATTTGTTTTACTCCTTCCTTTGGGTTCAGTGGCCTTCTTTTGGTTGTGCATCTTTTAGGAATTCATTCTGCAAGGATGTCCCATTTGGATGTAGCTTGTTTTAGTCTTCCTCTGAAATGCCTTTATTTCCCTTCATTCAGAGATGATGGTAGCTGCTGTAGACTTTTAGGTGGAGTGTATTTTCAGTCTGAGTTTATTGATCTGTTATCATCTGGAGTGGGAATGTTAATATTTATTCTTCATAGATGCTCTTTTTCTTTTCAGTTTTTTTCTTTAATACATTTCTCTTTGTTTTCACTGTGCCAGACTTTCACAGTTAAGTGATCCAGTGAGTACTTATCCTTATTTATTAGGATGCATATTGGTTATCCATTGTTGCATAGCAAGCTACCCTAAAATTTAGTGGCTTGAAATAATGCATGAATATTTCCTTGGTGTTTCTGTGGGTCAGGAATCCAGGCATTCCTTAGCTGGCTGCTTGCTCCAGACTCCCTCCCAAGGCTGCAGTCAAGGTGCTGTTTGGGACCACAGTCATCTCAAGGCCCAAGTAGGGCAGAACGTGCTTCCCAGACTCTCATGAGAGGTTGGACTGAGGACTGCTCTTCCCTTCTGGCCGTGGGCCTAAGGCCACCCACAATTCCTTGTCAGGTGGCCTTCCCCCCGTGAGCAGGTGGGGGAGAAGAGCCAGAGAGAGTGCAGCAAGACAGAAGTCACGGTTTTTAATAACCTAAACTTGGAAGGGGCACCCCATCACCTTTGCCATATTCTATTTGTTGGAAAGAAGTCATTGATCCAAATCATACTCCAAGGTATGCTGTAACACAGGACATCGGTACCAGGAGGTGGGTATCATGAATTTAGAAGACAGAACACAGGACATGTGATTTCTAAATCTGAATATTTATGTCTTTAATCAATTCTGGAAAATATTCAGCAGTGTTTTTTCCTTTTTCTTTTTTTTTTAAATTTGCCTTTTGCCTTTTTTCATTCTCTTTTTTCGGATATCATGTACAATAATTGTTGGAGCTTCTTTAAATTTTTTTAAATGTTTATTTTTTTTTTTTAGGGAGAAAGAGACAGAGTGAGTTGGGAAGGGACAGGGAGAGAGGGAGACACAAAATCTGAAGTGCAGGGCTCAAACTCATGGGCCATGAGATCGTTACACCGAAGCCAGATGCTCAGCCAACTGAGCCACCCAGGTACCCCAATTATCGGAGCTTCTTATTGTTTAATCCCTTGACCTTTTCTGTCTCTCTGGGCTGCATTTTGAATCCTATTTTCTATTTCATCATTTTGCTCTTAAACAATCTGCTACTTTACTCAGTAACTTTTCAGTCATTTACCATATATTTTTACAAATTTTCTTGGTTCTTTTAGTAACCTGTTTGCTTTTCAAGTTTTTGAAGGAGTTTTCAACTATTTTAATTCTATGGTATTTTTAAGACTTACTGTTGAGCTCTCTGATGTTCCTGGGGATGTTAATCCTCAATCAATGGTGTCTTCTTTTTCCTGGGAATTCATGTGTTTTGGGAGATTTGGTTATATGTTCATGTTTGGACTTTGATCCGAGGGAATCCTATGTGGAGTGGGCTGTGATTTTCCCTCTAGAACGATTTTGTACTTCCATCTGCCTGGTACCCCAGTGATACCAAAATCCTGAGGCCAATTTCGGTGTATTAAATTCTCTGCTTGGGTATTCCTTAATAATGTAGGCAGAGTAAATTGGAACCCCATGCTTCAGTTCAGAGGTTGCCAAGCATTATATGTAGAGGGTAAGATAGTAAATATTTCAGGCTCTGTGGGCCATTTGGTCTCTGTTGCAATTCCTCAGCTTTTCCTTTGTGGTGTGAAAGCAATCATAGACAGTATGTAAACAAATGAGCACAGCAGGTTTTCAATAAAACTTTATCCAGTAAAAATCAGTGGCCGACTGGATTTGGTATGTGAGCTGATGCTTACGCTAGTTAGATATAAACTCAGTTTTTCAATTCTCCTGGAGATGTTCACATTTAAAAAAATTTATTATTGTTTTAAAAAGGATCAGGGAGAGACAGACTTAATTGCTGTATTTTTGTGGCAAGAGTGGATATCTGATGCATGGCCTCTTCATTAAGGGTTCAGCCATTCAAGGATTTTCTAGTTTTATGCAAGGGTCTTATTCCTAGTTGTCTGCAATGAGGAATTGGATCCTCATGGTTTATCCAGACGGGGTCTATAACATCAAGCAGTGTGTTATTAGGTGTTTCATAAGCATCTGAAAAATGTCACTGGAAAATGTCAATATTTCTTCATTTCTTCTGATTTTTATTTTTAAGATCACTTATTCGTACATGTGTCACCAACACCCTGTCTCCCCCTCCCCCCCATCTTGAACACACTAATATACTTCAGAGACAGGTAATGTCCACTTTGGGCCAAAGTTACTCTATCATTTACAAAACCTAAATCTATTTAACTTCTGATAATGTGCACAGTCAAATGTGCTTTGTAGCCCAAGTATTAGCATACTGGAGACCATTGATGAACATTATAATGTCATTGATTACTTTAGAATAATAAGTGTGGAAATATGAAGTTGAACATTATTTAAAAATAATATTAATAAAAGGATGCTCTTATCTATCTTACTTATTTTCACAAGACTCTATTTGAAATGGTACTGTTGCTAAATAAAAGATTTGAACCCATCACTTTAGAGGGAATTGGGTCCTTCCATCTCACTGCACTTCTAAGCTGGAGGCATATGCAGTCAAGGTCAAGAACACTTTAGGGCTATGGGAAGAACTGAACAAGAAGGAAATATGCCCTTGTTCCGTTTCCATCCCAAGTGGGTGAAGTGCAATCCACTTCCAACACTGACCAGCCAGAGTGAATGTCAGACTCCCAGGTATAAGCATTCAGTCCTTGAGAATATAGTCCTTACCCCTCCGAGACCAGCTGCACCCGGGTGTACCCAGGCCATATGCACTTGCAACCGACTGGCTACAAGTTTGGGGTTCCCACATCTCCTCAGGTTTGCGAACTCCATAGAACAACTGATAGACCTCAGGACAACACTGTACTTAGGATTACGGTTTTATTACAAAGAGTGAAAAAGAGACACACAGGGCAAAATCTGAGAGAGTCCTGGATACAGAGCTTCCAGGCTCCCTCCTTATGGAGTCAGAGTGTTTCACCCTGCAGAGCATTGGTGTGGTCACAAACTAGGAAGTTCACTGGGCCTTCAGGAGCATCAGTTTGGTCATGAACCAGGAAGTTCACCAAGCTTGGTATGCAAAGATTTTACTGAAATTTTATTGGTTAATTAAATCATTGGCCACCTGATTGAATTCAGTCTCCAGATCCTCTCTCCTCCCAGGAGGGTTGGGCAGCTCAAAGTTCCAACCCTTTACTCAGGTGCTGGTCTTTCTGGGGACCAACCCCGAGGAGAATAACCTGAGTCGCATTATTAACATAACAAAGACACTATTATTCCTCAGGAAATTCCAAGGGCCTCTGAAGTACTGTGCTGGGCATGAGGGAAAAGACCAGCTAGCTTTATTAAACCACAGCTGTCTTAGAGGATTTTCTTTAGTTTCTCAGTTTGGATTTCCTCTTACCCCCTCTCTGTGATGCCACAGAAGCCATATCCTATTCCTAGTTGAGAGCTGGCATCAACTTTCTCCACCTTTCTTAGGTAACAAATAGAAAACAAAGGGGGAAATGAGGGGAAGAGCCTACAGAAGGTCGTTTATCTTCATTTACCCTTCCTTTCATTCAGGCAAGAGTGTTTTCTGATGCCTGAAATGGATCGACTCCGTTCACAGGGTAGGAAGCCAGAGAGCGTGGGGTCAATGCGGGGAATCATACTAGAGTGCCCAGTGCCTCGACTTGCCTGTGTGCCCATGGGGACCCAATAGGGAGGAGTGGAATGTGACCCAAGATTCAGGGGTTCAACATCCAGGCACACATCAGGAGCTTAATGCGCACACTGAGTCATTTGTTTTCTCTTTCCCCACGTTCTTGCTTTCTTTCTAGCAGCTTCATTTCCACAGATTGGTCTATTTTTCTCCATTTCTATTGAAACTAATTTTCCTGTCCCAATTCTTGCCTGTGTCAGATTGTATCTCTCTTCGGTGTTTCTCTCCACGATCTTTGAAAGCTCCAAATAAAAGTGCATGTATTTATGTGGAGTGAATAATGCATGAATCCATCCCTTTCAATGCATGAAATTGTGCTCCTTATAATGTCACTCATTAATCTATCTAGCAAAAACAGTGGGGGAAGGTCGATATGGTTAAAGATAATTAGCAATTGATTAGCACCTGAGAAGCTAAATAAAAAGACACATTTTCCCCCAATGGCTTGAGTTGATAAAAACAAGAATTCTTGTTTGAGGCAACTCATGGTGTTCAGGACGGTGAGGGAGAAAAATCTTTGCATTAACACGAGCGTGAATCAGGGTAAATATTTATTTGGGAAAAGAGACAGAAACCATTCCCAAGTATTCATTATTATGTATTTTGTTAAAAAAATACCTGTCACCAGAGGTCTAAAATCTTTATAAACATTTAGTGGTAAAATTTTGAAATACTGATATTGCAACAACAGTTAAGCCTACTGTTTTTTCCCAATGTATTCAGAATTTTCAAGGAGGCTACCTGTCTTTGGAATCTTTTCAGGTGGACTCCTAAAAATTGACTGTGATTGGAAATAGATTTGGGGGATGGAATGGCAGAGGGGCTTTGGGTGGTGGTGGGGGCTCAGATACCACGGGTATGCCTGTGTCCCTCAGCCGTCTTCCTAGAGCCTTACAGGGCCGCGAACATTAGAGGTGCCCTCTTCGACGAGAAGATCAGGTGCCCACCTTTCAGGCAAGGTCAAGGTCTTCACCTTGGGCTCGCTCCTTCTTTTGAGTTTTCTGTGCTTCCACATTCGCCACCTGTTATTCTCGCCCTTCTCGCTCCTTCTTTCCGCAGCAGGCATTTTGGAGGGCTCACGCTCGCGCCTCCTCCCCGTGAAACCAGAGGAGGGCCGCGGGCTGCAGCTCTGTCTCCTCTGCCGCAAAGTCACAGGGCCCTGCCCCGAACCAGGAAGCGCGGGCCACAGACGTGCTTCTGCCAGAAGGTCCCGGAGACGACGACGACTTGCAGGCAGGTGGATCTGAGCGGGCGCAGGTCACAGTCTCCCCCCACTCGGGACCCTGGGCCGCGCGCTCCGCCCACTGCGCAGGGACGGGTTGTCCGGTGCCAGTCACACCGTCGGGCACCCGGACGGCGTGACGGAACCCGGGGAAGGCCTCTCCACCGGCTGCTTTCTATATGAAAAGTATGACTTCAGTCCAGGCGAGCTACAGTGTCACGTCCATTGCAGGTGCCCGGCGGAGTGACTGCACGCGTGGGAGCAGGGGCGTGGGCAAGCGCCCCAGGCGAGTCCACTTGCGCCCTCTACCTGCGCCAGCCACCAGGTGTGCTCGCCGCGTTCGCCTCTGCGCACAGAGCTGCTACCCCAGGTTGCGCGCCTCCTCACAACCTCAGGCTTCTTAGGAGTCGGGGGGCGTGTCTTTCAGACCCAGGTTGAGGTGCAGAAATAAACAGCAGACAAGAAGACACATGAATTTTTGTGTCTTCTTCCCCTAGACTTCTTTCCACTTTCTGCTTTCGCCTGACAGTCATTTCTGAAGGTAGAGTACAGTTAAATAACTGAACATTTAGTACCGATTTGCTTTGTGGTTTTCTCATTCCTCCTTAGGAGACTTTTCTTTGTGACAGAGTATTTGATGGGGATCTTTTAGGAACGGGGCTCTGCTCTTCCTGCGCGCCTCATACACAGTCCAGAAGCTTCCCTATGATTCAGGACCACCTAAGTTTCTAAGAGAATCATCTTTTTCGGTTCGTTTCGTTTCGTTTCTTCTCTTCTCTGTTCTGTTCTCTTTTCCTTCTTCTCTTTTCGGTTTCCCTCACAGGGCACGCCTGGAGGACCAGGGTAGAAAATCCTGGTTCTTGCTACACACACAGCTTTCATTTTGCTTCAGCTGTCTTGGGACATCTTTCTGTAACAAGAAAAACATAATTTGATCAAATAATACCTAATGTTCCTTAATGAAAGCCCCAGTCACCGTTTGGTCGGTCTGTTAATATTACACGTTGTTGCAGTTAATTGTGGGGAAACAGGTTCTACTTACATAAATGGGTTAGAAAAAAGCTTAGGGTGGAAAGCCGCCACCGAGGGGTGAAAATGCCCGAGGTTAGCTAGCGAGATATTGTAATGGGATCACAAGCAACTTGTGATATCACTTGCGGGAAGTTACCTTCCATCTGACACCAATGTACTTTGATCACAAACTCCACTTGCCTCCCCCTGCCCTCCGACCCTTTGCTTCTCACAGGCACAAGTTGGTGATTACTATCTGATTGTTTTGTCCATGTTCACATGTGTAAGATCTTGTTTTCTTCACGTTCACCACGAGGGTAATAACTTGAGAGCTCAATAAATACGGAGATGAAAGCCCGGTTTGAGGTTCTTGTCTCCTCCCAGATATTAACCATTTTGGATTCAATTCTGTGTCTGTTCCCCTTTGGACAAGAGAAACTCCAGACTCATAGTCTGCAACAGTTAGTAAAATAGGGCTATATGAAAAACTCACAGTCTGATAATGATGATGATAATATTATTAGTAGCAAACATACATCTTGTGATTCAATCACTGTGTATGTGCTTTGGGCCAACTGTAATCCTGACCAGAACGTTCGAATAGAAGCATTTCAGTGTTCCTTTACACACAGAAGGGGCTGTGTTTCCAGGAGAAACATCACCAAGTTCTGTACCTGGTGATCACCGTGGCCAAGGTTGACCCTTGGGCACCTCGGGACTCTACATCCATCATCTTCACACGTCTGTCACCAGTTACTACTTATCTTTACACCTTCAAGTGTGGGGGCCTGGCTGGAGACTCACTGAACAGTTAAGAAAAAGTCTTTATCACCATCCCTACATAATAATCAACCAAGAGATTGTCAGGGATCATTTTCCTCTGCTCAATATGCATGTTAATCACAAACCTATTTTGGGAGAGATCTACCACCCGTACCCTGGAATGATTCTGTTGGGAAGGATGCTGGAATCCCAGTGGAGGGGCTGATTAGGTACCTGTGGAGTGAGGGGGGCCCATGTGGTTACAGACATGGCTCCAAGGTCAGGAGGCCAAACCTGTGTTCAAAGGCCACCGGGTTATGCTTAATTTGGGTTTGTGCATATTTCCAAGGGGGTGTCGTGTGCCAGGGCTGATGCAGCAGCACATCTGAAAGCGCTGGGCAGTGATGATATCCAGGATGTGGGAGTTCCGCCGGGCTTATAGGGTTTAGAAACAGGCTTCGAAGAGTGACTTAACATCGTCTTTTGAATTCAGGGTGCTTGGGATGAGGAGTCTGTTGGCACATTCTAGGTGTTCTAAATACAAGTCACTGTTCATGGGGAAAGTGGAAGGAAATGAGCTAAGTTCACAACACGGCTCCTCTCCTAGTGCCCTGTGAATAAGAGAAAAGAGAGAGATGTGTCTCTATCAGGGCCCACCAAGTAGGATGGGAAAGAAGAGAAAGGTACTGTTCCACGGGCAAGTCCAGGCTCAGGAATTTCTCCTGCCGGCCACTGCTGCCTCATCTCAGCAAGACTGATTCTCAACACTCCCCTGCAGGTGAGAAGGGGTCTCCTCGCTGGGCCAGCTTCACCTGGAAGCACCAGGAGAGGTTCTAGTCATTGAGGTCCTTGCTCACAGCAGAATGGCAGGCCTGGAGAGAAAACCGGGAGATGCAGACTCGGGGCATCCCAATGAACTTGGGCTTCGTGTGGTAAGCGAGCTCCCCCAGCAAGCCGTCACTGGCCTGCCGTCTGAAATGAAACAAATCCAAACACGGTAAACTAGCACACCAAGCTTGGGAAGCAGTCAAAATCCTATTAAAAACAATTGATCCCATATGTCTTCTTGGGCAAAGTCAGAATTCTTTTCTTTTTCCTAAGAGCTATTGGTATTCTGCTCAGTTTTCCCTTTGAGTTCACTGTGTTCTCCTAGACTATGAAGTGACAGAAGTTTCAGTCCCTCTCATGAATTCTAAAATGCACACCGGGTAAATTCCAGTAGTCTGTACAATCGAAATGAAGCCAACACAAGTCACTAGAAAATACTGGAAAATGCTATTTTTAAGTCGTACCTGGCTGTCTCTTCGTTTTCCATTCTCTTTTCTTTTTAAAATAGGGGAAGCAGCTCTTGTCTGGGAGAGATATGTGATATTAGAGCCACACTCAGATATATCAGGGAGCCAGGAGTGGGAGTGTGGTGAGCTGGTAGAAAACACAGCTGAGGCGCCTGGTCAGAGCTGCAGATCAGGGAAAGTGGGGACTGGTGTGTGACTTACCTCCTTCATTACCCAGTGCTTAGCGCAGTGCTTGGCCTATAACGTGTGTTTCGTTCAACTTTATTCAGTGAGTGAGTGAATTCAGGGACATAGGGTCACAATCCTAGACTGTTTCTTGGGATCTGGATGTTCCTTCTAGCTTGCCTGGGATTGACCTGACATTTTGCGTCTGTCCTGGAGTGACTTTGTCTTGCCATTGATTCCTTTGGGCCTGTTCTCCCTTCTTTCGTGGGAGATTCCATCGCAAGGCTGTAGGCGTTTTCTGATACTTTGAGTCCAGATGGTTCCTGGTTGTCTTTTATTGCATTATCCCAAAACCTAGTGACTTAAAATAAGTGTTTTATTATATCTAAGGATTTCATGGGCCAGGAACTCGGGCACGGTGCAGCCTGGGGGTTCTCGGACTCCATGGCTCTGACCGGGTTCCTCATATCTGGTGGAAGGGCTGGCCTGGGAGGCTCACCGTGTCTTTCTCCCGTGTCCGGTGCCTTGTCTGGATGGCTGGAAAGCAGAGCTCAGGCGGCATTGTGGACAGGACCCCTATATACATCATGTGATCTCTGCAGCATGGTGGTCCCAGAGTGGCAGGAAGAAGAAGTCCTCCATTTTTTTTTAAATTTTTATTTTTTAGCCTGGGCACGGATGCTAGCACATTCACTTCTGCTCCACCATGTCACCGAAGCAGCTCCAGAGCCCATCTCGATTCCACGGAGGGGACATCAGCCCCACCTGCCCATGGAAGGAGTGTCTGAGAATTTATGACCATCTTCCATTTGATTTCAAAGAGCCTCAGATGAAAAATGTGTCACAGTAGCCCAAAGGTAGAAACAACGCGAACGGTCATCCATGAATGACTGGATCACTAAAATGTGCCCTTTCCATGCAAAGTGGGCATTACTCAGTCATAAAACGAAAGGACATCCTGACCCCTGCTATAGCATGGATGAACCCTGAGGTCATTTTACTGAGGGAAATAAGCCAGTCACAGAAGGATGGCTGCACAACGTGAATGCACTCCATGCCATCGCTACACTGAAACATGGTTAGTAATGGTACATTTTATGTACGCAATTAATTGCATTTTGTGATAAGTTATATTAAAATGAAATTATAAGACATGTAAAATATCAAATTATATTAAAAAATATGTGACAGGCCTCTGAATTTGTATGGTTGTTTGCTTCTCCATTAATGTTTGAGTTGAGGAACCCAATAACACTTTCTCGTAGGGCTGTGAGTATCTCCTTACCCTCTCTCTGAGATTTTGGCACCTAACTTAATCTTCTTTTAGTTTTAGGATGAACGAGACCCACCGAAGTGAGTAGAGGCACAGATAGCTTCACTCCAGACACCAATTGAGAGAAAACGATTAGGTGATCTGTGAGTGTCTTTAAAAATGAAGCCCACTGAAGACTTTCTTATCCCCAGGAGCCCTTATTCCTAAATTATTAATGTTGTTTTGCCTTATGAAAACAATGAAATGTGAGTTACTAGGGAGTGCTTTAACTCACCTGTCAGGCATCAGCAGAATCAACACATGACGCCTCACATACCTTGTCTGCGTATATGCAAATTAATTCAAGTTTACTTTGCACTTGTAACGGCTCTGGCTGACTTACAGACCTTGTGGGCTTAAGGGAAGCAATAGTAGTACGCTATCTCGACTTGAGATTTTTTGCTGTCTCTTTAGCCCTAGTGACATAACATTTATTGTCCTGTATCTTCTATAATGTTTGTGTTGATAATTTTGTGACAAATCCAAGTATAGCATTTGTTCAGAAAAGTGCACAAATCCTAAGTGTGCAGTTCAATGTGTTTTCATGAAGTGAATTCACCCATGGAATTTGCAAGTACGATCAGGAAAAAAGTGCTTCTGGAAGCCCCTCCCCCAAGGGAGCCTCGCTCTTGACTTCTGCTACCTCAGATTCAGTTTCCCTGCTTTTGAACTTTTTACAAATAGAACCACACAGTCGTTATTCTTTGTGAGTTGGCTTCTTTCGGATTTACATTTGTGAGATTCATCTATGTGTAGTGTGGTTATAAATCATTTTAATTTCATTGAAATATACCACATTTTATTTCTCCACTCTGCTCTTAGCCATTTGGGTTATTTCCAGTTTTTTTTTCTTTTCTTTTTTTTTTTTTTTAAGATAATATGAAAAGTGCTGCTATCAACATTCTTCTGCAAATCTTTTGGAACAGCTGTGCTGCCTATCTGTTGGATTTATGTGGACAAGCTGAATCACTATGTCACAAGGTATGCAAATGGACTCCTTTACTTGTACATCCCAAACAGGTTTCTGAACCCACTTACATCAATTTATATTACCATTGTATGAGACTTTGCTTTGCTCTACATGCTTTCCAGGCTCAGAATTGTTAGCCTGCTTCATTTTAACTGTTCTGGTAGAGGGTGGTGTTGTGCTCTCTGTTTGCCAGTTAGATCACCACTTTGTGCCATGCCGGTTCAAGCAGTTTGTCCGTTTTTTGTTTTTTGTTTTTTTTTCTAATGGGGTATCTACTTTTTTTTTTTTTTTTACTGATTCATAGACATTTAAAAAATATCTTCTGGATGTGAATACTTCATTGGATAGATTTATTGCAAATATGTTCTCCCATCCCCTGCATTGCCTGTTCACTCTCTGAATGGTGTCTTTTGAGGAACAGAAATTCTTAACTTTAATGGAGAGTAGTATAAAATAACTTCAATTTTTTTTTTGCATAGTAATCTTTGTATGGGCGTGTCTTATTTAATATATTTCCCTATCACAGGGGCAAGAATAGAATGTCCTCTGTTTTTTTGAAAAAAAAAAAGTATATTGTCTTATCCTTTTTAATGTTTATTTATTTTGAGAGAGAGAGAGAAAGAGAAAGAAGGCGTTGCATGTGAACATGCATGAAAGCAGGGAAGGGCAGAGAGAGAGAGAGAGAGAGAAAGAGAGAGAATCCCAAGCACCCTGCATTGTTAGCACAGAGCCTGATATGGGCCTAATCTCATGAACTGTGAGATTATGACCTGAGCTAAAATCAAGAGTCGGACACTTAACTGACCAAACCAGCCATGCACCCCTGCATTGCTTTATCTTTTAATTTTAGATTTGCAACATTGTGATATGTGATGGTTAATTTGTTCCTGAATGGGATTAATTCATAAATCAGCAAACTCTAAGCAGATTGCTCTCTGGAATGTGGGTGGGCCTCATCCAATCAGTTGAAGGCTGACTGGGCGAGAAAGACCAGCCTCCTTGAGTAGTAGGGCATTTTCCAGCAGACTGCCTTCAGACTTCGTCTGTACCATTGACTCTCTTGGATATTGAGCCCTACTGGCCCTGCAGATTTTGGGCTTTCCAGACTCCATCATCACATCAGCCAGTTCCTAATAATGTCTTTCTCCACATCCATACGTCTTATTCTGTTTCTCTGGAAGATACTGGTTAACACATAGGATGAGATGGAGGTCAGATACCTATTTAGTGCCCTGAAGCTCCTGAGTTTAACCCCGGGGCTCCACGGGAACCCAGTTTAACACTGTTGCTCTAGAGCTCCTATCAAAAGCATTCTGTAGATGCACCATTTACTGCCTGGCTCCAGCTGCTCATTTTTCCTTGGAGACAATTTGGAGTCTCTGTGGGGTAGGAATGAGCCTTGAGATGGGAGAGACTGGCCTCTCCACCAGGCACAGAACACAGGGGGCTGAAATTGATGTCTGGGCACGGATAACTTACATGAAGCAGCGTTGGGCGTGTCAAGGTCGGAGGCAGTGACAAAGACTGGTATGAGAGGAGAGAGGCGTGCAGTGGGTGAGACTTATGGAGAAGAGTCTGGAAAGTATGGGCTGGGCTCCCTGGGGGCATCGCGGCCAGGCTGACGGGAGCCAAGAGCCAGCTGAGCTCAGTGCTGGGTAAGGGTTATTGTCACCATGATGCAGTCACACCCCCTGGCTGTGCATCTGACCGTGTAGCCCTGACTCTGCTTTACCTGGTTTTCTATGTTTATCTCGATGCTTGTTTCTGAGATATAATCTTATCCACACAGTGGTGAATCAGAGGGAATTGGAGGAGGAGGCATTCAGAGCCCCTTGCACTCTTTGATATTTAATTATGTGCAAGCCTGCCCTTTAGGACCCGCAGGCACCTCACGGAAAACTGTTATATCAAGTAATGCATTTTTATTACCCCTTATCTTACACCTGAGCTACCTCAGCGACTCTGCAGTTTGTTACGTATATTGTGTGGGCTCTTGGATTTATTGACTGTAAGGTTGGGGACTAGTATTTGCATGGTGTGCACTATTGTAGTTTCAGATCCATAGCAGGTATTGGAATTCTGGAACCTGTTTGTTTTAGACTTAATTCAGCCAAGGAGTATAGGTTAGTATAAATAAGGCTCTGATGAAATTTTCCATTGAGGACAAGTTATAAAGTATACTCTTAAGTAAGATAACACAATCCATATAGGTACTTGATTCCTAGAAAGGCAAGGACGCTGCAGGGTTAGAATGTTAGTCAAGTACCTTTCTATAAATCCTCCTCCCACCTCCCCAAGTGATCTCATGGTGGATAAGGTGATGGAGAAGATGTTTAAATTGCATTATCTAACAGTAGGTGTTCTATATGATGTGCATCCAGTCAGACTCAGGAAAGGCACATTTCTTTTGGGTTGCTTGTAGAAGATACCTAAGATATATTTGTTAACTGAATGATCAAAAATCACAAGTATTACTTTTAAAAGAAAATCTCTCATTTAAATGCTGCACCATTCCCTGAGTGTTAACCCCTGGAAGAATGATCCCTTTTGTGAATATCTAGTTATGCATGCTATGTTCTGTCACTATTGTAATCAATACACAATTTTTAGGACAATTAAACTGCTCATCCTCATGAAAACTTATCCAGTTGTTACTATAGCTACCAAAGTACAAGAAACAAAACAAAATAAACAAACAGAAAAATCTTTCTTTGTTGGGAAGAGAAGAAAATGTCCGCATTGGAAAATCCTTGAGGCATTGAAATTCTATGTAAAAGAATCCATAGTTATTATTACAGAGGTCCTTTGCCTCTGACCTCGGGTCCTCAGAAGTACTACCAGATGGTTTTTTTCCAGGATGTGCTCTTTCGGCATTACTTGATGAAGGATGCCACAGAAAAGGCAGCCAGAAACTTGTGCTGAGTGAACCATCCACTTCTCAGTGCTACTGCCTCGTATTTGCACACCCTTAAGGAACGGATTCGAGAATATCATTTGACCACAGGTAGGAAGTATGAGCACACAACAGGGAGATTCTATACAATAGTGTGTCTCCTAGGAATTTGGTGTCTCTTCCTGTGTCATCCTGTTTTACGCAAAAGGAGTAGCTGAGCAGAACATAGGGCATGGCTGAGTTTACATACCCGAGGTGGGGGCAGGTGTCAGAGCAAGAGCAGACTGGGGACTGACTGGGGTCAGGAACAAGCTATCTAGAAGACATACCATCTGGACAACGATGTTAGTTGAGCTGCAGTCTGAGATTTGGGGCTGTAGGGTTGCCAAGAGCACGAAGCAAAGCCATCCAGAAAGTGTGTGGCAGGATGTGTAAGTGAAAGTTCTCCAGAGTCATACAACCAATACAACCAGTGGGATGTCTGCACACATGCGCATGCACACACACACACACACACACATACACACACACACACACACACAGAAAGAGGTTTATTGTAAGGAATTGGCTGACTAGGGCTGCAGGGTGGGCTGGCGGCCTGGAGACCCAGGAAAGCCAATC
The DNA here is from genome assembly GCF_008692635.1 of Crocuta crocuta. NCBI lineage: Eukaryota > Metazoa > Chordata > Mammalia > Carnivora > Hyaenidae > Crocuta > Crocuta crocuta. The sequence continues at coordinate 53,486 of NW_027528390.1, forward strand.
TCCCAGTACAAATCTAAACTCTGTCTGCTGGATAATCCTGTCTTACTCAGGGGAGGGTGGATCTTTTCTTCTGTTTAGTCTTCAACTGATTGGTTGAGGCCCATCCACAAAGAGAGCATTCTCATTTACTCAATGCCCATTGACTTAAATGTTAATTTCATCCAAAACCACCTTCACTGAAACACCCAGAATAGTTTGACAAACCACCTGGGCATCGTGGCCCAGCCAAAGGGATACGTAAAATTAAGCGTTATCTAGGTCTGGATAATAACTCATTTTTGAAAGGCAGAGCCCTTCTTGTGTGGACATGCTTCATTGGGTGGAGTGAATGTGCCATCTCACAAGAACGCTTCCCTAATCTGTACGCCATGCATTGCACTAGGACTATTGCCCTGGGTTCCAGGGGGCACAGGTATCCTGCCCCCCTCTTTGTAGAATGGGGGGGTTTGGGAGACAGAGGCTGCACTCCGTTAGTGGGCTCCACGGTGTGCTTTCCCAGTGTAAACTGTTAGAAGGGAAACACCGAGGGAAGTGAAGAGCTTTTATGATCAATATCGAGGATGCAAATATATACCCTGGGAAGTCCAATTTGATTACGATTGCGACCTAGATAAACCTGAGCTGTTTGCATATCACCAGTGCATATGCCTTACTATTGCAGCCTCACTTTCTCCCCAAGTTGGGAGTCTTCTGTGAGCAGGAAGCCCCCAGCCCTGCAGGGGAGAGACAACAAAGAGGCAGAGCCTTTCTTGCCTCTCACCTCTCAGGCTGATCCAAATGCACAGCGGGGGCGCTCACATCAAAGGGAACCCGGCTTCCAGGGATGTGGGCATGGAGGGAGATCAGACACTGGCACTTAGCGGTTTCCTTTTATTTTAGCATGCTTACCAGTGCCTCGGCCCCCTGGAGATGGATTCATTTCAGCCTCCACAGAGGCAGGCTTCCAGAAGCCTTTCTGTTTGCACAGTACAGAAGCAAATGGAAATGGGTGTGAAGACATTGATAGGCATATCCAGATATCTTTCTGTAATCATTTAATTTTTCTGGCTATGAAGGAAGTCATGTTCTTAGGAGAATACACAGAAGAAAGAGAAAATAATAAAGGGAAAAATAAAAGCCACCCAACATTAGGTACTTAATTAATATTGATTATTTGTCACATGCCAGGTACCAGGCTCCAAATAACTGCTAATAAGATGCATGCATTCCATGTGCTCCCTGGAGAAGATCTGTAGGAACGAGTCTTCATGCTGTATTATTCCCTCTGTCCCTCTTTTCATATATAAGTGTATATATTATATATACAAGTTATTAAGAGCATGTCTGTACATGTACATATGGTTTTTTTATTCAAAATGGAGGGATTATTTGTATGGCTCTGGATATTTTCTTTTCACTTAAAAATGACTTGTGAGGCCTTCTTCATGTCATTAACACGTCATGCACTGAATTCTTTTTATTCGGTGTTTAGGTTGATTTTCATTATTTTTGCAATTATAAAAAATGTCATGGTCTTTCCGGCATATGCACCACTGCTTATTTTTTTAGGACAAATTCTCAGGCACTTGGTAGGCAGGATCTGAGAGGGTGGACAGTGTGGGCAGTTTAGTAGCCTGCAGTCAAATTGCTTCTTTGCAAGTGTCCCCCAGCATAGAGCCCCGTTAGCAATGCATGACGTCATTCACGACCTGCTCATTAATTAGTATTGACTGTTGTTTTCAAAATTGCCTAATGAACAGAGAAACGAAGAAAGCTCATTTTAATTTGCATTTTCTGATGACTGGGAGAGATGACGGGCTCTGTCTGGGTGCCGGGTGACCCTCCCCCTGGGCTGACCTCCAGCTCCCCGGGAATCAGGCCGCCCAGGTTAGGAGGGGCATGTATACTTAGAGATCTGTTCCCAGATTCTGTGGCAGGGAGAAAGTGAAACACAGGGTAGGGAGGAGGTAAGCTAAGTGCCAAGTGGAGAAACAGGCAGGGCCGAGGGTGACAAGAACGGGTGACCAGTCCCTAGGGAGAGGGACACCTGTCCTCTAGATGCTGATGACCAGTTCTGAAATCAGACGCTGCACTCGGGTACCTATTTGACCCCGGAGCAGTGACTTAACCTTCCTGTGCCTCGGTTTATCACTAAAAATGAGGGTGACAAGAATATTCATCTCCAAAAATTAGGAGAGGATCCAGCAACTGATACATCAGAATCCTTACGACTTAGACTCCTGCCAGGCTGTTGGTGCACACTCAGTAAATGGCCTGTTCTTCACTCAGTCAAGCCCATATTGCTAGGGCCGGGCTCCCCAAGGGACCGCGCTGCATCTGACACCAGATTCCTCCGGGAACGTATTTCCAGAACGTGAATGGCTGTGCAGTCTTTGTGGCCTGTCCTCACACAGATCTTCTTATCTCTCTTACCTCCCGCCCGTCCTTCCTTTCATAAATATCTCCTGTGGACTTACTGTTGCCAGGCACCGTTCTAGACATACGGAGTAGAGTGGTGTCTTAGTGTGTTTGGGCTGCTCTAACCAAAATACCATAGACTGGGGGCTTAGGAGCGCCAGACATTTACTTCTCCCAGTTCTCGAGGCTGGGCAGTCAGAGATGGTGGCTTTGCAGACCTGGTGTCCAGTGAGAGTCTGCTTCCTCATAGATGGCCATCCTCCGGCTATGGCTTCGCAGAGTACAAAGGAGGAGGTAGCTCTTTGGGGTTAGAAGGGCACTAACCACAATCATGAGGGTGGTAGCCATGTTGGGAGTTAGGGTTTCAACATAAACATTTTAGGGGGGACACACACATTCAGCTCGTAGTGAGTGGTGAGCCAACTGGACAGAAACCCCTGCTCTCAGGGACCCCACGGTCTAGTGGACATGTCTTGTCTTCTATGTGCTCCGTGCCTTTCTGAGGATGGGATTATTCATGTGCTCCGCAGAATGCTCTCTTCTCTCGTCTTCACCATGCCACCTTCTCATTCTTTAATATCCAGCTCCAGTTCTGCTTCCTTCCTCCCAATCATCCTTGACTCCTTCTGCTAGAATTCAGAGTCCCCCGTTTACTGGGCATGCGGTCTACAGTAGGCACGAGGAATGCTTCTCTTGAATATTTAAAACCCTTCTTCGCCTCTCTGCTGGCGCTCGTCACTGGTTATTTATGTCAGTGGCCTCTCTCTTCTATGAAACTTAAAGCTTTTTGCCGATAATGTCCAGGGCATATCCATCTTTGACTCCCTTGCATTAGTGAGCACAGGGCCATGTGTGTAACTGATGATTAATAAATGTTTTTTAAAGAAAATAAGTGGAGGAGGGAGCTGGCATGATTAATGTTGTTTCCTGTGGGCATACATCAGGCACTAACCAGTTGACAGAAGAAACAAGGTACTGTCCTTAGTGCAGATGGATGGGAGTCCTTACCAGTGAGTCCTAGGGACAGGCCAGTGTGGAGTCACTGCTGGCATCCAGGGATTCTTCTAGTAGCGGCATTTCAGGCACAAAGGGTGAAATGTGAACTTTGATGGCCCCAAGTTCCTTTTCCAAAGGATCCTTGTCCGGCCCATCTTCCTCAGACCCTCACAAACTGTATGAGTTTCCTCTAGCTGCTGTAACAAATTATAGTCTTAGTGGCTTAAAAGAAGACACATTTATTATTTTACTGTTTGGGAGATCAGAAGTCCAAAATGGGTTTCATTCAGTGCAAATCAAGGGCTCAGCAGGGCTGTGTTCCCTCTGGAGGTTCTACAGATTGTAGGGGAGAATCGCTTCCTTGCCTTCTCCAGCATCCAGAGGCACCCCGTCCCTTGGCTCATGGCCCCACACCAATCCAACCTCTATCTCTGACTCTGACCCCCCCTGTCTGCCTCTTGTGATGGACGTTGGACCAACCCAGATAATCCAGGTTATCTCCCCATCTCAGCCCTAACCTTAATCATATTTGCAACGTCCCCTTTGCCACGTAAAGTACTCTACTCCCAAGTCCTGGGGATAAGGACACGGGCACCTTTGGGGAGATTAGAATCCTGTCTATCTTAGATGTTGTTGTCACCGCTTGGTTGGTTTCCAGGTCCTCCGAACAGGGCTAGAGTTGACACATGGAAGCAGTGTCTATGGTTAGTATTACAAACTAGTTAGAATGTGAGGCTATGCGTTTTCTGATTCAGAACAGCAGGTGCTAATGCCCGTAATGTGCATCCTCCCTGATCTAGCCTTCTGTCACTGAGAGCACCCCTGATTTGGGGACCTGCTTCTTGAGTGTCTTTCTATCCTCTCTTCTCTACTTCTGTTCCCATAGCCTAGAGCAACAGGGAAACAGAAGTGATGATCCTGGAAATCAATGGGGATGGGTTTGACGGCAGGGGTGGAGCAAAGCTGAGGAGAGAAATGAGGGATGGTGAATAATACATAATTACGGTATTTTTTTGTCAAGAAGATGAAATATCTTATGAGGCCAGTTTGCCCCCAAAATATTAAAAAAACATATTTTGCACATGGAGAATCTTGTTTTTTCTTAATATTATCATGTTTTGATCCTACTGCATTTTGTTCTGTTTTTGCCCAGATATGTAAAGCATATTATTGGGAAAAGCAGTAAGAGATTATCTATAGGGAGGTGTGTTGAAAATCATATGCAGTGGACTGAATGTGTCTTCCCAAAATTCATGTGTGGAAATTCTAACCCCCAAGGTGATTGTGTTAGGAGGTGGGGTTTCGGGAGGTGGTTAGGTCATGAGGGTGGAGCTTCATGAGTGGGATTAGCACCCTTATAGAAAAGACCACACAGAGCTCCCTCCTCTGACTCTATATGATGACACATGTGAAGCTGGCTGTCCCTCTCGCTCTTACCAGCTGCCTGACCTGCTGGTACTTTGATGTAGGATTTCCCAGCATCCAGAACTGTGAGAGATAAATGTCTGTTATTCAAGCCCCCAGTCTATGATATTGTTGTTATAGCAGATGGAGCAAAGGCACATACATAAATCAACACCATGGTGGCCCTCGTTTTTTTTTTCTCTTTCGCTTTCCTCATATAGTTCTCTCCTGATTATAATTTGCAGCAATATCTGCCAGGGATGTGTGGACAGTCACCCCCTACTGGGAGGTGGTGTTACTGCTTTCATTTTGGACAGTTAAATACATTAAAAGTGAGATATCAGACTGGTCCATATCATTTATTTCTGTTTAGTGAATCACTCTCTTTTGTCTGGCTCATAAGACACGTTGATCACGGTCCCCTTGCTTGTTATTCCAATAACTAGTTTCTCTTGTGTGATACCAGACTTTAGTAACTTATTTATAAGCATTTCCTCCAAGAAGCTAGTGATAGCCCAGGAAATATTATGCAAACGTTTATATTAGAAAGCTTGAGAGTTGTTCCATTGATGTTCTCATGCAGCTGATTGGAAAGTTGGCAGGCAATCAACCGAGAAGAGAGACATTGTCTATATGAGCACATGAATAGCATTCTATTTCAGTTTTATTTGATGGAAAATACAAAGAAGGACATATTTGTTCCTCCTTATATTTGTAGTCTGCGATAGTCTTGTAAGTCAAGGATAAGAAAAGAAAAATGAAAATGTGATAACTGTAGTTAAATGTGCTAAGTGTCCAAAAGAAAATTTTGATTTATTGACTATTTGGAAGTGAAACTCATGATACTCAGTAGGTATTTAGTATCTGTGAATTAAAAACCAATTTGTAATATTAAATTCAATCCAGGTTATTTACTTTAAATAGATCATATATATTAGAAAGCAGAGGTATTATCCTGATGGAGACTTAAAAAACACAGGCTCTATTTTTAGAAATCGTCAGAGATTATTTTCCAACTCTTTGTATGTTCTTTAACCTTGAGAAATATGTTATATTAAAGAACATATTTTTTTCTTTGGTGAGTATATAGCCAAGTTGTCTAAAATAATTTCACATATCTTCTCTACAAATGGAAAATAACCGTAAACATGTTGGCTTTTAATTTGTTTCTGACCTCTAGAAAACAATGACTTCTAGCTTCTTAGTTGAGTAGACTGGATTTTATGGTGTTGTGGTCTTCAATTTAAAATGGGTTAGGACTGGGGCACCTGGGTGGCTCAGTGGTTTAAGTGTCTGACTTCAGCTCAGGTCATGATCTCACAGCTAGTGAGTTCAAGCCCCATGTCAGGTTATGTGCTGACAGCTCAGAGCCTGGAGCCTGCTTCAGATTCTGTGTCTCCCTCTCTCTCTCTGTCCCTCTCCAGCTTGCACTCTGTCTCTCTCTTTCAAAAATGAATTAATGTTAAAAAAATAAAATGCATTAGGATCTAGGAGGTTGCCTGTAGGTCAGCTGTTGTAAGTTTATGAACTGTGGATGGATTTGTAGAGCAGCCTGTTAAGGCAGCTGGTGCGAAGCACTTTCCAGATGTGCCTGTAACAGGGGCATCTCCCTTGATAAGGGCAGCACCAATCAGCCCAGCTAATAAGACCACCCAATCAGCCAGTGTTCCTAGGACTATTCCCCAACTACTGCCTCTCTTCACTGCGGTGAGTTCCTAATCACTGACGCTCGCTTCTATGCTCACTCTGTCTGGGCTCCGCTTCCTGGCTGGCTCATGGTCCTTCTTGGAGACCTCCAGGGCTCTGAGCTTTGTGTCTTGGTGTGTTGACCAAATCTAACACCTACTCCATGCACTGGTTAACAGCCCCACAACACTGGTTTTTGTTTTGTTATCTCCCATGGTCTTGGGTGGGGAAAGATACTTATTTAGGACACTATATCTGAATTAGAGGAGACTCTAGAAGCATGGAGCCAAAAGATACTTGAAGAAAATCAAATCCAAGCCTTTGGCTGATGAGGAAGTGTCCAGGGTACCAGGTACCACACTCAGTGGTTTACACACATCAGTTCATTGAATATGCACAACTGATTTATGAGGCAAGCATTGTTATCCCCATATTACAGTTGGACAAAACAAGGGTTGAAGAGATTAGGTACTTTGCTCAGCTCCTAAGTGGTGGAGCTGGGATTGCAGCCCAGGTGCATGCTCTTAATGGTAACAGCCACCCCTGGCCTTGTACTTCCTGTGTTCCAGCCGTAATTCCAAACACTCTACATGATTAACTTATTTAGTTCTTCCAACACACCTGTAAGGCAGACACTGTTATTATCACCGTCATGTATCCCATTTCAAGCATGAGAAAACGAGGCAAATCTGTGCTAAAAAGAAATGAGCTATGAAGTCATGAAAAGACATGGAAGAGTCTTAAATGCTGTTTAAGTGAAAGAAACCCGTCTGTAAAGGCTCGATGCTGTGTGATTCCAGCTCTCTGACATGCTGGAAGAGACAAAACTATGGAGACAGTAAGCTCATTGGCTGCCAGTGNACAAAACCAGGAAGGAGGGTGGGGGGGGTGGGGGGCGGGGGGGGGGAGGAGGAATAGGTGGATCTCAGACGGTTTGTAGGACACTGAAACTATTCCCAATGCCCTATGATGACGGACACATATCAGTATCCATTGGTCCAGATCTGTGCAAGGGTAGCTCCGACAGTGAACCCACAGGTGAATTAGGGACTCTGCCTGGCGATCATGTGTCAGTTGTAACAAATGTACCACCTGGTGGGGATGTGGATAGTGGGGTCACTGTGGGGGGGCTGAGGTATATTGGAAATCTCTGTACCTTTGCCTCAATTTTTCTGCAAAACTTAAAATGCTTTAAAATACACAATCTTGGGGCTCCTGGCTGGCTCCGTCGGTAGAACATGTGACTCTGATCTCAGAGTTTTAAGTTTGGGCCCCACATTGGATGTAGACATTATTTTTTAAAAATAAATAACCAAACTCTTTTTAAAAAAATGTTTATTTATTTTTGAGAGGGGGAGGGACCGAGAGAGAGAAGAAGAGAGAGAATCCCAAGCAGGTTCCATGCTGTCAGCACAGAGCCCAACGCAGGGCTTGATCTCCCAGCCCTGAGATCATGACCTGAGCTGAAATCAAGAGTTTGATGCTTAACTGACTGAGCCACCCAGACTCCTCAATAACAAAGTCTTAGGAAGTTTATGGAAAAGGAAAGAAAACAGGGCCCAGAGAGTTTAAGTCACTGCCAAAGTTCGCACAGCTAGCAAGGGGCAGAGGCGGAGTGGCCCAGAACCTGTGCTTGTAACCCCACAGCATGGAGTCCCTCAAAGCTTCCCTGTACTTAGCACTTCCCTAAATGTATCACCTATATTAGCTCGTAAATCTTCTGTGCTCTTGTCTTAGGGAGGCCAGACATTTTGGTCTGTTTGGGCTGTGATCACAGGTTCCCACAGGCCACCGGGGGGCTCATACAACAGCAGTTCTGGACGCTGGACGTCTTGGGCCAGGGTGGGGCCCATCGGGTTCTGGGGGGCCCTCCTCCTGGTGTGAAGACAGCTGGTGGGCAGCAAGCCCCCTCCTGTCCCCTCCCACAGGGGCATCAACCCTACCAGCAAGGCTCACTCCCAAAGGCCCACCTCCACATAGCATCACGTCGGGAATTAAGGTTTTACCCTGTGACTTTTGGAGGGACATGAGCAGTTAGTCCATAACACGAACTAACCGTGTCCCATGGCTGGTCACCACAGCATCGGGTTTCCCTGGACTGAGGGAGCTCCCAGGGTTGGGAACATGAGCGCCAAGCACAGGAGGGTCCCAGGCAAACCAGGATGGGCCGGTCACCCTCACCTCACTGTGCTTACTTTCAGTCTAGTGACAGTTGTCACGCCACGTGGTTTCACCTGTCAGGTGGCTCTCTTCCTTGTCCTGTGGGTGAGTTGTGCTCATTTCTGTGTGTGTGTGTGTGTGTGTGCATGCGTGTGTGTTGTTTCACTTGTCCAGAATGTTCTTCATCTCCTTGTGCTCCTCCCACCTTCTCAGTGCTAACCCAGGTGCCCCTCCCAGCACTGTCGTGATGGCAGCCACCGTGCCAGGTACCTCGTAGGACCGCAGGCTTTAGCGGGCTCACCAGGAACCCAGGGGCCACGAATGATACCGATTCTTGGCCAAATGCCCTTCCTAGTGTTTCACTTAATTGGATGCGATGGAAATAAGTCTCCAGAAGTGAGTGTTCCTCTTCCCAGTCCCTTCCAACCCTGTGAGCACGGTGCCTGTGGCGGTGGACTCCACATGTGTGAGTCGTGGGTCAGGTGGCACTGTTAACATGACACATTGAGGCTGCCCCTTTACATAGTTCCCCGCGCCACCCTGCTGTGGTGGTAACGCATGGGCCTCTGGCTTCATCTGGGTGGGAAGATGGAGATCGACGTATGTATCTCATACCTTGACCTTTTCCTTCCAGCAGGGCTGCCGTGGACACGTCCACGTGCCTATGGAGACCCAGTGCCAGGGCGTAAAGAACCTGTCCTGATATAGCTGATCTTCCTCCAACCCCTAGAAGCCTAGGAAGGAAGGACACTTGTCTGCTGCCTACCATTGGTAGGATGCATTGTGGAAAATGTATAAAAAGAAATTTGATAACGACAAGGAAAATTAATAACACCCCAGATCCCCACAGTGCCATTCCCCAGGTATTTTTAAAGATTGCGTGCAGGCGCTGGAAGGAATCTGCCAGGATCTAAGTTCCTAGGTGGTATTTATAGCTCCCTGACCTAGGCAGCGATTCGTCTTCTGTCATGACATTGCTCTGAAGACAGAGAGCGATCAGTAACTCACTCGTGTGCTCTGGGCACTGCTGGGATGTGGCTGGCTGACTCTGGGTCGTCTAGTTGTAGAAAAGAAGCCGAGTCGTGAAGCCAGGGGAGATGTGTCGTCAGGGGGGTGAGACAGCCAACCATGCGTATGACAGGCAGCAGGGGTGCTGGAAGATTCCTGGAAAAGGGGCAATACAAACCCCGTGGCTGGACTTGCATATGGACGGTGTTCTTTGCATGCAGTTACTTGTTTTTGTTGTGTTCTTGTTCTTGTTGTTGTTTTTGTAGTTGTTTGTTTGAGTCCATTTCATTCACAGATTGGGACCTTAGGGGGGATGCATGGTGATGTTGGTGCTCTGTCCTGTCTTCCCTGGATAGACATGTTTTTACTGTGCAAGTGTGTCTGCATGCATGTGTGTGTGTGCATGCATGTATGTATGTGCATGCACGTGCGTGCCTGTGTGCATGAGCATGTAAAGCCTTGAGCACGGCTTTGCTTTTGGCAGCAGCACCTGGGCCTGCAGGCTTTTAGATTTGGCACTGCCTGTACACACAGAGAGCTCAAAGGGCCCTTGGGTGGGTCATCACCAGTATCTGACAGCTGTATGGGTATGGAAATCCAGCATCCTTGCCTTGGCTTGAGACACTGAGGTGCCATGCTCCGTGGATCAGGCTTGAGCCACCTGTGTGGCTTTGCTGAAGTCCTGCCCTGTTTCAGCTTCCTCCTCTGCTTTTCTTGCATCCTTGCTCATGACTGGTTTCCCCCAGGAGTGCTTCCCTATCTCAGGATCTGCTTCTGGGAAACATAACCTAAGACAGAACTAGAACTGATTGGAGAAACTGTGGCTTCTCCCCACCCTAAAAGGACTATTCAGCCATTAGAGGTGATGATTTAGAAGTGTAAGTTTGGATTCATTAAGGTTTGGTGGAAAACACAGTAGACCATTTGACACATATGGTATTCAATTTTTGCAAGAAAAAGGTGAGGACAGTATTATGGGTGGAGCGTCTGTCCTTCTAAAATCCATATGTCGAAGCCCTAAACCCCGATGTGCTAAGAGGGAGGGGCCTTTGGGAGGTGATTAGGTCATGAGGGTGGACCCCAATGAATGGGATTAATGCCCTCATGGAAGATACCTCAGAAAGTTCCCTTGCCTCTTCTGGCATGTGAGGACACAGTGAGAAGGTCGCCATGTCTGACTCGGGAAGTGGGCTCTTCCCAGACGCTGAACGTGCTGGCACCTTGATCTTGGATGTCCAGCCTTTAGAAATGTAAAGAGTAAACGTTCGTTGTCTAAGCCACCCAGACTGTGGTATTTTGTTATAGCAACTCAATCTGACTAAAACAGATGGATAGACCTCAAAATGTGGAATAAGAATTACGTTCAGAATAAAACGTATTCTGAATGCATTTTTATTTTCTTCCATTAGCTTACTTTGTACTCCCTAAGTTTTCTATATTAAAAATAGCAGGGGCACCTGGGTGGCTCAGTTAGGTAAGTGTCCAACTTCAGCTCAGGTCATGATCTTACAGTTCTTGAGTTCAAGTCCCGCATCAGGCTCTCTGCTCTCTCTGGATCCTCTCTCTCCCTCTTTCTCTGCCCCTCCCCTGCTTGCATTCTCCCTCTCTCCCTCTCTCTCTCGCTCTCTGTCAAAAATAATAAACAAACAGGGGCTCCTGGGTAGCTCAGTCGATTAAGCAACCAACTTCAGCTCAGGTCATGATCTTACAGTTCTTGAGTTCAAGTCCCGCATCAGGCTCTCTGCTCTCTCTGGATCCTCTCTCTCCCTCTTTCTCTGCCCCTCCCCTGCTTGCATTCTCCCTCTCTCCCTCTCTCTCTTCCCCTCCCCCACTTGCACTCCATCTCTTTCTCTCAAAAATAAACATTAAACAATGTTTAAAAAATAGTAAACTTTAAAAAGTAACAGCTAACATTGATTGAATGCTTACTAGTGCAAAGATCTGTGTTAGACACTTTATATACAGTTCTCAATCACTAAAATAGCCCTAGGAAATAGACCTGATTATGAATTGTATGTTAGATTTGGCAACTAAGGCACAGAGAATTCAAGTAACCAACCTGAGGTCACATAGCTAGTAAGTGTGGGAGCTGACATTCATTCTGGTCTGACCTCAGCTCATCGTCTGAACCACTACTATCTACTGTCTTCCAAATGAGCTTCCTTACCGTGCTGTCAGTTCTTAAAAGTTTAAAGTTAAAAAATGTCCTCATGTTTGTTATAACGTCATTTATAATAGTTAAAAGGCGGAAACAACTCAAATGAAATCAGCGGATGAAGGGATAAACAAAATGTGGTCTGTGCGTGCAGTGGGATATTTTTCAGCCTTAAAAAGGAAGGACGTTCTGTTCCATGGGTCAACACGGATGGAGCTTGAGACACTATGTAAAGTGAAATAAGCCATTCACAGAAGGACGCGGTTATATGGGATCCCTAGGGCAGACAAATCCACAGAGACAGAGAGTAGGATGGTGGTTGTCAGGGCCCAGGGGAGGCAGAGGGAGGGTTAGAGGTAAGGGATATAGGGTTTCAGTGTTGCAAGATGAAGAAAGTTCTAGAGGTGAGTGCTGGGGATGGTTGCACAGCAGTGTGAAGGCACGAAATCTACCTGAAAATGTAACCAGGTGGTGAAGTCTGTGTTTTATAGTTATGTGTATTTTACCACCATCGAGTCACAACTCCTAGGAATAAGGAGTCTGGAGCAGGATGGCCCCCGCGAGTCTTTCTGATCGCTTTCGGTTTCTACAGGGAAGATCTTAGCCCATCACACCTGCCGGTGACCCCCCCCCCTCCAGCTGGGCCTGTAGTTTGTCAGACCCTGTTGTATGGTGCCCTGTTGATAGGAGGCAGCTGTGGGGATGAGAACAAGGGTGTCTGTTCGTGGTTCTCTGTGTGGTGCTGGGACCATGGGCACATTAGTGTGTTCCCAGAGCACTCAGCGCGGTCCAGAGTGATGTTATGTGTTGGGTTGACTGGGCCACGGGATGGCCAGCGGAGTGGTCAGACATTATTCTGGGTGCGTCCGTGAGAGTATCTCGTGGTGAGATTAGTGTTTGAACAGATGCGTGGAGTAAAGCAGATTACCCTCTGCAGCGTGGGTGGGTCTCTGAGGACTGTGCACTGAGGACCTGGATGGAAGGAAGAGGTGGAGGAGGGGAGAGCTCACTCTCTCTGCCTGGCTGTTGAGCTGGAATATTGGTCTTCTCCTGGCCTTGGACGAGGACTTACCTGTGGCTTCTCCCCCGTTCTCAGGGCTTCAGATGTGGACTGGGGTGAGACCACCCTCTTTCCTGGGTGCCGCAGATCGGGGGACTTCTTAGCTTCCATAATCACATGAGTCAGTTCCTCCTAAGAAATCCTTCTCTCTCTCTATGTTTCTGGTTCTGTTTCTTCGAACAACCCTGACTCATACATATGGCCTATTGCTATTCTTCTGAATATCTAACAGAAGGAAGGTGAGGTGAGGGAAGTGGTAGTAGAGAATTCAAATGTAAGGAAGTCGGCTTCAGAATGAACAGCTTTAACTCTGTCTACACTAAAGCTTGTTTGCTTTTTTCATGATATTGGTAGCTCTGTGTTTATTTTCTGCTTTATGGGTTTGGCTCTTATTTAGAAAAAAAAAAAACTAAAGCGTGATTTTATTAGTCTGATGTGTCTGTGGCCAGATGGTGTCTGTTCACTCCCAGCTGAACTGGTGCTTCTTGACCACATATTCCATGCTGACAAGTAAGAGGAAATATTCCCTTGTGTGGCATGAAACTGTTGAATAGCTCAAAGAATTTCCTTCTGGAAGTAGAAGTGCTGTGATAGATGCTATGCTGAATGACAGCGCAACAGATTTTTCCTTACAGTAAATGTCTAATCTCATTTCCCGTCCGTTTCAGGCTTCTGGTGTGCTCCCCCGGTCCCTGAATGTGAAATCATCCTCAGAACCTGCATTCACTTATAAAGTTAGGCGTAGGAAGCCCAACACGATGAAAAATAACAACTTAGAAGTGGGAAGGGCTAAATGGGACCCAGCTGGGTTTATATCTGTGTATATACTCACTTTGCCTATTATTTTCCTGCGCTTCTTCTAGCGATGGTGTGGAGGGTTTTGACGCCACACAGACGGTGCCAATTTGATTTACAGACTCTGGCAACAGAATCTCACTAAATGCACTTTTGGGGGAAATGATTGGATTCATTCCCGTGCACTCTGGGCAGCTGGAGGGAAGAGGACATTTGATGTCAGGGCTAAGACAGGGGACTTTTCCTGTGACGAGTGTGATGAACACAAACTCTTAAGTTTTCACAGGGATGCCCCAGCGGCACTGGGGCAGAGTGACCGTATTTTGTCAACCCTCACGTTAGAAGGCGTGGAGTTAGTCTGAATAATTTTGTATTTATGGTCATGAGTCTGGGCACCGCACCTGTTTTATGCCCTGAATTCTCATTCATAAACCTCCCTCTTGTCAATATTGCCTGAGAACTTGGAGTGTGTGCTTTTTTTCTCCAGCCATTATAGTACACATTACCGGGATTTTCCCAGATGAATTTGGCTCATAGCCCACATGGTGGCAGAATTGGAGAGCACACATGCAGGGAATGTTCTAGGCCATGCTGGACATTTCCTTGATCCTTCAGAAGGGATGAGTGCCGCGGTACTAACTGCATTTGGGAACTGCTTGCCCTGGGGCTGAAGGAAGACGCTTGGGGGAGCTTAGGAAGGACTTGTAAATTGTAATTGTGGCCTAAATATTCTATATGTAATTGCAACTTTGAAGTCCTCAAAGCCCTACCAGTTAGTGTGTACAAATAAGATATGAGTCTTAATAGCTACCTGCCCGTGACTCATCGGTCTCACCTGCCCACACAGAGAGCAAAAGCCGGAATCCTTCCCTGGTCTCACGGGCGGACACAGATTGGCTCATGCTCTTCTGTTTTGCCCTCAGAGGAACGTCCCTAGCCGGCACCGCTTTCCAGGCCGGCATTCTGGCCTGGAACATTGTCCCCAGTTTTCCGTGACAGCTCCCCTGGGACAGCGTCACCTCCTTGCAAGAGCTCAGTGTTACCTGCCCAGTCTCCTGGCTGCTCCGCATGGAGACTGGGCGCGTGGACTAGCGGCCCCTGCAGGCTGTGGGTGGTAGTGCACGTGCAGACTCGGCTCCGGCCCCTGTCCTGTTTCCCCGTGTGAAAACCTCCAGCATTAGCCAAAACAGAGGCCCCCACTTCCCCACCTCGGGTGTGCAGATGCTTAGGAAAATGTGGTCTCCACAGTGACTCCACTTGCCTTTCATGAACTTCAAAACCCTAGAAGATAACTCCTGTCTCCAATTTAACAGGTGAAAAGTGTCTTCAGAAGCATCAAGTGACTCAGGGAAGCTTCAACAACTAATGCGCATCAGAGATTAAAGTTTAACACGAGTTGTTTTGACTCCCAATCACTGCTCTGGGGCCTGGCAGGAGTCATGGCCCTGGTGCCCAGTCTGAGCCCTAAGCCGGGTCAGGCTGAAGTTTGAGCTCTACAGGCCTCCTGAATCCAATTCACCTCAGACAGGCTACCTCTTTAATTTTGGGTAGCTTAGGCCCTAATACAGATTCTAGAAAAGGTAGCTGATGCCTAAAATAATCTCCAGCTAGCACAGAAAAATCTTCTTTACCATGTATATATTAGTAAAGATATTATACAAATACATAAAGAATATGAAGTTGGACAATCTTAATCTGAATGTAAAGGAGGCATAGGAACCTAGTTATGCATCACAAGCTTGATTACTAAGGTTCGCTTAGACCTGGCTGTCAGTAACGTTTTCTTTTCCTCTGGGCTGTGTTCAGTTCCCTGAGAACAAGAGGGATCTGGAGGAGAATGCTTCTTTGGGTCTGAGATCAGCATAAAAACTTGTCCTTATGGGAACAGTGATCTATTAGGCTGTTTGTTTAACTTCTGCCAAAATTCAGTGTCTCTCTCCAAATTCATAAATGACGTTCTTCAGTCAGGAAACAGATCACACCCCATGGCTGTCCGTGCAAAGGTTAAAAAAAATAATAAAACAAGAAAACATTTTAGGAAAGCAGTAAGACAGTTTCTGCCATTAGACTTGCCAGGCAGATTATCACGCAAGCTTAGCTGATAAAGGAGCCCACAAATAAGCATAAAATGAACTTTTTTTTTAAGTTTATTTTGAAGGAGAGAGTGAGAGAGAGAGAGAATCCCAAGCAGGCTCCATGCTGTCAGCGCAGAGGCAGACCCGGGGCTCAGTCTCACGAACAATGAGATCATGACCTGAGCTGCAGTCAAGAGTCGGACACTTAACCGACTGAGCCACCCAGGTGCCCCAAGAAACTATTTTTACTGCAGACTTGGCTGGACGATAATTATGCATCTTGTTTCCTTTTGGGAGCAGTTGTGGTGACTTAGAACCAGTATGGTGGATGGGCTCGTGAGGACTCCTTGTGACTTGGTTGGCCGTCTTTGCCTTCACATCTATTTTCTTGAAATAAATCACCAGGTAATGTGTTTGGTATGTGAATAAGGGAAGAAAATAAAATTCTTTTGGCACTGAACGATGTGTACACAGGTATCCATAGCGAGCCCTCAAGTCCTCCTCAGTTACCTACTATAATCAGCAGGTGGGCACCCTCGATAGACAACATGATCGACTGAGACCTTTCATTTTGGGCAGCACAGTTCCGCAAAAATACTGCAGATGGAGCTTTCTTGGTACTTGTGCTACGGAGACATCTTTAAAAACGTGTTACATTGAAATTCTGTGACATGCCTGGGTGTCTACATGCTGTTTTGCTTAGGTTAATTGAGGATGCATTATGGAAACAGATGCACGTATTCATATTGCCACGGAGGGGTCAGAGTGCGGGGGCCAGGGCTGCATTTCTTATCAGGGCACACGGACCCGCCATGGACAAAACATGGGAAACGCTGGCTGGGTGGTCCCACGTCCTCTCACACGGACTGCGCGAAGGGAGGTGGCATGATGTTGGTTCGCGGCCAGCTGGGAGTGGCTGTGGCCAGGTGGCTTCCGTGCATTTTGCACACGTAACGGTGCACAGATTCCTGTTTTTCTGGGACTCATTCAAGCATTCAGTAAGCGAAGTTCCGACGAGCTGGACCCTCTTCCTTCAGCAGATGTTTCAGCAAATTGTTTTCCTGCTGCCACTACTTCATGCAGGTTTTCTAACTCAATAGGCGGCTTCCTTGCCTGTGGGGCTTATGTGTGCCTCCGTTTCCTTGGCGAGCTCTTGCTCTGATTCAGGGCACGGTCTGGACTGCCTTTAGGGTAGGAGTGGACGGTCACACTGAATTAGGCTTTTCTGATAGTCTCCAATCTCCACATCATCAAGGCCACCCCTCTGCCCCTCAGAGACTTGGTTACGAACACTAAACTGACACTTCCCATTTTTTCTCCTAGAGACTGGCGGAGCAATAATCCATTTCCTATTTCTTTTACTTTTTAAAAAATGTTTTATTCATTTATTTTGAGAGAGAGAGAGAGAGAATCCCAAGCAGGCTCCAGGCTGTCAGTGCAGAGCCTGATGCAGGGCTCAATCTCACAAATTGTGAAATCATGACCCGAGTTAAAATCAAGAGTCAGACGCTTAAGTGACTAAGCCACCCAGGTGCCCCTCCACTTCCTATTTCTAAACAGGACAATGTCACTGTCACACGAAACCATACCAAAGGACGCTGCAAGGTTGTCTGGTTGTAAAAGTCACCCTATATTCATTATTTCTGACCGGATTCTTCAGTATTGTATGAGTCGTGCTGATGTAGTAACTGAGTTTTCCTCTGGTTTTGGACTTCCTTTATGTTTGTTAGATGAGACGGCTTCTGAATGGAATCTTTCTATTGTATATGATCAGCATCTACATGACTGAATTAAAAGAAAGGATGCTTGTGGATGTTGATGTGAATTCAGCCTATGGTGGAGATAAAATTCAGCCTATGGTGGAGGGGTAGAGAGTTATATTTTCCATTCCATAAGTTTCAGTGTTGTTCATTTATTTTTGGCACAAGGACATGCCACTTTTCCAGTAACAAATAAAGTAAACATTTTTTACAATGTGCACAAATAGTTGCAAAGATGGTTAAATTGGCAAATCAAGATCACTTATGCATCTCAGGTATTAGTCTCCTTTGAGCTACAGCTTAATTGAATCAAAGTCCAATTCAATGCTTTGATTTGTTTTCTGGGAGTCCTAATTTCTCTGTAATAGAATGGTGGTGAGGTCTACTGGGAATTCCATTTTTGAGTACAAAACTCCAGGGAGAGGAAAAGAGCTATTCCTGCATCTGAATGCATTTGTTACACATATTCAGAAATGAATTTGAAGACATATTGTAAAGGTGATATTCCTTCTGCTGTGTTTGAATGATTTTAATTTTTATTTTTTATTATGTTTTATTTATTTCTGAGACAGAGAGAAAGACAGCATGAGCAGGGGAGGGTCAGAGAGAGAGGGAGATACAGAATCTGAAACGGGCTCCAGGCTCTGAGCTAGCTGTCAACACAGAGCCTTATGCTGGATCGTGAGATCATGATCTGAGCCAAAGTCGGACAGGTAACCGACTGAGCCACCTAGGTGCCCCTTGAATGATTTTTAAATAACCATCTGCTTGGAAATTTTAAATTTGCTATTGCTGTTTGATATTTACCTGTTTCTGCAGTGTGGTCTATTACGCATAGTAAAAAAAAAAAATCTCTGTGTAAGGAGATAGAAAGTTATGCTGCTATCAGAATAACCCTAACTTGAAGGGAAAACACACCCTAAAAACTAACAATGAGAGTGGGGCACCTGGGTGCTTCAGTTAAGTGTCTGACTTCGGCTCAGGTCATGATCTCGTGGTTTGTGGGTTTGAGCCCTGAGTCAGGCTCTGTGCTGACAGCTCAGAGCCTAGAGCCTGCTTCAGATTCTGTGTCTTCCTCTCTGCCCCTCCCCCTGCTTACACTGTGTCTCTTTCTATCAAAAATAAACAAACATTAAAAAAAAAAAGCTAACAAGTGACTAGCCATATCTTTGTATAGATCTTCCAAACAGTTTGGTCAAGATATGTTTTGGGGGCACAACTAAATAGATGGGAAGAATGGAAGTGTTTTGAGAGGCAGTGAACATTCTAGAAAATGTTTGATACAATGAGTACACTCATTAGATTTTTGGTTAGAGGTGAGAGAAATTCAAGCAGCGTAAGTATATAAAGGTTTGCTTAGTTTGCTTATGAAACTAAGTATGGTGTAGGGCGTATATGTGATGAGTTTTAGACGTATACTGTTGGCGTTCTATCTCTTTCTCGCCTCATAGTGGCTCTGTTTCTTTTATATGTTGGCTTCACTCATAGGCATGTTCCCTCTTTGTGATGGAAAAGATGACTACTGGCCACTGGGAACCCCAAACTTGCTCGAAGAGGAGGAGAAAGGCCCTCTTTCTCCTGGAGTCCACGTAGCCAATTCCAAGAAACATTCTGATAGACTCTGATGAAATCACGTGTTCATCTTTGCCAGGGAAAGGGACCTCATGAGCAGACTGCACCATGGGGGAGTAGGGTGGGTCTGACGGTGATGGCGAATAACCCACCAGGACAATGTGGAGTGGAAGGGATGTTGTCCTCAAAGAGAAAAGTCGCTGGATAGACAAGATAAAGTCCATCCATTGGATGGACAAGAACAGTCATTGGATGGAAGGCCCTTCCGTAGGATATGGTAAATTCATCAGCACCTAGGGACACTGAAGGAAATTATATTCAGACATTTGATAATTAAGAGGGTATTATATCCTCCTAATCTTCAGTTCTAGCCACACAGTTGTAAACAATCACTTAGTCGTGAATCACTTAGAAAACCTTGCAAACACTACTGCTCAGGTGAGGTTTATATCAAAGCTTTGTTGAAAATGTAGAAACTACATTTGGATCATCTTGATGACTGTTGCCTCAAAAATCTTTTTTCAGTTCGGTAAGATCTCCCTTATCTAAACCACCTTATTTTGCCTCTTAAAAATCTAGGTCTGTCAGGGAATAATTGTACTTATGATGCTGCTGATAAGTGGGAACCTTCTATAAGTGTGTATTCTTCACCAGGCACCAAGCAAAACTTATCCTATGACTTCTCTTGGAGTAACTTCTACAAAAATTCTGTGAGATAAGTTTTAAACTCCTCACTTTTATAAATATGTTTTGTGAAAACAGAGGGCTTGCATGCAATCACACTGTGGAGTGGATAGCAGTTCAGACCAGATTTGTCTAGTTCTGAAGGCCGACCTCTTCACTGCTATATCGCACAGCCTCTCTGTGTTGCAACCTATCTATTACAAGTGAAGTAGAAGCTGTTACAGCAATTAAGGGACTGAGCGTGGAGGTGGGGAAGGTGGCTTTGTTTCACAGGGAGAGATGATTTGAGGTCTTAAATGACTTAGAGACATCATTACTGGCTTCATTTACTTGTTCTCATTCATATCATCTTTATGCATCCAATTTTCACTCTAAGAATGTAACCACTTAATTTCCATATGTAAAATAGATAAAAATAATCCTTATTAAGGAGATTGTATCCTGGATGAAACCCAGTATCTTTCACCATTAATTGCTCCATTTAAGTTTTGGAAGAATAAAATGATCATTTTTTTTTTTTTTGCACAGTGCTTCATAATTTGCTTGTAATATAATGGGTCAGACACTGGTGTCTTTTACTGATGAGAAATCTTAAATTTGGAGAGGTTGTGTGATTTCCTCACAGACTTTGACTCCAAATCTCATGCTCTATCAATGAAAATTATTTGATGAGCAATTGAATAGTGGTGGTAGGGAGTGGGCAGAGCTGCCCTGTAATCAAATAGAGGTGATCATTTCTGGTGGAGGTAAAAATGCCCAGGGGAACGAACTGTAATGGGGTTGTTCAACAGCTATTAATGATTTCTAGAGAACAGTGGTTTTCGAATGTATCTGCAGCTGTAGAATGGGTGTTAGAGCCACTTCACCTGTAGCATCCGTGTGCTGATTATTTCCTTTTCTGCTTTATCTGTTCAGCTCTTTAAGGTGTGTCCCATGGCCCAGAATGTGGTCTGTCTTGGTGAATGTTCTGGAACATTGATCTTCTGGAACACATGTGTTCTGCTGTTGTTAGATGCAGTATCTAGAGCTGTCCCTTATCTCCGGTTGGTTGATGGTGTTGCTGTGTTAACTATGGCCTTTCTGATTTTCTGTCGGCTGGATCTTGTAGATTTCTGTATCTCTATTGTTGATAGAGGGCTGGTAAAGTCCACCTATGATGGTGGATTCATCCTTTATTCTGTTAATATGGAGAATGTCTTTGCTCCTTTTCTAATCTTAGCTCCATCTTACATTCCAGGAATAAATCCAACTTCATTATTATGTATTATTATTATATTATCCGTGATTATAAACTGCTTGATTCACTATTACTTCATTATTTGGCACCTGAGAATTACTAGCCTGTAATTTTTTTTTCTTGAAAAGCCCTTAATAGGTTTTAGAATCAGGTTATGTTGGTTTTATCAGAAGAGTTGGCTTCTCCAGGCGCCTGGGTGGTTCAGTTGGTTAAGTATCTGACTTTGGCTCAGGTCATGATCTCTCAGCTTGTGAGTTTGAGCCCTGAGTCAGGCTCTGTGCTGACAGCTTAGAGCCTGGAGCCTGTTTCAGATTCTGTGTCTCCCTCTCCCTCTGCCCTTCCCGTGTGCTCCACCCACCCCCTCAGAAATAAACATTAAAAAATTAAAAAAAGAATTAGCTTCTTAACTCTTTCCTTTCTAAAAAAAAATCCTCTGTAAGATAAGATTGGTTATTTCTTCCTTAAATAGAAAAATAAACTGGTGAAGCTATCTGGGTCTGCAGTTTTCTTCGGGGGGAGGTTTTACATTATAAATTAAATTATTTAAATACATATAATAGTTGACTTTTGTTTCTTCTGTATCAGTTTTGATAATTTGTGTCATTTGAGAAATAAGTCCATTTTTTCATTTAATTGAATTTTTTTTATTGAAGGCTAGTTGACATACAATGTTACCGTTAGTGCTGAATATACAGCCTAGCGATTTGACTACTCTATATGTTAGGTTCACTACAAGTGTAGCTGCTGTCACATACACGCTACTACAGTACCATTAACTGTATTCCCTATGCTGTGCCTTTCACCTCTATGACTTATTCATTCTCTAACTAGAAGCCTGTATCTCACACTCCCCTTCACCCATCCCCTGCCTTTCTCCCCTCTGACAACTAACAGTTTGTTCTCTGTATTTCTTGGTCTATTTCTGCTTTCTTTGTTCATTTTTTTTTGACTGCACATGTAAGTGAAATCTTATGGCATTTGTCTTTCTCTGTCTGACTGATTTCACATAATATACCTTCCAGGTCCACCCATGTTGTTGTAAATGGCAAGATCTTATTATTTTTTTATGGCTGCTTAATATTTCTGTGTGTGTGTGTGTGTATAACATCTTTATACATTCATCTATCAGTGGATACTTGGGTTGCTTTTATATTTTGTCTATTGTAAATAATGCTGTAATAAACATAGGGGTGCATATATCTTTTCAAATTAGTGTTTTTATTTATTTATTTGTTTTTTGGGCAAATAGCCAGGAGTGGAATTGCTGGGATTGAGGATGTTTGTATTTTTAGTTTATGAGGAACTTCCATACTGGTTTCTAGCATGACAGCACCAATTTGCATTCCCATCAGTAGTACACTAGAGTTCCTTTTTTTCTCCACATCCTCACCAGCACATGTTATTTTTTTGTGTTTTTGATTCTAGCCATTCTGACAGCTGTGAGGTGGTATCTGATTGTGGTTTTGATTTGCATTTCCTGGTTGATGAGTGATGTAGAGCATCTTTTCATGTGCCTTTTGGGCACATGAAATAGCCACATGTATATCTTCTTTGGAAAAGTGTCTGTAAATGTCCTCTACATGTTTAAAATGGGATCATTTGTTTTTGTGTGTGTGTGTGTGTATATGTTGAGGGGATTAGTCCATTATACTTTTTTTCTAATTTAATGGCTTGAAATTGTTTATAATATCCTGTTTTCAAATAATTTTTAATGTCCCTAAGATCCTAAGTGATGTCTATCTTTTCATTCCTGGTATATGTAATTACTTATTTGTCTATTAATTTTGATTAAAATTTCCAGGGTTTTTCAGTTTATTGGTCTTTTCAAAAATTCACTTCTTGGTTTTGTGATTTTTCTCTATTATGAAATTATTTTATTATGCTCTTATTTTTCTTACCTTCTTTCTAATATATTTATTAAAAAATTTTTTTTTAATGTTTTATTTATTTCTGAGAGAGAGACCTTGTGAGCAGGGGAGGGTCAGAGAGAGAAGGAGACACAGAATCTGAAGCAGGCTCCAGGCTTTGAAGCTAGCTGTCAGCACAAAGCCAAAGTCTGTGCTCAAACCCACAAACCATGAGATCATGACCTGAGGCAAAGTCGACGCTTAACCGACTGAGCCATCCAAGCACCCCTCTAATATATTTATGTTTAATTTTCTGTCCTTTTAATTTCTTTTGACAAATGCTTAGATCACTGATTTTTCAGCTTTTCTCTTTCATCAAATATACATGTAAAATTTTTTTTAATGTTTTATTTATTTCTGAGAGAGAGAGACAGCGTGAGAAGGGGAGGGTCAGAGAGAGAGGGAGACACAGAATCTGAAACAGGCTCCAGGCTCTGAGCTGTCAGCACAGAACCCAACACGAGGCTTGAACCCACAAACCGTGAGATCATGACCTGAGCCGAAGTCGGACGCCCAACCGACTGAGCCACCCAGGAGCCCCCATCAAATATACATTTTAAGGCAATAGATTTCACAGTGACTTCAGCTATATTCTATATTCCAGTTCTGAAATATTTTATTTTTGCTATCATTAGGTACAAAATATTTTCTAATTTGTGTTTTAAATTATTTAATCTGCAGGTCATATAGGAAAAAATTGCTCTTCTGAAACATTTGGGAATTTGTTCAATTATCTATTTGTTAATGATGTCCAGGCTAATTTCACCATAGTCAAAGAACAGATTCTCTCTATCATTCAGTCCCTTGCTATTTATTGAGTTTTATTTTATGACTCATTATATAATCTCTAGCAACTGTTCTCTGTGCATTCTAAATGTATGTGTAATCTGCAGTTACTAAGTACAATGTTCAATATATGTAGATTAGGCCACATTTGTTAATTGTGTTGTCAAATATTCCATGTCTATTACTTTTTATTTGACTTTTCTATCATTTACTGAAAGAGGATTGCTAAAATCTCCTAGTCTATTTGTGGATTTTTATTTCATCAGCTTTTGAGCTATGTTGTTTAATTATAATTAAATTAAAAATGGTTTTATCTTGTTGGGAGAGTAACTCTTTTATAATCTTAAAATATCTTTATTAATGTTTCTTGTCTTAAAGTCTAATTTGTTTGGTATTAGTATAGCTATCTCTGCTCTTTTTTGGTTAATATTCAGATGATATATTGTTTTCAATTATTTTACTTCCAAAAACTCCATGTTCAAATTTTCTATATTTTAATATGTAAGCATAATTTAGTTTTTAAAATATCATCTACTAAAAAATGAAGTATAGTCTACTAATCTTTTTTCCTTTAATTGGATACTTTGGTACTTTTATGTTTATTGTTATTCCTAGTTTGGCTCATTTACATTAATTGTAATTATTTATATATTTTATTTTGGGTTTAAATCTATAATATTATTGTCTGTATTCCATTTGTTCTACCTCTTTTTAATTTGTTATTATTCCTTTAAAATTGTTTTGAATTTGGAAACCTGAATTTTGTCACATCTTCACCTCTATTTCACAGATGTTTTATGCCTATCTCCAATTTCTTTAAAAATTTAAAGTTTATTTGTTTATTTTGAGAGAAACAGAGACAGCATGAGTGGGGGAGGGGCAGAGAGAGAATCCCAAGCAGGCTTTGTGCTGTCAGCAGAGAACCTGACTTGAGGCTTGAACCCACAAAGCTGTGAGATCATGACCTGAGCCGAAACCAAGAATTGGATGCTTAGCTGACTGAGCCACCCAGGCGCCCCATGTCTCCAATTTCCAAGACTTTCTGTGGTTATGAATAGCAATAGAATTAGCAGTAATAACAATACATATTTTATTAGTCCATTTCCTCTCTCAATTAGCTATTTTACATGCATTTATTATCTTTCTAGTGATTATTTTAGAAATTAAAATATGCATTCCTGACCTTTTAACATTGTTTTAAATGTTTTATATACATTTTTGTGAGAGAGAAAGAGGGCGAGCGAGCGAGCATGTGTAGGGGTGAAGCAGAGAGAGACAGAGACACAGAATCCAAAGCAGGCTCCAGGCTCTCAGCTGTCAGAGCCAGACACAGGGCTTGAACTCACAAGCTGTGAGATCATGACTTGCACAGAAGTTGGATGCTCAACCTACTGAGCCACCCAGGTGTCCCTTTACCTTTTAAAGTATACTACAAATTATGCTTTGAATGAAAATATTTTTCATTTTTTAAAGTTTTAATTTTAATTCCGGTTAGTTAACACAGAATTATATTAGTTCCGGTTGTACAATATAGTGATTCAACATTTCCATACATCAGCTGGTTCTTATTATGAAAGTGCATCCTTAATTCCTATCACCTGTTTCACCCATCCCCCCACCCACCTCCCTCTGGTAACCACCAGTTTGTTCTCTGGAGTTAAGAGTCTGTTTCTTGGTTTGTCTCTCTTTTTTTACCATTTGCTCCTTTGTTTTGTTTCTTAAACTCCACCATGAGTGAAGTCATATGGTATTTATCTTTGTCTGACTGACTTATTTTGTTTAGCATAATACTCTAGCTTTATCCATGCCATTTCAAATGGCAAGATTTCATTCTTTATGGCTGAGTAATGTTCCATTGTATGTATACACCGCATCTTTATCCATTCGTCAACTTATTAACATGGGATGTTTCCATATCTTGGCTATTGTAAATAATGCTATAAACATAGGGATGCATGTATCTCTTTGAATAGTGTTTTTGTAATCTTAGCATAAATATCCAGTAGTGTAATTACTGGATCATAGGGTGGTACTATTTTTACGTTTTTGAGGAACCTCCACACTGCTTTCCATAGTTGCTGCACCAGTTTGTATCCCACCAGCAGTGTACAAGGATTTTTTTCTCCACATCCTCACCAAGAGCTGTTATTTGTTGTGTTTTTGATTTTAGCCATTCTGACTGGCGTGAGGTGATATCTCATTATAGTTTTGATTTGCAGTTTCCCTGATGATGAGTGATGTTGAGCATCTTTTCACTTGTCTGTTAGCCATCTGTATGTCTTCTTTGGAGAAATGTCTGTTCATGTCTTCTGCATTTTAAGTGGATTATTTGTGTTTTGGGTGTTGAGTTTTTTTTAAAAGTTTATTTTGATAGAGGGGAGAGGAGAGAGAGAGAAGGAGTAGGAGAGAGAGAGAGAGAGAAACAGACAGACAGATAGATGGGGAGGGGCAGAGATAGAGGGCAGGAGAAAGCATCCCAAGCAGGCTCCATACTATCCGCACAAAGCCCGATGCAGGGCTTGAACTCATGAACTGTGAGATGATGACCTGAGCAGAAACCAAGAGTTTCTTAACTTAACTGACTGAGCCACCCAGGTGGGTGTTGAGTCTTATAAGTTCTTTATATATTTTGGATACTAATCCCTTATTGGATATGTCACTTGCAAATATCTTCTTGCGTTCTGTAGGTTGCTTTTAGTTTTGCTGATTGTTTCCTTCATTGTGCAGAAGCCTTTCATTCTGATGTAGTCCTAATATTTTAATTTTGCTTTTGTTTCCCTTGCCTCAGGAGACATAGCTAGAAAAAAGCTGAGACAGCCAATGTCAGAGAAGTTACTGCTGGTATTCTCTTCTAGGGTTTTTATGGTTTCAGGTCTCACACTTAGGACTTTATGTTTTTCATCTTTTAGTCTTTCTCTACTCAGGATATTTTATTTGGATCTACGTTTTCACTAGTATTCTCATCGACTGGGTCATTTCTGTTCTTCAACTTTGCTGTTTGATTGTTTATTTTAGCTACTATATTTTTCAGTTGTCAAATTTTTATTTAATTAAAAAATAAATTTCTGTACTCTGGCAACATTCTTCTCCTTGCCATGTATTTCATCAAAGACATTAATCATAGTTATTTAAAAATCCATATCTAATATCTGTGCTTTCCTTATTTACTTTTTCTTGACTTTTAGTAATTTTTATTGAAGATAAGATATTGCATGTACAAAGATGTAGGAGTCTCTGGATGATGTGATTCTGCTCCAGGAAGGTGTTAGTTTCCTTTGATAGGCATTTGGAGGAGGGGGAGCTCCCTTGACCCAGTCAGGGGCTGAGCCAAGTGGAAAGGGTTTTGATCCTTGTGAGATCTGTTCTCTTTGCTCTATGCCTCTGTTTCTAGAGCATGGCCTGGAGTGTTTACCAGGGCTGGTCTTCTTTGGCTGGCCTTGAACTCCAGGAGTTCAACATACAAGGCTGCTGACCTCCCATTTTGCCTTTTAGTCTTTTTGCTTAGCTTCTTAAGTCTAGATGAATATTATAATTAATTTTCTACAAGTCTCTTTTTTCCCCCAAGATCTTCCTCACTAAAATCCTGGCTGTTTTGGTAACTTTGAGTGCCAGTCTTTGTTTTCCCCCTCAGAGACTCATGTAAGACCTCAGCTGCCACCCTCTGCCTGGTTTCTCAGCCTCTCGTGTGATGCTTCTGCCCTGACATGTATTTCAGAGGAAGAAAGAAGACTGTATCATCTCAATATGTTCTTTTTTCTTGTCTTTGGCTTGTCAAGACATTACTCTTTGTCTTTAAGAAGAATTTATAAAAATTTTGCCGATTTTACAGTTGTTTCTACCACAGGAGTGGGTCTGGTATGAGCTACACTATAATGGAATGCAAATCCCTTCTGTTGTGATTTCATGATTTCATAGATGCTTCTTCTGACATCTTGTTTCTTTTTTTTGTTTTTTGTTCTGTCCTTTGTGTTAAAGGTTTTCTTATGTAGTAATCTTTTTCTAGAGTGTGGCAGTGAAGGGCTGACTATAGTGTCTGAGTGTAGCAGGGTTTTTCAACCTGAGAGTGCTCCAAGATAGTTATGATAGAAGGTTCTTCTGGTTTTCCTAATTGTTTTGTGTCTGAAGGTATCTTCTAGGCTCTTAGCTTCTGGAGGAAGATACCCTCTAGCACCGTGCAGAATGCATGAGCCTGGAGGCCAGTGATGTGAGGGCAGGAGGGTTCTCAAACCTCCTTTTCTAGCATAGGAAACCATGCCCCTCGTGTTCTGCTAACACACAGCTATTGTTGCATTTGCTGTACAAAACAAAGTTCTAGTCTTTCCTGACATGAAGGAGGTAGGGTGCTCCAGATCCTTGGGCTGACTTTCAGCCCATCTGCTGGATTTTAGCCATGCTGTCCCCTGCACGTCAGAGACAGTGGAGAACCATTCAGTGTGAACCATTCTGAATAATCCCCACAGATAAGCTTTGGTGTCATTGGTCTGCAAGGGCAAGCAGCTTTTCAGCTTTCATACTGTTACTGCTGAAATCTCTTCTGTCTTCCAGTGCTGTGACTTGGTATGCATTCGATATCTACTTGCTGTCCTTTAGTGAGATTTCAGGGGAAACACTCAATCTTCCATGCTATACTGGTGGTTTGTGGTATTCTTAATAACTAAAAATATTTCTTTAAAAGTCAATATCTTTCAGAATTAATTCTATAAAAAATCATGCTTTTCTCATACTTTTCAGTAAGAAAAAAACAAAGCAACAACAACAAAAAAAACCTTCTTGTGAATGTGTTCTGTTGTGAGTTTATTATATAAATGACTGACTATCATTTCAAACAGCATTGTATGGTACTGGGATTTTTATTTGACCTGGCAGAGAATTTCACTGCTATTTAAAGCAAAAGAGTATATATTCACTGAGAATGCACTGGGGAGGAAAGGACAAGTGAGTATCTTTGATTTGAAGTTTTTCAGTTTCTCAGGGAATTCAAACTGAAGTAGCTAGTGATGTTGATAATGCATCGGCTATCAAGAAGAAGATCAGATTCTTATCGGGACTGTAGCATCAAGGGAGGAGTTATGATCCCTCTATTAGGAATGCACAGTGGAGAATCAGCTCAGAGCCACACAAGAAATTCGAAAATGGTTGAAGGTATTTTCTCAGAAAGGAAGAGAAGATCATCCTGAAATGGGTAAGAACCGTGTGCTAAATATTGGAGATGAGGGTCCTCAGATGAATGGGACCCTGGCCAAGCTTTTCAGAAACTCCCCGTCTCCCTAGCAAAGCATCTTTGATTCAGCCACCATGCTCCTCCACCATGTTAGGTTTGAGAAATTGAGTTTTCACTTTCAATAGAATATAATTTCTAAGTAATTTTTTCCTCTCTTCCTTAGAACCTGGAACAGTTTTCCTTTCTCCATTTCAAAACCTCATGGATTTCTATCCCTTCTCTCCATGTTTGCTTCTTTCCAGAAGCATCTACTGAGAATTTTTTAGGTGTGCCCATCAATATATTAGGTGGTCTTTCCTCTAGACTCCTTCTTCCACCTATGGGATTACTTTGTCTTATAGATGTGCCTTCAGTTATGAACATTCACAGGCTGAATGTCCTTATATTAGCAGGACAGATTTACTGTAAATGAAAGAATCCTAGTTCAAATGATCGCAAGTGAAGAAAAGAATTCATTGTCACACCTGATTAGGAAATTAGGGGTGCAGCTGTACGTAGGCATGTCTGGATCTTGTAGAGTAAACAAACGTGATCAGGATGGGCCTTCCTTTCAGGTTTCTTTCCTATGGGTTACTTTTATTTTCAGGCACGCTTTCTCTGTGTGGTTTCTGAGTAATATGAGTTTACATCACCCCAAAATTAAACTCAAGAGAAAGATGGTGCCCTTTCCACATGACTCTAGAAATGTCCCAGAGAAGCTTCCCCTTGGTAGGGTGGAGCCACCTGTCTGTTCCTGGACCAGTCCTTGTGGCCCAGGAAACCAATGCTCCCTTTGGCTAGGCCTAGGTCGTGTGCTCATCCCCGATGTCAAGGACAGGGTTAGCCACACCTGAACCATATAAACCAAGAGTGGGGAAAAAGTTACCTCCTACAGAAGTTCTGGAGGAAAAAAAGGGCCAACTGCCTCTGGGCAAGTTGAACATTTTCCTTTCTGGGGCTTGAGGCTGATATATGCTCCTTACTCTTTTCCACCTTTAAACAGCTACTTCATCTAGGCTTGGCTTTTCAGGGTGTTGTGTGTGACCGGTTGTTGGTACGGGGCAAGTTCTCTACCCGATTCTGTCTGTCTCGAGGATTCTATGCAAGTACACCCAGCTCTGAGAGTTCACGGCATATTCTATCCCAGGCTTTCTTCTTGTTCTCACACATCCTGTATCTGCGTGCTCCCTCAGATTCTCTTCTCTTTTTTTAAATTTCTTTTTAATGCTTATTTATTTTTGAGACAGAGAGACAGAGCACAAGCTGGGGAAGGGCAGAGAGAGAGGGAGACACAGAATCTAAAACAGGCTCCAGGCTCTCAGCTGTCAGCACAGAGCCCGATGCGGGTCTCGAACCCACACACCGCGAGATCATGACCTGAGCTGAAGTTGGACGCTTAACCAACTGAGCCACCCAGGCGCCCCCCTCAAATTCTCTTCTAGCTCTGTCCACTTATTTCTGAAACTTCTCTCTCTTTGCTCACATCACGTTTGACAAAAAAGCACCTGCAATCACAGCTGATAGTTTTAAGAGTGTGTGGTGTGATATGCATATATAAAGGGAAGTGAAGTCAGGGACTTAGAAATGATGTTAGATATAATAGAGCCTCTCTAAGATTTACAGGTCTCCTTCAGAGTCTTTGCAGAGGTCATTCTTCATCTGAATCATTTGCTAATTTGGTCATTTTTACTCTGTTGTTGACATTTAAAATCAGGTCTTTCATGCTGTTTTCCTTTAGTTTGGGTCAGTTGTGGGTATTTCAAAGGCATTATGGAACCGTTTCAGCTACGTCGTGGGCTCAACAGTGCATGGACCGAACTGGAAAACTAATAATGGTTTGTAATCATTTATCTCTACAAAAATGCATTTTCTCTCCTTCTGCTAATCTTGCCCCACCTCATGAAATAGTGACTGCAATTTTTGGTTTTTAAGCAACACGTACTTATTAAGGTGTTTTTTAAAGCCCTGTGTTATGCACTGGGTGGGGAGTCATAGGCCTGGAGGTGGGGAGTGAATGCAGGGAGGTCAGGTTGTCCCAGCCCTTGAGGACTTTATTGTCTGGTGGGGAATTGAAAGTGGAGAGCCTCACACTCTGAAAAGGCCTCAGGAGCCAGGGTAAAATCTGTTTCTCGGGCCCTGGTGATTCTGCACCCTTGTCTGCCCCGTGTGACTATTTTCACAGCAGAAGTGCTGCTCAGCGTAACAGTTTAAGTTCAGAGGCCACAGTTGTGGTGCTGGAAGCCTAATGTGTTTGCACTGCTTTGACTGTGTGCGAAACTAGGTTCATTTTCCAATTTACAGTTCCCCTGAGAAATTCCATTTTGGTGGCATCCTGTGAGCCCAACTTCTGACCACTTTCTAAGTCACAAAGCCCTCTAGATTCCTGGCCAGTGGGATGGCGGTGTGTTCTCTGGGTTCATGAGCCTCATATCTCTGCCACGCTTGCTCTCACTCCTCCAGTTCCGTCACTTGCAAGCTGTAGTTCCCCCTTTTTGTCACTGCGTACCTTTGGATCCCTCCCTTGCTTTGCAACCCCTTCACTCACATTAATTTCAGGAGCATGGTGGCAAGAGAGCCTTAGCCCTGATGCCTGAGTGTGTAGGATACTTCTACTTCCTTCCCCTCTGAGCTGTGCTGTAGTAAAATTCAGATTGCTGGGGAAGGAAGCGAAGGGCTTAAGCAAGTGAACACGTGGGGGGTTGGTGGCGGGGAAATTAGATAGGATGCAGCTGCCAAAGCAGATGGGTCCTGAGAGAGGACCAGACTCCTGCTGTGGTTCTTCTTCCCTCATCAGGCACGGCTCTTGACTGTGGTGTAGACGGTGATGCGGGCAGAGGAGCCATTCTGGAAGTCTCCGTGGTAACACATCACTGGCCACGAGGGGTGATGTCATCATCTGTTAGCGTTAGTCCTGTGCTTATTGATAGGTGGGTTGTAATAAAATTAATTAGTTGCTGAGGCATGGGGCTGTCAGATCATGTTAAATGATTTTATATCCAATACTGATATCTAAATCTATTCGTTGGATTCAGGATGCAATACCACAATGACTGTTATTAAATCAAGGCTTATGTCATGGCATGGGTCATCATAGATCTCTTAGAGTTCTGGAAACTTCTACTTTCTTGGTATATATTTATATCCTTTGTCAGGGTTTTCACAGTTGGCTAATTTAAAAAAACAGAATTATAAATAATGGAAGTATATCTTTGTGTGGGCATAGGAGGGGTGTTGACTCTTAACAAATGACTAACAAATAAAACTAAAATGGCAAAAGAGAGCACTGTTTATCTTTAGAAGGTGAAGGATTCCCAATGTCATTTCCTGAAGGAATGACTTTCTATTTGAAATCTGCAGAAGAAATCGAGTCAGAGCAAGTGGTAGACCGCAGCTACACCTTCAGAGGCTCTCCGTGCGCGGAGCATGTGGGGCCCTGCCTCTGGCAGCCGGGAGACGCAGTCTTCCCTGTTTCCACGTCCACTGCCTTGCCCAGGGTCCTGCTAGCATTCCTGGAACTGTCAGAAAAGCTTCCGAATTGGTCAGGCCACTGACCATTCGCTGTTCCTTGTTCTGAGTCCCACCTGCTCAACGGATTGTCTTTGTAAATGACGGGAGTGAGCTGACGGCTGGGAGCCCCATCTGCCCACGATGTCACTTGATCTAGGGAGCTGGGATTGTACATCCTTCCTTCCAGACCGCATTCCTAGAGGTTTCCTCCAAGTTGTAAGCTCTTTTGAGGAGGAGACAGACTTGATTATACCAATCTTTGCTTTGGAAGCTATCAGTATATCTTGCTAAGGATTATGAGCCTTTAAGACTTCCTGCAGCCTGTACTTAACACCTTCTCATAGCTTCATGCTCTGCTTGCTCACCCCACACCCCCACAGGCAGGAATCTTGTTATGTACTAGACTTAGGACGTGCTGCTGTTCTTTATGCAACTTGTCTTTTTGAAATTATTATTTTTGAGAGAGAGAGAGGACACATGCAAGCAGGGGAGGAGTAGAGAGAGAGAGACAGAGGATCTGAAGCAGGCTGTGCGCTGAGAGCACAGAGCCTGATGCAGGGTTCAAACTCATGAACTAAGAGATCATGACCTGAGCCGAAATCAGACGGTTAACCCACTGAGCCACCCAGGCTCTCCTTTATGCCTTCCTGTCTTTGCTAAGCAGGTTCTATTTACATTGCTTCTCTAATACTTCTCCACCTACTGGCCTTCTTTAGCCTTTGAAACCCCAAATCTCCTTGGTGAAACCTTTCCTGAACCCCGATTGCCGAGGAAAACCTTTGGCCTCCAGGTACTTCCCTTGTTCTCTGTTGTGCTTTTGATTGCATGTAGTCACTGGGTGTGTTGATGTGCTCAGTTCTCCAGGACTCTGAGCGGGAGAAGCATATGTTTGCCTGGGGATGTGGTGTGGTAGCAAATTCAACTAAGTAGGTTTGGGTGTGGATTTACTTCCATAACTGTTTAGCATTAAATTTTCCTACAAAACCTCTTGGTATCTCTAGTAATCCCAGGGGCGACTCTCGTTGGTCTGGGTTGGTTAGCTGCCCATCCCTGAACAACCACTGTGTCTAGGGGCACAGTAGGCTCATTGGCTGAGCCCGGGTCATGGACTAAACCCTGTACATTTGGGGGTGGGGTCAGATCCCCTCAAACCTCAGGGAGGAAGAGTGGGCCAGGGGGCTTCACAGAAGGGAGTGGTGCAGCGGACACAGAGAAGAGTCACAAATGTCAACTCTACCTAGAGGCAAGCGAGTGAAAAGGTGGCCATGGAAATGATTGCAAATATCATAGGCATAAGTTAGAAAGAGAAAATGCAACATTTGTCATTCACCACAATAAATTTCAATTGCCCAGGAAAAAATAAAGCATCCAGAGCAATATTTAAGCACTTGAACTAAAAATACATTTCCCGTGAGCTATCAGGATCACCAAGGATATTAGCACTGGGGGCACTTTAGAAGCAGGAGGAACACAGTTCCTGAGAAAAAGGAAGGACCATCATTCTGATTAAATGCCATGTGGCCGTCTTGGTGAATGTGTCATTGCAACCTTGAGCATCTCCAATCAACGGGCGCAATGACCTGCCTTGTGTGTCAGTGGCAACCACTTTGTTTGAAATAGTAACATGCTTCACCCTGAATGGCTATAGTAATGGATCTTAAACTGGTGGATACAGATGCTATAATCTTTACTAGGTTGTTATACTTGTGCAGAAACTTGAAGAATCAATTCGAGACACATTTCAGGGCATCAGCAGGGAGGTGGCTCATCCTGCAGATCTCCTGATTTATCTAGACTCTCGGACCAGTTTCTTCCTACTTCAATCCATTCTGCACGCTGCTCCAAGAGCTGTCTTTCTAAAATGCCAATCAGATCACAGCCCTTCCCTGCGTAAAATCTCCTGATGGCTCTCGACCGCCATCACACTTAGGTAAAGTCCCAAATCCTAAATGAGACATTCAAAGCTTTCTTTTCCTGGTCTGTTTGCTCTGCTCTCCATGACCAACATCTGCTGCAGACACAGGACCGCTTTCTGTTTCCCTGAATGCTTGGCTCCTGCGTGCCTCTGGGCTTTGCTTACTTTGTTCCTCCAGCCTGTAGACCCTTCCCCATCCTTCCACTTTGAGGTTAGCTCTGGTCGATTTGACGACCCACGCTCTGTTAACCACTGCCTCCTGGAGTGCTTTACTGTTCTCGCCTGGCCACCCTTACACCAAAATTGTCGTTCTCTCCCTGTTCAGTTCCTTGACAAATGTGAGCCCTTGACAATGTGTTTTTACAGTACCTACTACCTACTGAACAGTCAGTATGTTTGTAGGATAAGTGAGCTTAAAGAAGATTGACAATGTAAAACACTATACGTTTCTGAATTCCAAACGGTTGTTTGGAAATTTGCGGGGGGGAATGGAGCCTTCCTCCATAAAACATGTATATTGTTTTAGAGTTTAGAGTCAGCAGTTTTAGAGCTGGGACTGAGTCCATCAAAACCAGTTTAACTTAAGAATAAACAAGGTTATGAGTGTCTGTTGGTGCATATCCCTGCACCACGGCAGTGCTCCGTGATGTAGAAAGAGCCCCCATGTGCCACTGAGATGCGGAAATCTTACCCTACTACGCCCTCCTCATGGGGCCCCAGGGAGTAGGGTTTTCAGGTNAGAGCCTTCCTCCATAAAACGTGTATATTGGGCAGTTTTAGAGCTGGGACTGAGTCCATCAAAACCAGTTTAACTTAAGAATAAACAAGGTTATGAGTGTCTGTTGGTGCATATCCCTGCACCACGGCAGTGCTCCGTGATGTAGAAAGAGCCCCCATGTGCCACTGAGATGCGGAAATCTTACCCTACTATGCCCTCCTCATGGGGCCCCAGGGAGTAGGGTTTTCAGGTACAGGTCAGTTGGCTTGTGCATTTTACCTAGAACTGCGCATAATGGGGTTCCAGCAGGTGTGGTACGGTGGAGAAGGTTGGTCTGAGTCTAGGGCCCAAGGGGTTGGGAGTGGGAAGCATCAATGGATGACCAAGGATCCAGGTCTCCAGGGAGAAAACTGGGA
This sequence comes from Crocuta crocuta, assembly GCF_008692635.1. Taxonomy (NCBI): domain Eukaryota; kingdom Metazoa; phylum Chordata; class Mammalia; order Carnivora; family Hyaenidae; genus Crocuta; species Crocuta crocuta. The sequence continues at coordinate 88,924 of NW_027528390.1, forward strand.
TAGGAGCATGAAGGGTGGAGGGAGGGATAAGGAGCCCGTGAAGGGTGGTGTCCAGCTTCCCCTTGTGGCTCCCACCCAGTCTCCCTTACAGTGGGTGATACTGCCAGTGAGTGGTGAGAATGGCAGTGGTGTCACTCAGGTCCGTCCGTCCTCAGGTCAGCGGGCCCTGGAGGTGGTATCCTCGCCTCTCTTCCTCTTTGCCCTGCCTAGCCCCTTTCTCTGACAGTGACCAGCGCAAGGTGCCAAGCAGAGTGGGGACCAGACGAGGAGAAAGTGAACTGTTGTTCAAAGCCATAATGGGGTCTGTAGTGGGGAGAGAGGGCAAGGAGGGTGCTCCTGGCTAAATGCAGACCACTTCCTTGGATACTGGGTTTCTAAGGCTTTGGTGTTAGAAATATGGGATCTGATCTTGATTCTACCAACTGAGGAAGCTTGGGCAAAATATTTAGATTCTCTGATGTTGGTATTGTTGTTCGCATGATGAGGATACTAGTAACTGCACCCCCCCCCTTAGAAGATTGCTGTGATGTTAAGTGAGATAGCACATATAAGCTGTCAGCACTCCCAGGAAGATTCAGTTGGCTTGTCACTGGATCTCCTGAGAGCTGGGAGTCGTGGGGGCTCAGCTCTGCCCCCCTCCACTCTCCTCCCCATTGTTCTTCCCTTCTCTCTCCCTCTCCATGTCTCTGTCTCTCTCTCTCCCTCCCTTCCCTATTTGACCACCCCAGGCATCAGCTATGGGAGGTAAGAGCCTTCAGGTGACCAGAGCCCCGACACCATCTGACAGTACCTTCTGGATGGGAGGAGTGTTCCAGAACTTGCAGATGTTTCAAAACCACCACGCACATAAGGGATGATAACGGTAAGAAGATGGTAGAGAACAGTTGGAGTCAGACTTCCCGCAGCTGAGCCCCAAGCACAGCCACCTCTTGAATTCTCTCTCTTACCCTGGGCAAGCTCACTGTAAACTGCTGGGAGCGCTTTGAAGGCACCAGGCTGCTCACACCTCTTTGCTTTGCTTCTGTGGCTCTCTCTGTGTGGGATTTCCCTGTCCACTGGCCAACATCTGCTCTGCCGTCACACTGAACTGAATGTCATGTCTCTCTGAAGCCTCACCTGCCCTCAGTGCTCTCACCTTCCTCCCACTGCTACTTTTTTCTTTCCAAGTTTAAAAAAATGTAAAAATATTGTATTAATTTTTTTTGAGAGAGAGCGAGTGAGTGAGCGAGCAAGCAAGCAGGGGTGGGGCGGAGAAAGGGAGACAGAATTAGAAGCAGGCTCCAGGCTCCGAGCTGTCAGCACAGAGCCCTATGTGGGGCTCAAACTCATGAACCATGAGATCATGACCTGAGCCAAAGTGGACGCTTAACTGACTGAGCCACCCAGGAGCCCCTTTCCAAGTTTTAATTTAAATTCCACCTAGTTCACATACAGTGTCATGTTAGTTTCAAGTGTAGAATCACTTACATCTAACATCCACTGGGCATCACAACAAGTGCCTTCCTTGATCCTCTATCTTTAACTTTTATTTATTTAAATTAAAGTTAGTTAACATACAGTTTAGTATTGGTTTCAGGAGCAGAACCCAGTGATTCATCACTTATATATAACACCCAGGGAAGAAGGGATAGACACCCAGTGATCATCCCAAAAGTGCCCTCCTTAATGCCCATTGCCCATTTAGCCAATCACCCCACCTACCTCCCCTCTGGCAACCCTCAGTTTGCGCTCTGTATTTAAGAGTCTCTTATGGTTTGCCTCTCTCTGATTTTCTTATTTTTCCTTCCCTTCTCCTATGTTCATCTGTTTTGTTTCTAAAATTCCACATATGAATGAAATCATATGGTATTTGTCTTTCTCTGACTTATTTCACTTAGCATAATACACTCTAGTTCCATCCACATTGTTGCAAATGGCAAGGTTTCATTCTTTATGATCACTGAGTAGTATTCCATTGTATATATACCACACCTTCTTTATCCATTCATTAGGCCATGAACATTTGGGCTCTTTCCATGTTTTGGCTATTGTCAATAATGCTTATAAACACTGGGGTGCATGTACCATTTTATTTTATTTTTTAAATGTTTTTAAAAATTTATTTCTGAGAAAGAGAGAGAGATACAGCATGGACAGGGGAGGGTCAGAGAGAGAGGGAGATACAGAATCTGAAACAGGCTCCAGGCTCTGAGCTAGCTGTCAGCACAGAGCCCGACACGGAGCTCAAACCCACAAACCATGAGATCATGACCTGAGCTGAAGTCAGATGCTTAACTGAATGAGCCACCCAGGAGCCCCTGCATGTACCCTTTTAAATCATATTTTTGTATCCTTTGGCTAAATACTTATTAGTGCAATTGCTGGATCATAGGATAGTTCTATTTTTAGTTTCTTTTTTATATTAATTTTTTAATGTTTATTTTTTGAGAGAGAGAGAGTAGGAGCAGGGGAGAGGGAGAGAGAGAAGGGGACAATGGATTGGAAGCAGTGTCTGTGCTGACGGCGGAGAGCCTGACGTGGGGCTCTAACCCACAAACTGTGAGATCATGATCTGAGCCAAAGGCAGATGCTTAGCCGACTGAACCACCCAGGCACTTCCCTATTTTTAGTTTCTTAAGGACCCTCCATACTGTTCTCCAGAGTGGCTGCACCAGTTTACATTCCTGCCAACAGTGTAGGAAGGTTCCCCTTTCTCTAAATTCTCGCCAACACTTGTTTGTTCTTGTGTTGTTTTTTTAGTCATTCTGACAGGTGTGAAAGGGTATCATCATGGTTTTGATTTGTATTTCCATGATGATGAGTGATGTTGAACATCTTTTCATGTGTCTTAGCCATCTATCTGGATGTCTTCTTTGGAAAGTATCTGTTCACGTCTTTTGCCCATTTATTCACTGGATTATTTGTTTTTTTGGGTGTTGAGTTTGATAACTTCTTTATAGATTTTGGATATTAATCCCTTATCTGATAGGTCATTTGCAAATATCTTCTCCATTCTTTTGGTTGCCTTTTCGTTCTGTTGATTGTTTCCTTCACTCTGCAGAAGCTTTTTATCTTGATGAGATCCCAATAGTTTATTTTTGTTTTTGCTTCCCTTGCCTCCTGAGACATGTATAGTAAGAAGTTGCTGCAGCTGAGGTCAAAGAGGTGGTTGCCTATTTTTTCCTTTAGGATTTTGATGGCTTCCTGTCTCACATTTAGGTCTGTCATCCATTTTGAATTTACTTTTGTGTATGTGTAAGAAAGTGGTCCAGCTTCATTGTCTGCATGTTGCTGTCCAGTGTTTCCAGTACCATTTGCTGAAGAGACTTTTTTTTTCCATTGGATACTCTTTCCTGCTTTGTTGAAGATTAGTTGGCCATACATTTGTGGGTCCATTTCTGGGTTTTCTATTCTGTTCCACTGATCCATGTGTCTATTTTTGTGCCAGTACTATACTGTCTTGATAATTACAGCTTTGTAGTACAGCTTAAAGTTCAGAATTGTGATGCCTCCACTTTGGTTTCCTTTTTCAACACTACTTTGAATAAAGAATAAATGTGTTAACCAGGAAATTAAAGAAGAAATGAAAAAGCACATGGAAGCAAATGAAAATGAAAACACGACAGTCCAAAACCTTGGGGGTGCAACAAAGGTGGTCCAAAGAGGAAAGTACATTGCAATTCAGGCCTATCTCAAGAAGCAAATACACAACCTAACCTTATACCTAAAGGAGCAGCAAATAAAGCTGAAAGCCAGCAGAAGAAGGGAAATAATAAAGACCAGAGCAGAAATAAGTAATATAGAACCCCCCTCCCAAAATCAGTAAAACAGACTAATGAAACTAAAAGTTGGTTTTTAGAAACAATTAATAAAATCATTAATCCCTAGCCAGACTTATCAAAAGGAAAAGAGAAATGTCCCAAATAGATAAAATCATGAATGAAAGAGGAGCGATCACAACCAACACTACAGACATATAAACAATTAAAAGAGGATACTCTGAAAAATTATATGCCAACAAACTGGGCAGTCTGGAAGAAATGGAAAAATTCCTAGAAACTCACACATTATCAAAACTGAAACAGGAAGAAATAGAAAATTTGAACAGGTACATAACCAGCAACGAAATGGAATCATTTATCAGAAATCTCCTAGCAAATAAGACCCCTGGGTGAGATGGTTTCTCAGGGAAATTCTACCAGACATTTAAAGAAGAGTTAATGCTGATTCTTCTCAAACTGTACCCCCCCCACCAAAAAAAATATAAGGAAAGCTTCCAACCTCATTTTATGAGACCAGCAGTACCTTGATTCCAAAATCCCAGAAAAACCCCACTAAAAAGGAGAATTATAGGCCAATATCCCTAATGAATCTGGATGCAAAAATTCTCAATAAGATACCAGCAAATCGAATTCAACAGTACATTAAAGGAATTATTAACCATGATCAAGTGGGCTTTATTCCTGGGCTGCAGGGCTGGTTCAATATTCACAAATCAAGCAATGTGATACACCCCATTAATAAAAGAAAGGATAAGAGCCATACAATTCTCTCAATAGATGTGGGAAAATCATTTGACAAAATTCAGTGTCCGTCCTTGATAAAAACCTTCAAGAATGTAGGGATAGAAAGAACATTCCTCAACATCATAAAAGCCATTTATGAAAAATCCAAAGCTAATATAGTTAATGGGGAAAACCTGAGAGCTTTCCCCTAAGGTCAGGAACATGACAGGGACATCCACTCTCACCACCATTGTTTAACAGTATTGGAAGTCCTAGCCTCAACACTCAGACAACACATAGAAATAAAAGGCATCCAAACTGGCAGAGTAGAAGTCAAACTTTCACTCTTTGCAGATGACCTGATCCTCTACATGGAAAACCCAAAAGCTTCCACCAAAAAACTGCTAGAACTTATCCATGAACTCTGCTAAGTGTCAGGATATAAAATCAATGCACAGAAATCGGTTTCATTTCTATACCCCAATCATGAAGCAACAAAAAGAGAAATCAAGGAATTGATCCCATTTACAATTGCACCAAAAAACATAAAATACCTAGGAATAAACCTAACCAAAGAGGTAAAGGTCTGTACACTGAAAACTATAGAAAGCTTATGAAAGAAACTGAAGAGGACACAAAGAAATGGAAAAGCATTCCATGCTCATGGATGGGAAGAACAAATGTTAAAATATCAATGTTATATATTCAATGCAATCCCTATCAAAATCACACCAGCATTCTTCCCAGAACTAGAACAAACGATCTAAAAATTTGTATGGAACCACAAAAGACCCCTAATAACCAAAGTAGTGTTGAAAAACCTCCCTCTGCTTGCCCTGCACCCATCCGTTCCTCTCCCCTGTCCCCAGTGACACCTCAGCACTTCAGGTCATGTATTTGCTCTGCCCCCTCTCTCTGAGTCTGTGGACTCTTTGAAGACAAGGACTGTTTTTGTTCTTTTGTTTGTGCTTTGATTTATTCTGTATCCAGAGTGCCTGATACCATGCCTCACGCCAGCCAGAAAACTACTGGTTCTTGAGTCAGTGACTAGATAAATATACGATATTAAATCACATTATCAATGATTTCTGCTGGAATTGAGAGCTTGAATTGGGTGCAAGGAGGCAGCTGTGGCCCATCCCGGTGGAGGGGGGAAGCTACCATTGGGAACCCTAGGGTTACTGTATGTCGGGTGGTGGTGGAGTGGGCCCCATTGCAGAGCTTGGCGATAGAATCATTGCCTTTGCTAGAAGAGGCTGCTGCTGTGGGGAAGAAGCTGGCTGCCAGGTTTGGAGGGAACAGGCCAAGGCCAGAATTCAGTTGTGAGCATCACATGCAAGGATCTTTGGAACCAACTGGGTTCCAGACTATGGAATGAGAATTGAGACCTGGTGGTGTCCCAACACATGTCACACAGAGATTCCCTCTGCAGGAAAGGAGTGGGTCTGCAGGAGCCCCAATCAACTGGGGATTACAGAACGGGGGCCAGCAAATTCACCCTGGGAGTGAATCTGTAGGTGTGGCTTTATTTTGTGTAACTTCTTGTTACAGACAGAATGTTTGTGTCCCCTCCAAACTCATACTTTGAAGTCCTAATCCTTAGAGTGATGGTGTTGAGAGTAGGACACTGGGAAGTAGTTAGGTGGAGCCTCATGAATCGGGTTAGTGCCCTAATAAATCGCTATCAGAGAGCTCTCTGGCCTCTTCCACCATGTGAGGACACAGTGAGATAAGGGCCAGGAAGAGCGGTCTCACCAGAGCCCAACTGTGCTGGTACCCTGACCTTACACTTCCAGGCTCCAGAAGTGGTTGATAAGCACCCCCCACCCCAGTCTGTGGTACTTGGTTATGGCACCCCGAGCTAAGACACTAGCATCACCGAGTTTTTTACTGTTTGGTTGAGACCTTGTTGGTATCTGTATTGTCTGGGTTCTTGCAGGTTATAGAATGGGGAGGAAAGAGCTTTGAATAACATACCCATCAGATTTTCCCTACTAGAGAGATGACTCGAGACAACCTGTCAGAAGGCTCCAGGCGCCCTGTCTGTGAAAGGAAATTACTGGATTATGTCAGTGGCTCTCATCCTGTCTGGGTTAGCACACTTTCAAATATCAGAATATTTGCAGAAGTTTGAAGCCATGAAAAGGTAAACTGAAGTCTAAAACTAGAAGAAAGTTTTAGAATCCCTGGGGCACTTTGAACAGTCACCACATGGTCACACTTTGGGTCCAGCCGTCTGCTGTCCCAGCATTTTTACTTCCCTCCAGGCTGGGCTGACAATTGCTCTGTGAGACTTGCCTCCTTCATTGGCCCGAGCTTGCAGTTACTCTCTGCTGCTCCCCTTCCCTTCAACAAGTGTTTCCTTCTCTGAACTAAGCACCGGGATCTATTCTCTAGCTTCTATCTGATAGACATTGCTAAAACATTATTTAGCTAAAACATTATTTTTGCACCAAAAACGATTTTCTCCATTTGATCAGAGCTTGGAGGTGTGCGTGGGCAGAGCATGAAGCATCCCGGGCTGTGATGACCTGGAAGTTGGGAACTATTTGACCCAATGACCACTGTCCCCCTCCTCAAAGACCCTTTTAAGCTCTGAAGTTAATGAAAAAGCAAATCTTCGGTATTAATTTTTCTAGTGATGGATGCACAAAGTATTTCTAGTGGGAAACTTTTAGTGACACTGACCATGAGGAATATGCGTGACACTTACATTTGAAAGTATTAAATGAAAAATGCACTGAGCTTTCAGGAAGTTGGTCCTGACTTTCAATCCTCCCAGCTAACACAAGAGAGAAGAGATTGGTAGACTCATGTTTGGAATAGGTTGGATGTTCAAGAAAACTTTAGACCTTTGGGACAATAGGAGGCATATGTTGGTTTGCATAGGTAATGGTATATGAATTCAAAACACAAACAGTCATTTTGAAAGTTAGTTGATGACAGAAGGGGGAGACCAGTTGTCCTTACAGACGGCTGTGCTCCTAGCAGGACATCGGTCTCTTGAATGACATTGGCAGTGGTGGAAGGGCTCTCCTGTGGGTTCTCTGTGCTTTGACTATCCTGCTTTCTACTCGATTCAGATTTGCAACTTGCCTGTGACATGGAAGAAGATGAAAGACCTCCATGATCGTAGTATTTATTTTTAGTAAATAACCCCATAATTCTGTGTGTGCTTCAGCAGGAAGGCTCTGCATTCATTTAGGCAGGGTTAGGAGAAGAAACTAGTGTAGTGGTTAGGACCGCCTAGCAGGTTACACGAATCTGGGCAAGTTACCCATCCTGTTTATGTAGCCCACGTCTTGGGGGTCCTCTGAGGGCTTGCCTCGGGGCTGTCATGCGCCTTAAGTGAATTACAATATGTGAACTTGACAGAGCAGAACTCAGCCCATTTTAAGCACTAACAAATGTTAGAAGTGATGGCTTGGACTTTGGAGGAGTTGCCCAGCATTATAGCATTCAACTCCAAAACCTCAGGTTTCTCCCCGTAGACCGGCACTAGTAACAACTACCTGTGCAGTTACAGGAGCCCGGAAATGTCGACCAAATACCTGGTGTGAATGGAAAGACTCACAGTTGGTGTTGTAGGCATTCCCACTATCGACTGAGAGATAGAGAAGAAGGCAACTTTCCCCCTATTGTGAACTACTATTTAATTTAGCAAATGTTCTGAAAATGATAGCTCTTCCTAATTGTGGAAGTAATGAAACATCTGAGGAAGCACAGGAAGAGGTTAGAAATCACTTGTCCATCCCAAACCCAAGGTACATGCTCTGAATGCCCTGACACATGCCCTTTGTGGTAGTGTGTGTGGGGGCACACATGTGGCACTGTCTGTATGTTCCCTGTCCGTGCCTGCTAAGGTGTGAAGGGCAGGTAGAGGAAGTACCCTCTGTCTGCCCCCCATGGTTCTCCTGTTCTGGGAAAGACAGTGTGGCAGTATGGAACCACGAGATCGAGAGGAAAAGTTGTCTATCATTACATCAAATAGGATTATTTTTAACAAAAGGAAATGAGAGAGGGAGAGAGCTGTAGAGGGGAAGTTAGAAGGCGGTCAGTGCCCTCATCTCTTCTCCTCTTCTTTCCTTAGTCACGGGGCTCCTCCTTGAGGTAGCACAGCATACAGCTTTGTCCCTTCCCCTGGATGAGGGGGGATGCTAGACCCACTCCCCTCTTCATTGGGATCCTTAAATCCTTATTTCACAAGGAGGTATAAAAGTGGCCATTGCTGGAGCCCATTACAGGATAGGTTTTCTCATTCATGAACTTGCACCTGTCCTGGATACCCTTGCTCAGCCTTGGCCACCAGCCTAGTGGGGCCTGGGCTCAGGGACCCTGAGTGAGTGGGTTTGAGCACAGCTCCCCACGAGGATGAAGCCCACAGCCCAGGATGGCTGAGCTACGTGCTTGCCCTGCACGGCTCACGGACCTCTTTAGCAACAGTCTTGGGTTTCTTGCTTCTGGAGGTGGAGCCCATACCCTGGTTGATATGAACCGTGCATGCAGCCAGCGGTCCTGGCCCTGTAGAAGGGCCAGAGAGAGTGCGGGCAGAGGGCAGGTGGCGACCAGCGTATCGGGGTAGAGATTCTCTCTGCTGGCACGACAGGTTTTAAAAGAATACTAAAAAGTTCCTACATGGGACTATTAGTAACTTCAAAATATTTAGGAATCTTCTCTGCTCAAAATAGAACATAAATGGCTCTGAAAAATTCCCTGCAATGATGGTTCTATTTACCTCACTCTTGCTCAAGGGGGTAAGTGCCCTTATTAGTTTCTGAAGAGAAGAATACACCTGCAGGGCATTACCTTACTATGAAATCTTTTTTCCTGGTAATTGAAGAAGTCACAGCATGTACCAAAAAGATGAAAGCTTGTGTAGGAAGGAATTAGTTTTTTAGTTAAAAAAATTTTTTTTTCCCTGAAGTATGGGGCTCTTGTGTGGTACTGTTGAGGTAACATTCTGTACTGACTCCTTCGCAGAGATCTTTTAAGGAAGAAAGACACAAAAATCAAGCAACCTCTCTGTGTGGGTTTTTAAGAGGCCCTAGTTTTGGTTTATTTGCTGGTCTGAATGTTATGGTTACTCATGTGCATCCTAATTAGCATTTTTACGTATAAGAGCATTCCTGACTGCCTTGAAAAGGAATTAGTGAGGATACACTAGTTCCTTTGAAAATATAAAAGATGTAAATACTTTGGGTCAGTTTTCCTGGCAATAAAACCCCACCCCCTTTATTAAATGGTTGGGGGTTTGGTATCCCTGAGATAGTAGGTGATTAAGTACATCTTGTGTGGTATGTAATCCAAGCATTAATAACACATCAGGCTATAGAACTCCCTGGATGAAACCAGCATGGTTGAGTGTGTGCTGTTAGAGAAGACCATTGAAACAGAAGTGATATGAATAATGTAGAAAAACTTATTTCTTTCAATATTTTCAATACTCACTTGTGATGGTTAACTTTATGTATGACTGACCGGACTAAGGGACACCCAGATAGGCTAAGACTTTATTCTTGGGTGTGCCCATGAAAGTGTTTCCAGAGGTGATTGGCATGAATCAGTAGACTGAGTAAAGAAGGTGCCCCTCACCATTGTGGGTGGACATCAGCCCACTGAGGGCCCAAACAGAACGAAAAGGCAGAGGAAGACTGAATTCACTCTCTGCTTTAGGAGAGATATTGATCTTCTCCTAGCCTCGGACTTGGGTATTCTTGGTTCTTGGGCTTTCAGAACCAGCCTGGGACTTAGGTTACCAGCCCCCAGATTCTCAGGCCTTTGCACTCAGACTGTGTCACACCACTGCTTTTCTGTGCCTCTAGCTGGGAATGGCAGATCTTGGGATTTCTTGTTTTTCACCATCGCCGGAGCCAATTCCTACAATAAATCTTCTCTCCTAGGTATCTCTATATATCCTATTGGTTTTGTTTCTCTTGAGAGCCCTGACTAACACACCGCCCATCGATGACTTAGAGTAGATGTTTCAAGTCAGCAAATGTTTACTCAGTATATATCATGCATGAAGAAATTTTCCTTCTGTGAAGCAAGCAAAAATGAATATGACGGAGTCCCTGTCCATGGTGAGCTTATAGTCTTCTTAGAAGAGATTTCAATGAGGGGCGCCTGGGTGGCTTAGTCGGTTGAGCGTCCGACTTTCGCTTAGGTCATGATCTCGCGGTTCATGGGTTCGAGCCCCGCGTCGGGCTCTGTGCTGACTGCCAGCTCGGAGTCTAGAGCCTGTTTCAGTCTGTGACTCCCTCTCTCTCTGACCCTCCCCTGCTCACGCTGTCTCTCTCTCTCTCTCCTGGAAATAAATAAAACATTAAAAAAAAAAAGATTTCAATGAAAACATGGCAGCTCCAACAGACAGGGCCTTGGCAAAGGCTTTATCGGAAACAGGAACTGATGGATTTGTCTCAATGGAACAAAGGCCAGCAACCATTCTACTCCGGAAAGTGTTATGCTATATGTAGGTGTTGATAACAGATTTCTTTCACGCTTAATGGGATGAAAATAGTTTCTCATCATTTGGTTACCACTCATTGAGAGTTCCAGCTAACTTTCGACTAAGACTGAATTCAGGTAAGATGAATCTGGTGAAGTAGCCTCTTAAACCAGGTATTTATCAAGATGTTTTATGGGGGCCAGTGGTTCATAATTTCCTCTGTTCACTGTACTACAGGGAACATTAGCTATCTGAATAGGTCATTTTGAAAGTACTCTGCGATAGGACTAAGACTTTATAGATTGCCTCCAGTGACTTTGGCTGTTGCATGCTTTCAATTTAGAAATAAAGCAGCCCGTGGCCTCATATCTGATTCATAGAATTCCAGGCAGAGGCTGAAGTTCTGCATAATAGGACACCTTACTGCCAGGAGCCGTTTCTTTAAACAGGCCACTTTTAAAGTTGCTTATTGATTGAGCAGTTAGTTATGGCCACATAAAACCTGACAGTGGTCAGCATTTTCTCTTTCTGTCATTTGAGCCCTTGGAGGAAGAAGAACCTACAGTATATTGGGAGAAATTTATAAGTTAGCAGGGGACAGGTGGAAGAGGGGGACAGCAGTATTGATTGTGTCCCATAACTTTCCCAAACTCTTAGAGAGTGTGTCACGGGCCATTAAACTTAGTAAGCTTTAGGTGACTGATAGAAAAATGGATGAGGGTCAGTAGGTGTGAGTTTCATCTTTGAAATCGCTTTTGCCTCTACTGGGCAGGAAGGGGAATATAATTAATCTCTTCTTTCATAAAGAAAACAGCTGTGTCATCACTGATGTATTACTGTCACTAACTTCACTGTGACACACAAATTGGAGATCATGGGCAATGTGCTTGTTCACTTGTAGAAAATGCTCTGACCCTCAGGCATGACCTGTGTGTGTGTGTGGTAGCTCTTCCTGTACGCCTGCACACACATGCAGACGCACACCCACGTGCACGCGTACCTTTGCAGGTTACACGTACATCATGCCTGGAGAACGCTGTCACGTTGCTCATTTGGGGAAATCGGGATGCTCCCTCTAATCGTGATTTCTTGGGATACAACTAGAAGATGAAGAAAAAAAAATCTCACTATCTGAGTGTTTGCTCTGGTCTCACTGGGAGATTTGTTTTAACCAATTCTTCCTGTGAACAGTCTTTTGTTTTGTTTTTGCCAGTTCCTCATGTAGTTTTGGAGAGAAGAGGAAGGTGTGGTCCTTTTATTTAATAAACTGTCTTAATGNGAAAGCTGCTCTAATAAATGTCAGGTCTTCCCCCTTACAATTGTTTATCTGCCTTTCTTCTGATCTCAGAAAGGAAATCCTGTCTTTGCAAGCGTGTGTAGACCACAAAGCCTGGAGCTGGCAATTCTTCTTTTGCTTCCGTGCCTCCCCTCCATGTCCCGTATGTCAGCAGATTGTAACAGTCTCACTTCAGATTATATACAGAACCTGCCCCTCTCTTCTCCCCTGGCACCCATTGTCTTGTCTCTGCTCAATCTGCTGCCAGCCACCGTCATTTCTTCCCCAGATGGTGGCCTTCTAGCTCCTTGCTTCCGCCCTTGTTCTGCCTTCCCCTCAGGTCAGGTCATGTTCTGCTCACAAGGTTTTAATACCTTCTTGTCTCACTCAAAGTGAGAGACGGATTCCTTACAATGGCCTGCAAGGCGTTACAGGGTGTGGTCAGCTCTAAGTCCCTGACCTTGTCTCTTATATTTCCCCTTTCCTCATTTTCCTCCAGCCACACTGGGATCTTTGCTGATCCTTTAAGAACCCAGACATTTTTCTGCCTCAGTGCCTTTGCACAGGCTCCCCTTATTGCTTAGCCAATTCTTTTCCTTGATGTCCACATGGCTCCCTCTCTCATCTCATTCTCACTGTTGCTCAGATATTACCCTTTTAGGGAGACCTCCCATGACTATTCTATTTAAGTTGAACCTTACCCACCATCCCTCTTTTCTCCTGTATCTTTCTCCATATTACCTTTCACCATCTGATACATTAAATGCTTTCTTATTTATTGTCTGTATTCCTGCTCCAGATTGTGAATTTTAAAAAGGCAGGTAACTTGTCTGATTTGTCTATTTCTGTATCCTCAGTGCCTAGAATAGTGCCTGGCACATTGTAGGTGTTGGGCCAATATCTGTTAAATAGGCGCCTAATAAAGGACCTGGGGTTGGGAGTGGTTCCAGTATCGCTGTGGGAGAAGGTGTTAGGGTCACTGCAAGTTAACCCTAAGTGAAGATTCAGGAGAACAGGGACCCCAGCAGAATATGACTATAATAGCTAAAAATTCAGTTACGCTTTTTGTTTTTCTTCTACTTGACAAGCAACCTCAACCCCTCTAGCTCTCTGAAAAGACGGAAAAATAATTGTCCCCTGGTTAATATTTTGAAACAGTGCGCTAACCTGCGAATGTGTATATGTTTACTCGTGTTCTATATAGGCTACTCTAAGACCTATCTAGATAGAAGCTGAGTTGCTTTCCAGTCTCAGAGAATTAACCACCAGGTGATATTCTCGTTTTCAGATAGCAGCATTGGGAGGAGTTAGTTAAGACGCCCAGATACTCTTTATCTTACCAGTATTTATTTTTGACGGAAACAGGATTTATGTTAATGGTATATGCATAGCATGCCTACTCTAGGGACAGGCATGGGGTCACCAAGTGCTTAATGAACTCTCTGAGCTGATTAAAGAGTTTTAAAGCAAGCTGCCTGATTGTCCCCAAGTGTCTCTCTTTTAGCAACCTGGGAGTATGTAGTATTCTTCAAAGGGAAAACAAAGACCCCATAGCATTCTCAACTTTGAATGAGTGAAAAAGACATTGCATGAAGACGACCTGCAGATCTTGGGTGGAAAACAAATGACAGCATTGCCGATGAGCTCACCAATAGAGGGCCACTTCTTAATGTCTTTGAAGACTCTCGTGTGATTAAGAAAAGATTTGGGAGGATTCAGAAGACTTTTTACAGGAAAGAATAAACAATGTGCCAGATGGTCAATGAGAAATTCTTGCCTTACAATAAAGTTTCATCATTCCGCTTGTAGTTTACTGACGTACCTTATGTTGTGAGTATTTTGGTATAATGGGGCATAGGTAATTACCTGTATGTAGTTGATCAATATTGTGGATTATACTTTTGGGGCCTACTAGTGCATTAAATCATTGTCATATAATTTTGAAACATTTGATAGTATTCCTCAATAATTGAGTTTTTGGAAATGCACATACTGTAGTAGAAGCAGAAAGGAATCCTTTTTTTGGATCGATAATTGCAAACGACATGTCATGGTAGATCTGTGATTGACATGGCATTCAGTATTAAGGGAACAAATCAGGATCTGGAGACGTATGTGGTTCAAAATGAAAAGCAGTACTCTGTACCCTTCATGGGTTTTCAAAATAAAGTTGTAAAAATTTACTTAGAAATTTCAGGTAGTGCAAGAGATACTTGTGTTTGTCTAAAGAGCATATGCATTTAAACGTTTTGGAAATCTTGAATGTCTTTAACAAATTCGCAAACTTTGTATTGATGGGAAGAATTGCTGACCTTTTTTTTTTTTCTTCATCTAGAAAAGAGGGTAATGTAGGCAAAGCAGTAGTAATGTTCCAGTTACAAATTTTCCCTAATATCCACTGCTGTCTAATAAATATCTCCAAATTTAGTGACATCAAACAACATTTTATATGCTTATGGATTCTGTGAGTTTGGATTCAGATAGGACATTGTTGAGCTGGCTTGTTTCTGCTTCACTAAAGTACCTGATGTGACCTGTCCTTGTGGCATGGATCTCCTGACAACATGGTGGCCTAAGGAGAGCTGGGTTCTTCCTGGGCAGCTCAGGGCTTGGAGCATACAAGATGAAAACTTTAGAACCTTCATGACCCAGCCTCAGAGGTGAAGTCACTGAGTGACAATTTTGTTTTATTCTTTTGATCGAAATTTGTTATCTAGAGGTGGTGTCTCCAGAGTGTAGTGGGGTGGATTTTGCATGTGAAAGAAATTTCAATAGTTTGTTGCCAGAACATGGTCTATGGTGATTTTTTTCAATTGCCGAAAATTATTTCACAGTCCTGCCATCAAGAGGTGGGGTTATCTCTCTATCTCTTGATTCTGGGTGGACTTGTGACTGCTTTGAACAAAAGTGTGTAACAGAGAAGAAAGGAATACAATAGAATTGTGAGGAAGTTCTCTTATCCTAGTTTTCTGAGTTTGTAATCAGTAGATGTCAACATTTGTCAATGTATTTTTCATATTTATTAAGATAATCATTTTTATTTCAGATTTAGTCAGTTTCTATAGTATATTATATTGATTTTCTTTTTTCTTCTTTCTTTCTTTCTTTCTTTCTTTCTTTCTTTCGTTCTTTCTTTCTTTCTTTCTTTCGTTCTTTCTTTCTTTCTTTCTTTCGTTCTTTCTTTCTTTCTTTCTTTCGTTCTTTCTTTCTTTCTTTCTTTTTAATAGTTTATCAAGTTGGTTTCCATATAACACCCAGTGCTCATCCCCACAAGTGCCCTTCTTCATGCCCATTACTCCCCTTCCCCTCCGCCCACCCCCATCAGCCCTCAGTTTGTTCTCAGCATTCAAGAGTCTCTCATGGTTTGCCTCCCTCCCTCTCCCCCAATATTTTTCCCCTTCTTCTCTCCCATATGAAACCAGCCTTTCATTCTTGGGATAAATATCATTTGGTCATGATGTTTTGTTTTGTTTTTTATGGATTGCTGAATTCAATTTGGTGATATTTTGGTAAAGCTTTTATATAGCTATGCATATAGTCTAGAATTGTGTTCTGTCTTGCTGTTGTTTTTTTTGTTTGTTTGTTTGTTTTTTGGTGTTTTTTTTTTTGGTAACATCTTTGATTTTGGTGGCAGAGTAATTCTGGTCTCATGAGTTAGGAAGTGTTTTCTCCTATTTTTTGAACTAGTATGTAAAATTATTATTTCTTCATTATGTTTGAAGGGATTTGACAGTGAGATCATCTGGGCCCAGAGTTTTCTTTGTTCTAAGATTTCAGTTTCCTTAAAATTTTGGATTTTTTAGGATATTTCTATTTGAGTGATGGTTGGTAGTTGATCTTTCAAGGAATTTTTCCATTTCATATACATTGTTGAATTTATTGGTATAACATCCTTTGTAATACTATCTTATTATCCTCTTAATGTTTATAGGATCCGTAGTAATGTCTCCCTTTTCATTACTGGTATAGGTAATATGTGTTTTTCTTCCTTTCCTATTACTTATCCCCCACCCCCCTTGTCAGTCTGGCTACAAGTCAATTAATTTTATTGAATTTTTCAAAGAATCAGCTCTTAGTTTCATTGACTTTTCTTTATTGCTTCTCTATTTCATTTATTTCCACTCTTAAATATTTGCTTCCTTGTGATTTCTTTGGGTTTAATTTGCTCTTTTGTTCCTAGTCTCTAAGGTGGAAGTTTGGATAATTGATTGAGACTTCTCTTCTTCTGTTAAATTAGCATTTAATGCTGTACATTTTCCCTCTAAGCATTTATTTCGGTGTGTCCCACAAATTCTGATATGTTTTATTTAGTATTTTTTCTTTGATTCCCTCTTTGACTCATGTGTTATTCCATAGTGTATATTCAATTTTGAAATATTTGAAATATTTGGGGATGTTCTAGATATTTTTTAAATTATTTATTCAAATATTTACGCTGTGTGATCCATTCTACTCTATGTTGGTTATTATGAATGTTTGATGGAACCCCTGGAGGGAACCGCCGGGAGTTCTCTGACCTCTCCAACAGTGAGTTACTTAGTGCTGCATCTTTTCCTTGAGTTATCTTCATCCAGTGATGCCTGGAGCAGTACTGTTGATAGAGGAAGAATGCTGTATTAGGGTCCAGCAGACTTGGGTTCTGACCTGCTCTTGTTTAGTAAAATACTAAAGCTAACTACCTAATGGAGTCTTAGTTTTCTTATCTGTGAGGTAGACATAATATTCTTGACTTGATTATGTCCCAGGGTTTTTATAAACATCAAATGAGATAAATGTCATTGTTAAATTATTAACCATGTGAAATGTAAGATATTATTACTGTTGATGTACAATATTTGATGGAGAAGTTTCCTACATGTAAGGTTATTTATCATGCTATATTTTAATAAGATTGCATTTGACTATTTAACAGATCATTATAAAACCTCTTTAACTTAGAGGGAATTGAATGTACATGTTAAATACAAGTTTGGGGGCACCTGGGTGGTTCAGTTGGTTGACTGTCTGACTCTTGAATTTGGCTCAGGTCATGATTCCAGGGTCATGGGACCAAATCCGATTTTGGGCCCTGCACTGAGCATGGAGCCTGCTTATGATTCTCTCTCTCTCTCTCTCTCTCTCTCTCTCCTCCCACTGCCCATCTCCCCACCTTGCACACTGCACTCCCTCTCCCTCCCTCCTCCCCGTACCTATATATCTATATATCTAAGTGTGAAGATAGTACTCACTTCATTAACTTCTAATAACCAAATATATAAGAAAACTGTGATTATATGAAATAACTACTCACTTGAATGAAGAAATGGGTATAATTCTATGGATATTTTCATTTGAACAAGCTAAACGTCTTTTTGAAAATCCATACTAAATAAGTAGTTTACCAAACAGGACTGAAATGAGATTTTTTTAATTACTTGATTTTTTTCATCATCATAAGTGTGCTCTTTAATCTCCATCACCTATTTCACCCATCGCCTCATCCACCTCCCTTCTGGTAACCATCTGTTTGTTATCTAGAGTTAAGACTCCATTTCTTGGTTTTTCTCTTTCTCTCACTTGCTCACTCTCTCCTTTGCTCATTTGTTTTATATCTTAAATTCCACATATGAGTGAAATCATAGGGTATTTGTCTTTCTCTGACTTATTTTTGCTTAGCATTATACTCTCTAGCTCCATCAATGCCATTGCAATGACAAGATTCCTTTCTTTATGGCTAAATAATATTCTGCCATGTATATAAACCACTTCTTTATCCATTCATCTATCAATGGACATTGGGCTGCTTCCATAATTTGGCTTTTGTAAATAATGCTTCAGTAAACATAGGGGTGCATGTATCTCTTTGAATTAGTTTTTCTTCTATTTTTTTATATTTGTAGTGCAAATGCTGGATCATAGGGTAGTTCCATTTTTAATTTTTTGAAGAAACTCCATACTCTTTTCCACAGTGGCTCTACCAATTTGCATTCCCACTAACAGTGCCAGAAGGTTCCTTTTTCTCCACATCCTTACCAACACCTGCTGTTTCTTGTGTTGTTGATTTCAGCCATTCTGACAGGTGTGAGGTGGTATCTCGCTGTAGTTTTGATTTGTATTTCCCTGTTGATGAGTGATGTTAGGTGTCTTTTCATGTGTCTGTTGGCCATCTGGATGTGTTCGTTGGAGAAATGTCTGTTCATGTCTTATGCCCATTTTTAACTGGATTATTTGTTTTTTGGGTGTCTTTTGGGCGTTGTATCAGTTCTTTTTATATTTTGGGTACTAACCCTTTATCAGGTATGTCATTTTCAAATATCTTCTCCCATTCCATTGGTTGCTTTTTAGTTTTATTGATTTTTCCTTCATTGTGAAGAGGCTTTTTATTTTGATGTAGTTCCAAAAGTTTGGTTTTGCTCTTATTTCCCATGCCTCAAGAGACATATCTAGAAAAATGTTTCTGTGGTCAGTGTCAGAGAAATCACTGCCTGTGCTCTCTTCAAGGATTTTTATGGTTTTCTGTTTCACATTTAGATCTGTAATCCATTTTCAATTTCTTTTTGTGTATAGTATAAGAAAGTGGTCCAGTTTCTTTCTTTTGCATGTTGCTGTCCAGTTTTCCTAACACCATATTTTCAGGAGACTGTCATTTTTGCATTGTACATTCATTCTTCTTTTGTCAAAGATTAATTGAAAACATAATTGTTGGTTTCTGGATTTTCCATTCTTTTGCACTCATATATGGGTCTATTTTTATGCCAGTACCATACTGTTTTAATTACTACTGCTTTGTAATATAACTTGCTATCTGGAATCAAGGTACCTCCAGTTTTGTTTATATTTTTCAAGATTGCTTTGGCTATTTAAGGTCTTTTGTAGTTACATTCAATTTAGGATTGTTTGTTCTAGTTCTGTGAGAAATGCTGTTGGTATTTTGATAGGGATTGTGTTAAATCTGTAAATTGCTTTGGGTAGTATATATGACATTTTAATGACAGAAATCAGTTAAGTTTTAACATCTGATATTTTGACCTTAAACAAAGGAGAGAACTACAAGAGGAAAAGCTGTGGAAATCCCTGTATTTTTGACTACCTGATTGTCAGCAATTCAGTGGTTTTTGATGTACATTAGGGACAAGGATCCCTGTAAAGAAGATGAGATTCTGAAAGAAATCTCTCTAGAGGAATCCCTGGACATATGTTCTGTTCTATTGTCATATAAGGGCCACTACAGTAAACTAGAAAAAAAAATACAGATGTTTTTAAAATCCTACCCACAAGTTGCTCTTCCCTTGTGGTCAGCGTATTGTCACTTTACTTTTTTTATTCATTGACCAACAGCTGGCAGTGTTTTATCAGCATTGGACAAGAGAGAATGGAGAGCCTAAGTCTCCATTCACAAATGAAGGATTCATTCCAGTTGGGGAGACATTTAATATATGATAATATACATTCAATACTCTGGTCATAGAGCAGAGGTCAATACACTGGGGTGTGGCTCACACCTGGCCTGGAGCCTGTTTTTGCAAGCAAAGTGTATAGGATTGCAGCCACTCATTTCACTCACTCATTTGCACACTGTCTGTGGCCACTTTCACAATACGGGGTTAGATGCTTGCAGCAGATTGGAGCGACCCATAAAGCTTAAAATGTTTGCTGTCTGGTCCCTTACAGAGGTGTGCTGACTCCTGGTCTGGAGTATGACAGAGGGAGAGGCCAGGAAGGTTTCCAGGTGAAGGAGACCTTGAGCTGAGACCCTCAGAGAAAAAATAACCTGTAAACACGGGATAGTTCCCTCTGGGCAGAGGCAGAGGAATTGCACAGCCTGAGGTGTTGGTGGGCTTGGGGACTGGAAGGAAGTGGCTGGATGTGGAAAATGAGGACAAGCATCATGACATGCAGCCAGGGCCACCTGGGGTAAGTGTCCCCACATGTTTTACTGCCCAAGATCCCCTTGGAAACCTGGCAGAGCCTCTGGATCTCTTCCCAGAATAACATTTTTAAGAGCACGAAATAGAAGACATAGGGTTCCAAAAAAGACTGATTATGATGAAACGGTTATCACAAAATTATAGTAATACATTTACATTACGGTACAGTGAGTGCCTCTTTATTAACACCTTAACTAACCAGATTTATAAGTCGGTCTCATAATTATTATAATGTTAAAGTAGAACTGAGAGTACACATTATTTGAAGATATCAGCAACAATTGTAATACTGGATCAAAATATCTGTGAATTTTGTTTGTGAATAACTCAGAGGTACTTCTAAAAGTGCTTCTTTTGCTGCCTGTATTCAAGATGTATTCACGAGTGTTATTCAGGGATACAGAACCATTAGGAGATGTCTGTCTGTCTGTCTGTCTATCTAATATGTCATCTATTGGCTCATATGCTTAAGGAGGCTGAAAAATCTGATCTGTCATCTGTAAGCTAGAGATCCAGGAATTGCTGATGATATAAGTCCCAGTCCATGGGTTGAAGACCTAGCTGAACAGGCAGGGAGAAAGAGAAGCAAGGGGAAGGGAGAAGAGAGGACAGCAGAGGGGGAGGGGTCTCCTTCCCATCAACTGTTTGTTTTATTCACCGCCAACAGAGTGGTTGAGGCTCAATATTCAGGGAGGGAGATCTTGGTTCTGTCTATGGATCCAGATGCTCATGGTATCCAGGGATACTCTCACAAACACACCCAGAAATAATGTTTAACCAAACATCTGGACTCCCAGTCAGATTGACACACGAAATTAACAGAAGGAAGCCCTGGATTCCACTGAAGCTGTGAACCATAGCAGAGGTGAACTTGACTCTGCCTGAGTTCAGGAACTCCTGGCCCCAAGTTAAGGTCTCCTGGTGTAGAACCTTGTTTTTGTCTAATCAGAATGGGGCCAGCAGAGGGTGTAAGCAGGGCCATGGACATGACCTTTGTTGGTACTTTACTTATGCTGTCTTGCTGCTCCGTGGGGAATGGATCATGGAGGGGAGGTCTAGTGAGAGGCGCACAAGAGGGAAGGACATTTTAAGTGAGAATTTCGATGTCATTTAAAGTATCATTTGAAGTGAGAATTAAGTCTCACTGCATTCATCTGGAGATTTAGAGAGTTGAATTATACAGGCTTTAACGTTCATGCAAAATATAGTATTCTCTGACTCTATATTTTGTATTTCTTTTAATTGTAGGTAGCCATCAATAATGTCTGCACTCATAAATAGGTAGAATGTAATAGAATGAACCATTTGGAGTGTCCAACTTATCACTGTTCAAGAGACTGAGTCACAGCCAAGAACGCAGAATATTATCACTTTTTAACTCACAAAGTGAACTCAGTTATACAAAGGAATTTCTCCTCTTAATCACAGTATGCAGCTGGAATAAATCCGATGTCTCTAGCCCTGTAACCTTCTCCTCGACTTCTATTTCTGGATTCCACATTGCCATTACCTCTAGAAGTCAATATTCTTTAACTGCTTCTAATGTTTTCCATCTACAATTAAATGGTCTTGTGTTAATTCACATTTGCAGTGAAATTTGGATCTTCTGCGTATTCATCTAAATCCATGCACCTTGTTACGTTGAGCTGTCTGATCAAGGTCGTTAGTACTTTATGTAGTCTGATCCTATTTTTAGTTTGCATGGTTGGAAACACAATGGCAAGATACTCACCTAGGATTCTCACAGAGACCAGTGGTTGCATTAAAGGTGATGTGCAGAGGGAAGAGGAGCACGCTGCGTTTGCTTTTTCTTCTGTGCCTTAAGGTGTTCAGGTCAAGGGGTGTATAGAGTGTGGTCACCGTCAATTATAGTTCTTTCATTATACAGACAGGTATGCCTAGCAAAATGGAAAGGTGCTGTGTGTGCACATAATAACGAATTTCATTTGCCAGGCCCTACAGAGGTAAGTCATAGAATGGCTCTGAGAAGAGGTGACTGAGTGGCTCAGGTGTGAGACCTCAGAAATCACCACACTGATTGTGGGTCTGTGCACAGAAGTTACTTGGAAGTGAAAAGTCAGCCGGTTTCCAGTGAAGATCCAGCTTGCTGGGAATCGATCCTGTGTCTTGCTGCTTGGTGTGACATCCTCCTATCTCTGGAGGGAGCCACTGTTCTCTGATGCCCTCTTTTTCTGTCATCTCAGGAGAAGGCAGGAGATAGGGCTGCTCTGAAAGGTTGAAGTGACAGATTTTTGCTTTTAGTTTCTGAGGCTATTGAGTGGGACCTACCATGAGAGGCAGCCCTGGCCTGACGCTGAGAGAGCGGACTACATATCAGACAAAGGCAGACTCTGAAGAGCTGCACTAATGTAACATGTACCTACCATTTTGAGAGCAAATATCTACTACGAATCAAGAGGTGATATCTTCACTCTTTATAGAGTTCCTCTACTGCTGTCATTGAAGAGAAATTGAAACATCTAGAATATTTGTAAAGTTGAAAAATATGTGAGCCTTTGAATCATTATTTTATCAGGTACTGAGAAAATGAAAACACATTTATTTGACTATAGTTTGGAAAAGAATTCTGTTTCCTGGAGCTTTCATATTGCACATTTTATCTTCCCAGAAGTCTGAACATGAACATGCAAGTCCGTTTGTGAACATGCACAGATTTGTGGGGTACAGCTCCTTGTGTATGTACACACTGTAGTTTTGTGGAACCCCACGTTCACGTCCCAGCATTTTTTTTTCTTTTTTCTTTCCTTTTTTTCTTTTTTTGCAGTTGTGACATTGACATTGAGACTCCAGGAAGCCCGTGCAGTCATTAGACATTGTATTACATTTCAAAAATGATTTTGTAAATTTTAGTTGGAAAGAAATGTTGCCTAAAACAGTGTACTTCTTAGAAAGCCTGTTGTAATTTTAGCTGTTGTGCGCCTGCCATTGCTAGATCACAAAAGAGAACATATGGCTCTCATTTCTTACCAGTTAGGATATCATTCTATCCACCAGGCGTCAAGGAGAACATCTGGCCTACAATCGTATTTTATCACCCCTGCCCCCTCCATTCTTCACTCACCAACAGTGCCTTGATGGCTGCCGGCTCAAGTCACTCTCTTGTATCTGTGGCCACAGTGGCTTCTTCCAGTGCCTCTGTCTCCAGAGGTATTTCCAGACACTGTTCCCTCCACTTGAGGACTGAGTCCTATTTTCCTATTTAACTCTTCCTCACCCTTGTATCTCAGCTTCAGCCTCTTCCTCAGAGAAGTCTTCCTAACTTTGCTTGGTCAAACCACCCCCCCACCCCACCCCGGTATGATACCTCATGACTCCAGCAGCTGACTTTCATGAGATCCCATCTGACTTCCTATTTTATATTTGTTGGCATTTAGGTGGCATGCGTGCCTTGTGGAACACAGCAGTAACCTTAGTGGGCTTGACTTCTCATTGGGTGTGTGTGTGTGTGTGTCTGATTTTCTCATCTGTGGCTTGGGGTGCTTTGCCACAGGTTGAGAGCAAGGGCATCTTCATGACAACTTTACAGTGAGGATTTCTGTCTTGGTCTGTTCAGGCTGCTATAACAAAGTGCTGCAGACTGGGTGGCTTAAAAACAACAGAAAGTTATTTCTTATACTTTGGGAGGCTGCAGGTCCAAGATGAGGCTGGCCATGTGGTTGGGTTCTGGTGAGAGCCCTCAGGTGATTTCTCACTTGTCCGTGCATGGCAGAGAGCAGGGAGGAAAGGCATGCTTCTCGTGACTCTTGGAAGGGCACTTAATCCCATTTGTGAGGCTCTACTCTAATGATCTCATCGCCTCCCAGAGACTTCACTTCCTAGCACCATCATATTGGGGGTGGTGTGTCAACATAGAAAGTTGAAGCGGCCTAAATATGTAGTCCATGATAGTGTTGTAGTGCAAAGTTCAAATAAATCCCTCTCCCATCTCTTGAGACCTAGGTAACTGCTTATAATTGTCATCTCTGTTACCTGTTCCTAAGAGACTGAGGTTTCCTGGGTAACAGAGAGGTTTAATCCACATGCCACCATGCTGATGGCCATTCATATTCCCTCTATATTCCTGTTATTTATAATCAAGCATATCAGTGACACCTGTGAGTGTTTGTTCTTCATCCAATCATGTCACTACTGCCATTGTGTGTTTGAGACTTACACATGTCCCTTTGCTTTCAGCCTGGCTGTATGTCCTTTGTTTCACCGACTTTTGTGGCCAGAGAGATCTTTGGAGATAGGACAGAAGATGTTTATCCATGTAAAATAAGAAGCCAGTAAAGGGTAGTCTTTTCAGCATCCTCAGTGCCCCCAGGTTATTGTAGGACCTAAATGAATATTTATTCAATAAATAAATGAATAAACAAAATAATTGTTTTGGAAACAATTGGAAAAAATCATCATATGATGACACCACGATGGGGCCAGTTAGCTGTGTCAGATATGTGACAGATGACAATGCTGCATATAGTATTTGCTTAGTTCATCCAGTTACAAAGCACTTTCCTATATTGTTCTCTTTGATTCTCTTGAGAATCACATGGGTTGGCTCAGCAGGTATTACCCACTCTGTGTTACAGAGGAGGATACTGAGCTCAAGGTCACACAGAGGGACCCAAACTCAGGTCTTGTCATCCCAGATTGGTGCCCTCTCTACCTCCAAAGTGGCCTCAGGACATGGTCAAGAGTCTGTGTGCGCTTAACAGACTGACTGTGCAGGAGTTACCATACACAGTGTCTGCATCTGCTCAGGCTGCTGTAACAAGTCCCATACACTGGGCAGCTTAAATGAGACAGAGGTATTGTCTTACAGTCCTGGAGGCTAGAAGTCCAAGATCAAGGTATCAGTAGGGTTGGTTCCTTCTAAATCTACAGGGAAGAGGACTCTGTTGGACCATCCTCCCTAGCTTCTAGTGGTCTGCTGGCATCTTTAGCATCCCTTGGTTTGTAGAAGCATCACCCTGTCTCTGCCTTTATGTTCACAAGGCATTCTCCCTGTGTATCCTCACACAACTGTCTTCCAAAGACACACGTCATACTGGGTGGGGGCCTACCCTACTCCAGTGTGATCTCATCTTAACTATTACATCTTAAATGGCTTTATTTTCCAATAGTCACATTGTGAGGTGCTGACGGCTAGAACAGTTTTGGAGAGGGACACAGTTGAACCCACCACAGACAGTTTGGCTGGGTTTCGTGGTTAGTTTCTGAAAAATAACAACTACTGTGTGCAGACACCAGAAGTCAGCACACTTGCCCTTGGGGGAGACATGCCTGTCTGTCTTCAGGTGAGCTCTCCTTGACTTTTGAAGCAAGGAGTATGAAGTGTGCATGATAGCCAGCATGACCTTGGCTCAGTCAGGAAGAATGAGGCTCTATGTAATATGCTGTTTTGCTGAACGGACATGGATTTTTTTATTTGACACCACTAGAAATGTACAGATTAAAAAACAAAATAGGGATGCCTGGGTGGCTCAGTTGGTTAAGTATCTGACTTTGGCTCAGGTCATGATCTCACGGCTTGTGAGTTCAAGCCCAGCATCAGGCTCTAAGCTGACAGCTCAGAGCCTGGAGCTTGCTTCAGATTCTGTGGCTCCCTCTCACCCTGCCCTTCCACCTCTTGCAATCTCTCTCTCTCAAAAATAAATAATAAAACATTAAAAAAACAAATGAAATAAAACACATAAAAACAGCCAAAACATAGAGCCATGGTCACATGGAGACCATTCATAGTAGCTATTTCCTTTCCTTTCATAACCTCTGTGGAACTTCTGAGCTATCCTCCTCTTCAGATGTTCTGAGGGTGTGGGTCTGTAGTTCTAGAAGCCTTGTGTATTCTGACTGTCCAGTCTCTGTAATGCATTTGTAACCTTGGGTCCTAAGTCATGTCTTCAAATTGTGAGATGTCCATTACTGTTTTCTTCTTAAACCAAGCTCACTGGAGGAAATACTATCTTTAAGGTATTTTAATTGTAAATTTTATTTTCAGGAAAGTTCAAAGAAAAGACATTAAACAATATCACCTTGATCTCCTTGGCACTGACGAGGTGGGGAGCCTGTATCAATCCCAGGAAATAGCACCCAAATGCAGCACGTGTACTTCAGAGTCCCTCAACACCTTTTTATTTTTTTCCAGGGGAGGAGAGGATTACAGATTGGGGAATGTTCTGTGCTCACAATTAAGTGAATTACTTGCTGGCTCATCTCTAACTTTAATTACTTTCTCTTCCTCAACTTTGCAATTAGCTGATGTTGCTACAAATTTTTGTCACATACTTAATCTTTATATAGTGTTTTTGGCCAGTGCAGTTAAAGTCTGTGAGCAACTGATATCTTTATCCAGAGGTGAGGCTCTTGTGGCAGTGATATCGGGCCAGGTCCACTCTTGCGAGGGGTGGCCTGTATTGAACAGGAGAGCTGGTGAGGTTTGTTCTCAGTGCTCCAGCTTCCCATCCCCCACAGGTGCACCATGCCTTATGGCTGCAAGCCACCCTCACTATTCTCCCCCCATCTGATTGATACAGGATTTCTTCAGCATCAGGAGCTTAGTAACCACTAAGTCTCTTAATCCTCTGAGGCAGATGGGATTCCACCCACTTAACAGGTAATATAACTGAGTCTAAGAAAAGGGATGTTACTTAGCTAATTAGAGGAAAAGCCAGGATATTAACTCTGGATTGTCTTATCCCAAACTTTGTTCTCCACTACTTCTTGTTGCCTGACCATGGGGATGGCTGCAGTGTTGTAGTATCAGCCAACATTGGAAGGAAGGGGGAAATATACCCATTTGGGGTGGCATAGTTATAACCCAGGGCCCTGAGTTGGAAATTAGCAAGCTCTGGTGGGAGAAGGGACACAATATTTGGTGGCCTGACTGATGAAAGAGGAAGCAGTGCCCTGGGGCTCCCAAGGTTTAAATTTAGGGAATTTGGAAGGGATGGAGGAGCTTCATTAAGTATGTGTCCATATACTTAATTTCATAATGTGAAATTTGAAAGACATTCTCATTTGAAGGATTTAGGTATGTGTTTTCAGATACCAAAATGATATCCAAGTGTCTTACAGACATCTAGATATACATATTTGGTGAGGAATCAGAGCACAATCTGTAGAATGAAGAGTTATTCACACACAGGCTATAATTAAAATCAGAACTCAGCTAACTAAAAGTCTACCCAAATCCATCAGTTCATTTCCAAATGTGTGGGTGAGGACACCAGGGCTCAGGATGATTAAGAAAGGTTTCCTCAGATTTGCTTAGAAGTGCTGAAGCTGGAGAGAAATCAGCTTTGTTTGACTCCTAAACCCAAGGGCTTTCCATGAGCTCCTATCCCTCAAGCACAGGAATGCAGCTTGGCCAGATGGAAGGTGCTCTCAGTATAGGGTGATGTTTACTAGGCTTTGTCCAGTTTGGACCATATTGGAACCATAGGGTCTCTGGAGGGTGGACCCCCTCCCCCCAGGAGGGTGTTTAACCCAAGTTCTTAGGATGAATGTACACTTCACAGAGACCAATGTCTACTGTGTTCTCAACTTCAAGATATTCACCAAATTATGAGGGCCACATGGTAGATTCTGACAACCCTCTCCAGTTACTCTCCATTGAGACATTGGTGGTGATTTTTAAAACACTTTTTGTTTTGAGTGCTTTAAAAGCTACAGAGGAATATAAAGAAGAGTACAGTGAGCACCTATATGTCCACCACCTGGGCTCTCCAGGGATTCTCATTTTGTCAAATTTGCTTCATCTCTGTGATATGTGGTGAACAGTAAATTCTCCATATCATGGTACTTCATGCCTAAATCCTTCAGTATGGTCTCAAAAAAAAAAAAAAAAAAAAAGAATATTCCCCTTAGTAACCTTAAAATGATTGTCACACTTACCAAATCAGTAATTCCCTCATATGTTCATCCAACCAAGTGCTAAACAGAATAGCCTTCTTGCTACATTTTGTCCGGATCTTTTCTGAGCCATTATGTTTTGATCTGGTGTGCTCTGAGATATCAGGTTCTTGGTCTGGTAACCTTGTCACCAGAGGTGAATCTTCACACAGAATAATAACAGTCACAGTAGTTGATGTTTATTGAAGGCTTACGATATACCAAATCCTGAACAGTTTCCTTTCAAACTATTTTGTCATCCTCACAGCCAGCCCATAAGGTGGCTTTTGTTATTACCCCTACTTTATAAGCAGGAAATTGAGGACAGCATAGTCTTTAAGTGATGAGTCTTTGTGAAGTAGTTTCTCTGGAAATCTGTGTATAATTATATACTTCTTTGTTCTCTCACCAAGACATGGTGTATTGGCATGTTGACTGGGGAAATCAGGTTGTTGTTGCTTTTTTTTTTAAAGCAGGAACAGAACCCCAGTGGCATGGAATGGGGATGGGGTCACTTTGTTTGAAGTGCAGGGACACTTCCTGTGTTGCCTCCTCAATGCTTTCTCAGGCAGATGGTGGTTCAGGTGTAGCCACGGGACATGGCTGTGTAATCATCGAAAGCCACGTGTAGTGGAGGGTGGTTAGCCCTTTCTGAATTGATGACTAGAGTTAATTTTTCTGGTCAGGCCAGCTTCAAGGATGAGTGATTTCTTCTGTTGCATGCTAAACTGGCACTTGAGGTTGAATGCTCTGTGATCACTTTCTTGGATCTCTTAATATTTTGTTCTTTTCATTTGTGTTTTGTAAGGGAACGTTGATGGAGCAAAGGATGCTCTGAGGGTTGGAGTCTGTGAACCTGCCTCCCACACTGAGTTGTGGGGCACGACTCCAGGGCAGCTGGGCACCTGTGAGAGTGAGGATCTCTGTGCCCCAAGGGTGGGAAGGTGATGGTTAATAGCGAGTAGAAACCACCACGACTGGGGCACGTCGTGATCTTAGGTCATGATCTCGCGGTTCGTGGGTTCGAGCCCCGCGTCGGGCTCTGTGCTGACTGCCAGCTCAGAGCCTGGAGCCTGTTTCAGAGCCTGTGACTCCCTCTCTCTGACCCTCCCCTGCTCACGCTGTCTCTCTCT
>NW_027528390.1:122903-141429 GCF_008692635.1 Crocuta crocuta
CCCCCTCTCTCTTAAAAAAAAAAAAAAACCACTACGACAGGTGGTGAGAGTCTGCTGAACAAAGCAAAACAGCTTTTCTCCTAATTTTGAACAAGAGGGCCCTCCTTTCTATTTTGCATTTCTATTTCTTCTGTCACCTGGGGGGACTGACATTTTGAAGCCTCAGACATATGAAGATATACCAGAGAGAGCTGGTATAGATCTGATGTAGGAGGCACAGAAAGAGGTGTTGAGGTTACATGTTGGAAGTAGAGATGGGTTGGAAAGAAAGAAAGGAATGATGGAAAGAAGGAAGGAAGGTGTTTCTCATAAGGGGACGGTAGGAATTGGTGGAGGTGGAGCCTCTCAGAATATGTGCCTGTGTCTCCAGAGCGTGAATTTGGGAGCCAATCTGACTGCAGAATCAGACTCAGGGGAAGTGGGAAGCTGGACCAGAAGCTTCTGTTCGTGCATCCAGGGGTCTGAAACTTCAAATGGAGGCAGGGAACCAGCAAGGACCCACCATCATGAAGGAGGTGATTTGGGAAGTGAACAGAACGAGAATGGTAATAGACACTTAGGTGGCACCTTTATATTCTAGGGGCTCTTAGAAGCACTTAACCTAGATTGATGCAACCTCAGGTGTTGACTGTTTTTTAGAGAAGAAACCAGGACCTGGAAAGGTAAAGTGTATTGCACAAGGAAAGGGGGGCATGGAGCCCTCGGAGCTCTACTGCTAAGCCGCACAGCTTCTTAACTCCACCACCCAAGAGCCCAGTCTAATTGGAAGCCACCAAGAGCCAACTCCTCTCTGTAAGAGCCAGGTCTTCAGACGAGAAGCGTATCTGGAACATTTTGCCTGACTGGCAGCCATTTCTTCTACTGTTTTCCTAGAACTTTATTGATTTTCTCTTCAGAGCAACTCTAATGCATTAATCGGGTTTTGGCAGAGAATGAGGCTGTTGATGTCTGTTATTCTTCTGTAATTGCATATTGTGGATCTATTCTCTGCCGATGAGGATAACGTTTTCCCTTCTGAAATTGTAGGAAACTTAAGTGTGAGGAGATGAGGAGACAGGAAGAATCATCTCACGTGCCTGGGGGAGCCTTCTCAGTTGTTCATGCATGCTTTATTTCAGCCCCTGAGGTGATGAATGAGTTTGAGAAATCAGAGAGGGAGGGAGACTTTTTTTCCCCCTTAGGACTCTCCTTATAAACCTTTGTCAGTAGGAACATTTCCTCACGAGGTATATGAATATGGTGAAAAACAATGTTCCCATTGGAGTTTCAGTTGGGGACAGAGTTAAGTATCTTTACCAATATAGTCATTTGTCTACGCTTGAATTTCCAAACATTAGCAAGTAGTTAGATACTTGCTCAAAGAGATTCTGGTCTGTTTTCTTTTTTCAGACTCCTTAAATATGGTTATCCAATAGAGAAAGCATGTATTCCTTTAGGAAATATGGCAGATGGAGAATATGCATGCAGATAGATAAGCCTACCTTTACATTTCTAAAAACTGTTTATCTCTAGCTTATGTAATCCCAGTACCAAACTACATTACTAACAGGGTCTCAGGGCACCCATATTTCCCTTTCTATCCTGTGCCCTTTATCTTAAATTACTTAGAACCTGTTGCTCAAAGTTCCATGCTTCATTTTCTCACCATTGATCAACTAAGGCCAATCTGATAGATAATTTATTTCTTTAGTATTCATTATACTGAAAACATTATTGGATTTGTTGCATTGGAAAAGTGTGAGAAAGGTTGTAATATTCCTATCACTTCAGTATACTAAAAGGCAGTCATAAATATCAACAAATGCAAACATAGATTAGGAGTGGCATATGGAAGTGGTGTCTACGCTTCAAGAATTTGAAGCCAGACTTAATCAGAAGAAGTCATAGTACCTTGCTTCACAAATAATAATGGATTATCAGACACTCCCATTTGTCAAGAAGCACCATATTTCACCTACTACATGAAGCAGCATAGAGGCATTATCACATCTTATATTTGTGGGAATTCCCCTATAAGGAAGAAGTCTTATCATACTTTTATAGAAGTGGAACTGAGGCTAGAGAAAGTTTCAGTTATCCATAAGAAAAGTTTCCAGTTTGAAGTCTCAGTAATAGAGAATTCGGCAGTTTTAACAAGTGCTCTAGTTTTTGTCAATATACTCATGATTTCTTTGTAATATGTGAAGGGAAAGAACTCTTCAGGCACGGGAAGAGTTTCTCTCTCTCTCTCTATGATCTTTTAATTTTCACAGCCCCCTTTGGAGAGCGTATTAACATGCCCGATTTACAATGGAGTAACTGAGGCTCAGGGTAGCAAAGTAATTTGTAGAAGATAAAACAGCAAAGTGAGATGTGGTGCCAGAAATTGAACTGGGTGGACCAGAAGAAAGAAGAGGGAGAAATCCGTCATCTGCCATCTTGCAGAAGTCGAAGCCCACCATTCGGCAGACTCTAGATGGATGTGGAAGAGAGCTGTGCATCTCTCTCCCTCTCTTACAATTCCACTCCACCCCTGCCTGGCAGTGAGTTGAAGTAGCAACCGTCCATCAAATTAGAAGGTTCCTTCCCTTGGTGACTGTACAAGTTTGTTTATCCTCTCCTCCCACCCCCAGTTCTTCACGCTCACACCTGCTCTGGGCAAAACTAACTCAGGAACCAGTCCATTCTTATACATGCTTCCCAAAGAGTAGGAGGAACATGTAAGTAATTGACAGGGACCTGCCATCCATGAAAAGTTTGGTCCATCTCAAGAAAGAGCCGAGCCTCTCAAGGAGTGGAGCGTGAACACACTCAGAGTTCAGAAAGTGGCATGGATTATCTTCAATGTCAATACTGGGTCATCTACTCATCCTTCTTTTTCTTTCTTTCTTTTTTAAAATTTTTATTTATTATTATTATTATTATTATTATTATTTTGAGAGACAGACTATGAGCAGGGGAGGAGCAGAGAAAGAGGGAGACACAGAATCTGAAGCAGCTCCAGGCTCTGAGCTGTCAGCACAGAGCCCGATGTGGGGCTCAAGCCCACAAATGGGGAGATCATGACCTGAGCTGAAGGTGGACGCTCAGCTAACTAAGGCAACTCTCATCCCTGTTTTTCTGACTCAGATGGGCATGTACATGTTCCATTTTCCTTATGTTCTATTCCCTCCTTCACTCATTTTCCCTTCCAGTGGAGTGGTGCGATCTCGCCCCTTGTGGCCATGAACAGAGTCCTATTTCCCTTGGATCATTCATATTCTCCAGACCTTCAACCCTTCTTAAGTTAGTATTTATTGCCTGTGTCTTAGTCAGCCCAGGCTTCTCTAATAGAATACCATAGACCTGGTGGCAAAAGTAATATACATTTGTTTCCCAAAGTTCTGGAAGCTAGAAGCCCAAAGCCAAGATGTTGGCTCATTCAGTTCCCAGTAAAGACCCTCTTCCCCTAGTAGGCAGAACCTTCTTTCTGTGTCCTCACATGGCAGAGAGAGAACATGTCCTCCGGTATCTCCTCCTCTTCTCAGGGCACTCATCCCATCACAGCTACCCCACCCTCATGGCTTCATCTAATCCTCATTCCCTCCCAAAGGCCCCATCTCCCAATCCTATCACATTGGAGGTTAGGGCTTACACATATAAGTTTTGGGGTGGATGCAAACATTTGGTACATAACATCCTGTTGTTGCACGTCCGAGACACGTTATTATGCCAAAGGATCTCCTTCCTAAAGTGGTGAAGACAGATGGTGCCAGGTGGGTGAAGGAGGTGGAGAACTGCCCTGAGAAACTCAAGTATTGGTGGGTGAGGGGTGATACCAAAAAAGGAAATTACATGTTTGGGTTAGATTCTGCCTACCAAGAATTGCAACAAAGGAACTCAAAAGTAAGATGAAAATTAAGAGAGTTAGAAAATGAATTTTTCAGATGAAGCCTGGGCTCTAGTATCCTCAGTTAGGGTCTTATCTCTGGGCCTCTTATCCCAGTGGACAGTCTGCACTGAATTTCTGCTTTATTTGGTTTGATCATATGACTATAAATATCCCTCTCTGAAACAATTTGAGTGACCCCTTGCCAAGGAAATGGCTTTCTGAGCTAGTGACTCATATCCTTATGTGACATCTCTTTCTGTTCCCTCTCTATATTTCCATGTAAAATATTCCAGATGACATTAAGTGTACCCTGCGATTGTCAAGGGAATAACCAAGCAAAGTACTTAGAAATATCTGCATATTCAGGAAAAATCATTTGCCAAGTATTAGCACACAAGAGTGAGTAAATCACCTGGGAAGAAGGAAAATGTTATATTCCAATTTTACGAAGCCATAGCTGTCATTGCTGAAAAAGAGAAAAATCAATACTATAAAACACCATTTGATTTTTAAGGTGTAACAAAGCAGAATGTTTCCAACTATGTTTTTTTTTTTTTTTTGGCAGTGTCCCTAATATTCATTTTTACATAAATGGATTTGATTGCCTTTTTTTTTTTTTACATGAAATTTCTATAATGGTTTAACTATAGTTGGCTAAGACTCCGTGTGTGGTTGTGGAAAATCATGGGACAAGGCATCACTGAGGTGTAGGTTGGTGGCATGGCTCTCCATACCCACTAGGATTTGTATATGAGTGATCAGAACTACCGTGTCTGACCAGATAAAGTTGTGATTCTCTCTCATGTAAAAATCCAGAGGGAGGCAGTCCAGGAAAGTATGTTGACCTCAGAGATCTCGACTCTAGCTCGTATTGCTCTCATATCCAGAACTTGTGCTCATGGTTCTGCATGATAAATAGGGCACCTGCTGTACCCAAAACGTTTGGGGAAGCAGGTGGAAGAAAATGAGAAAGAAGAAACAAGATGCATGTACTAGGTGATCTTTTTTCAAAGCTGTCTCCATTGATGTACAGCACCATTTACAAAGTGCACAGGACAAATGTATGGCTTAGGGGTTCCTGGATGTCTTAGTCAATTGAGTGGCTGACTCTTGATACTGGCTCAGGTCATGATCCCAGGGTCGTGGGATGGAGCCCTGCATCAGGCTCTGCGCTGAGCATAGAGTCTGCTTAGGATTCTCTCTCTCCCTCTGCCACATCTCCTTCCCCCTCTCTCTTTTCTTTCTCTCTCTCTCTCAAAAAAGAAAGAAAGAATAAAGAAAAAAATGTATGGCTTAGTAAGTTACCAGAGACAACACACTTGTGGAATCACCACAGCAAGTCATCAGATCCAAGTGACTCTACTTCACAGCCCTCCTTACACTCCTTTGCCACCTCTCAGTCAGCTTCCTTTCTTCCTTCTCAAAGATAGCTACTGTCCTGGCTTCTTGGTCCACTTTTAAATTTTGTAGAGATTGAATCATACAGCATATATTCTTTGAATCTACCTTCTTTTGCTTAGAGTATGTATTTGTGAGGTTCACCCATGTCATTATATGTAGCTCTAATTAATTTGATTTCACTGATGTGCAATTTATTTATTTCTTCTGTTGACTATTTGGGTTGCTTCTACATCAGGGCTGTTAGGAGTTGTGTTGCTGTGAGCATTCTTTTACTTGTCTCTTAGTGCACCTTTGTAAGTATTCTGTTGGGTATGTGCATGTTCAGGGTAGAGTGATTGTATGATTGAATCCCCAACAGTGCATGAGTGTTTTTAGTGCTCTGAATCTTTGTCCACACTTGACATTGTCTGTTCCGTATTAACTATCCTTATGGGTTTGTAGTGGTATCGTACTGTGGTTTTGTTTTAATTTTACAGATTACTCCTGAAATTGAGCACCTCTTTAGTATTTATGGTCTTTTGCATATTTTCGGTCATGAAGTACCCATTCATTAATATTCTCACCCATTTTTCTTTTGGGTTGTCCATCTTTTTCCTATTGATTTGTAAGAGTTCTTACTATAACCTGGATATTGTTCTATTGTCAGTTGAAAGTTTTGCAGATATTTTTCTCTACTCTATGGCCTGCCTTTTCTTTTTTGTAATAGTGTATTTTTCATGAACAGAAGTTCTCAATTTTAATAGGGCCTAATTTGTAAATTTTTTATTTTGTGTTTTTGCTTTATTTGGTGTCTTGCTTAATCTTTCCCTATCTCAAGATCAGGAAGATACTAATCTCAGTGATGTTTTTTGGAGCTTATTGTTCTGTGTTTTGCATTTCACATTTAAGGGGTTTTTTTTAAATGTTTATTTCTGAGAGAGACAGAGAGACAACGTGCGCAGGGGAGGATCAGAGAGGGAGGGAGACACAGAATCAGAAACAGGCTCCAGGCTCTGAGCTGTCAGCATAGAGCCTTCCACGGGGCTTGAACCCACAAACCATGAGATCATGACCCGAGCTGAAGTCGGACACTTAACCAACTGAGCCACCCAGGCACCCCACATTTAAGTTTTTTTAATGTTTATTTATTTTTGAGAGAGAGAGAGAGCAAGTGAGGGAAGAGCAGAGAGAGAGGGAGACACAGAATCTGGATCAGCTCCAGGCTCTGAGCTGTGAGCACAGAGCCCAATGTAGGGTTCAAACCCACGAACTACAAGATCATGACCTGAGCAAAGTCAGATGCCTAACTGACTGAGCCATACATGTGCCCTTGCATTTCACATCTAGATCTAAAATCTAAAGTAATTTTTGTGTGTGGTGTGAGGTAGAGATGAGTTCTGTTTTTTTGTATGGCTATATATTTAACAAAAAACTGTTTAGTGAAAGAATTTTCTCCTCTGCTGTACAGTGCCAGTTTTTTTTTCTAACTCACGCTTTTATATATGAATGGATCTGTTTCTGAAATGTATTCTGTCTCATTTGTTTATTTGACTAAACTTGTAGAGATATCACACCATTTTAATCAAATCTATCAAGTCTTTACATATGGTAGAGCCACCTTGATGTTCTTTCAAGAGTGTCTTTTTTCATCTTGGCTTGTTCTGTTTTATATAAAATTTAGAATCAGCTTGTCAGTTTGCACAGAAAAATCTATTGGGATTTTAATTGAAATTGTATTAAATCTATAAATAATTTGTAGGAGATTTCTCATCTTCCCCATATTAAGTTTTATTTTTCAAGAATATCTGTTTTACTTTTAAATTTCTCTCAATTATGTTTTAAGATTCCTGTATAGTTTTATAGATTTATATATTTCTCCCTAGACATAGGTATTTTTGAGTTGCTTTAAATAGTATCTTTTTAAAATTGTATTTTTGTATTTTTGTTGCTAATGAATAAAAATACTATTTTTGTAGTTTTACTTTGTTAATCTCACTAATTTTGAGAACTTATATATAGTTTATTTGGATTTATTTCATGATCATGTCGTCTGCAAAAATGACAGCTTTATTTCTTTTTTTCAATCTTGTTACATTTTTATTTCTTTTTCTTGCCCAATGTTGAATAGAATGGTGCTAGGAGACTCTTATTTTTTTAATTTTATTTAATTTATTTTATATTTTATTTTATTTATTATTTTATTGTTTTATTTTATTTTATTTTAGTCTCATTTAGGAACCCTGAGGGGAAGTTTTCAGTATTTTGCCCTTGAGAATAAAGTTTGTCCAGGTTTTTTGTATCTTTTATCAAAGATATTTGATCTGGTACACAGACTGTGGGCAAAAGGTAGTTCAAATGCTGAACTTGCCACTCCAGGAGCACATTTTATTCCAAGTCACAACCCTGTAAATATTCAGTGATTTCTTCATTCTTAAATATCTCAGGCAGATTTTTAAATGTATCTGCCTTTTCTCAAACTTGGACTATTCCCTCTCTCCAGTTCTCATGTTGCTGTATCCAAACTATGGATGAACTATGGATGACAGCTCATGTTTACAAGAGTTTTGAGGGTCAATGGGAAAATGTACTTCGAGTAATGAGAACAATGTTTCTGTTCTTCTTGAATAACAATGACATACACTGTACAGTGTTGAAAATATTATTGCTTTGACAACCTGTGAACTATCAGTTGTTGAAATTTCAGAGTCTGAAAATTATGAACTTTCATTTCATCTTCTGAGAATATTTTACTTTAACATTCTAGCATTTGATGAAACTATTCATATGTGTTTCAAGAAGTTGGAGGGAAGTTGCATCTCTTTGACAAAATCTATTATTTAGAACAGCAATAGAGTCAAGATCTCTACTGTGTGTTAAATGTTTCTCTATATAGGGTACCTGGGGGGGACCAGTCAATTAAGTGTCTGACTTTGGCTCAGCTTGTAACCTGGCTGTTCATGAGTTCAAGCCTCTCATTGGGCTCTGAACTAATGGTGCAGAGCTTGCTTGGGATTCTCTCTCTTCCCCCTCTCTCTTTTCCTCCCTCATTCTCTCTCAAAGTAAATAAACTTAAAAAAAGAATTAAAAATATCTCTCTATATAGTCTTAAGATGAAGCATTTATTGTGTTTTTTCACCATTAATTCTTCTGATGATATATTTAAATTGTAAAAGTTGCTTTTTTCCAGATTTATCAAGATTCTGTAGTTTATCAGTATCAAACTGTTCAACCAATTAGCTATGAATAGCTTTTGATAATTTCACAAGAGAAAACTATACATCCTTCTCAAAGATCTTTATACCCTCAATATCCATTTCAGTACAATATAGGGTCTTACCCTTCTACAGCTAGGAGCAATTGTGGTTTTGTATATTTAATCTATATGATAATAGTATTAAGT
This sequence comes from Crocuta crocuta, assembly GCF_008692635.1. NCBI lineage: Eukaryota > Metazoa > Chordata > Mammalia > Carnivora > Hyaenidae > Crocuta > Crocuta crocuta. The sequence goes on from NW_027528390.1 coordinate 131,534, forward strand.
TAGTGGTCCCCAAATTAGACTTTATAGCCTAAAAGGGGCTTTCATAAACAACTGTATAGTGATGGAGATTGTTAAACTATTTTTGGGTGTGTGAAAAGCCAACATATGTTTTCAAGCAGCTGTGAAACAAATCTGTAATAAATCTGATGCTCAACAGTGGTTGTATTGACAGAATTGCATCAACAAATACTTGAGTCCCTTCCATTTGGCATTGATTCTTAATTTTAGGATATTTGGTGAATTCCTTCATCTACGAGACTTTAATTTACTTGAGTGACACAAGTACTAAAAAATAAGTATAAAAATAATGTTTCCTCTAGTAAATGCAGCACTTGATTCATGCTAGATTTTCAATAATTACTTAATTCAGTGGTTCACTGCTCTAATGAGAGAGAGAGAGAGAGAAAAGGAGAGAGGAGGGAGGATGGGGGAGGGAGGGAAGCAGGGAGAGGGGCAATGAGAGAGAGAGACAGAGAGAGATGTCTAGTATATGGATGGCAGTGTGAAATGTCTACCTCATTCATCTGAAGTCTTGCCTTCAGATCACTTCTCCAGAAGCTGTTTGAGCTGTTCTGTCTCCCAGCTCTTCTCCCTTCTGACATCTACAACTCCCCACTCTAAGGTTAGCTATATAACTTCATTGTTCACTGGTACAAGAGATAGAGAAGACAGATTCCACAAAATGTTTGAATCTATCTCCTACATTCCTAACTCTAAATCTGGTCTCGCACATTTCCCACATCTGCAAGTAAGTACAAGTGAAAGTAAAGTGGTTGGAAGAACAGAATTGGGGCCTTTTAAGTGTTAATACTGTTTCTACCACTAACCAGAACGTGTCCCTGGGCAAATTGCATAACTTCTAGGCCTTATGTATAAAACAAAAGGATTAAATCCACCACTTGCAACTGGACTATGTTTATATTCTGGTGTTCTGAGATCAGTTTTCAGGTGTTTCTCAAGTAATTTTTACTAATGACAGTTAAAACACTGATTTCAAGTCTGTTTCTATAATGGTATCAGACTCACTTGACTTCTGATGATTTCTTGCAACAGAGAAGGGAGTGTGGTTGCAGAGAACACACTAGAAACAGCTTAGCACTGATCTAATAGTAAAACCTTGGATTCCGAGTAACTTGTTTTGTGAGTGTTCTGCAAGATAAACAAATGTTTCTAATAAATTTTAACTTGATCGATGAGCAATATCTTGCAATATGACTAGTATGTGACGCCCAATGTCACATGATCACAACTGAGCCAATAGTTCTTGAAATTTGCTTTGATATACAAGTGCTTTGGATGACAAGCATGTGTTCAGAGCAAGTTATGCTTGTAAACCAAGGCTTTACTGTATATACACATTAGCTAGTTATCTGTTGCTCATTGTAAGATCAATCTTGGGTATGGTACAGCAAGAACAAGGGATTGAGAACTCCAACTGGGTGATATTGATGTACCACTGAGCTCAAAAGTCCGTGATTGATTTTCAGGAGTATTCTAAGAACACTACCATTATATACAGCCTTACAGACAGGAGGCACTTGTCTTTCTCATCTGTGAAGGATGATGGGGTCAGTAAAAACAGTTGCAGGTCTGAAGATCTGAGTGTGTGATGTGGAACAACTGTGTAATTTTTGAGACCTCTTTAGGAAGTCACATGGACACATGGGCATCGTTTTTCTCATTTGTTAAAAGAGAACTTCTACAAGCTTTATCCACCTCGAATTATACTGAGGAGGTTAAAGTGTTTGTAAATTATAAACACTTAAGCTAAGTTGGTTATTAAAAAGGTTACCTGGTACGTATGGTTGAAAATGGAAAACAATAGGTTAATATGTAATTGGTTGGGTAGTACATTTTACTTTTTATTTTGGAGTCATTATTAATGCAGATAAATTATATTTTTAATTCTCAATTATGAAATCATCTTACAAATTTAAAAGTATCTTGTTCTGGCTTCNCTTTCTCTCTCTCTCTCTTTCTCAAAAATAAATAAAACCTAAAAATTAAAAAAAAAAAGAAAATCAAGTGAAACTCATGGCAGAAGTGGGTCTAATGTTAATATCTTTCCTATAACCTTTAAATAAGTTATTACTTTAATAGGGATAAAGGGAGATTTTGCTTGAGCATTTTACCTTGGAATGGATCATCTAGGTTTTTTCAGCTAGGTTATGGACAAGACTCTGGAGCATGTAAGTGACCGTATGAAACCTTTCCAAGTGGCCTGGAAAAATGGAGTAATTCATAGTAGATTTCTGAAATGTAAGCATTTCACTTATATTATATAAGTGAATATATTATATATATTATATTATAATGAATATATTATTTATTTTTAGTAATCTTTACACCCAGCGTGGGTCTCCAACTAATACCCTGAGATCAAGAGTCCCATGATCCTCCAACTGAGCCAACCAGGCAACCCCCTATATTATAACATGTCTAAATATTCAGGTGCCATCAGAGTGTCTTAAGTTAATTGAACACAGTGGTTCCCAAAAAACTGTGCTTCGCTAATTATATACATATTTTTTATTTAGCCATTTATTGACTCTGTCACCCACTTGGAAAAATATATTGAGTGACCTAGAGAGCCAAAGATGTTCATGAGCTTTTAGTTTATGGACTCTTAAGGAAGCTTGTTTTGTGCTGAATTGTGAAGCTGTTTCTGTAGCAAGCACCAGAGTAGTTTTGAATATTTTTCTGATAATGCATTCTCCTCTGTTATGTACTCGAAAGTCATTAAAATTAGTTAATACTGAGCTGCTATTCATTACTGAAGTTTAAGCTCTTATATTAGCATTTTACTAACAAGGATAGTTTAATTCTTTTTTGCTATAATACTGTATCTTACTCTAAATTAACTCTCATCAATCCTCAATTTTATATGTCACGACTTCATGAAAAAATAAAATTTGATTAACTATTCTAGATAGATGAAGCCAAATTTTGTGAAATGACAATGCACTGTTTTTGGGGTGCTTGTTAATTACTTTTGAGTTAAGTCAGAAATTTGTTAGAAAAGCATCTGTGCTATTTTATTAGAGTTTTTTTCTCTCAGGATGAGCAAGCTTATTTTAATTTTAAATACGTATTTAGTGATAGCCCTGGGGTATGAATAATTAGAATGAATTTACCAGAGTTCTCTTAGTGTTTCAAGAAGAAGTTAGGTAACACATTAAATATGTACGGAAAGCTTGTTACCAGCACTTTGTGATGTAATTAGCAAAAAATCACTCCCACAGTATTCTGGCCATGTGATGTAATTTATCCTACACAGTCACAAATGGCTTATAACCTATAAATCTTCATGATCATATTCATATTTTAAAACAGGGCTATTATAATTCAATAGTGTATGTATTGCAGAGGACTCTGTATCCTGCACTTAAAATAGGAAAATAGACAACTTTCAGAATGTTCATCTGGAGATGACCAAAATGGTTAAAAATAAAACGTACTTCTAAGAAGGATTTTAAAAAATGATCTTTTCTTGGCTCTGAAGCCCAGCCCTCCATGACCCTGCCTTGTTTGCTGAGCAGGCGGGCACGTGGCTCCGTGTTTCTTGGCCTCAGTTTCCCCAGGTGTTGGGTCCATCTCTGAGAGCCATTCTGCTCTCTTTCTTCATGTGAGGCCAACGTGACATCTACTTTCAGCCTTTCTTGTTTCCGGATACATACACTTGGAGGCTAAAAAGTATATCATTAATTATGGAATTATTTCAAGCATAGAAATATGGAGAAAACAAAAAAAAAGGCACTTGTGATCTTGTGCATTGTAATTTATATATGTTAATATCTTGCCATAATAGCTTTAGCTTTTTTTTTTTTTTAAGTAATAAAAATGCGCTACCTGCAGGGAACGCCCTCCGCCTACTCCACTCTGGGTGACTTGATCCTCTTGGCCTCAGCTGCCCTGCCCTGGGCTCAAGCTGGTGCAGCTCTCTTCTGCTCCCAGTCCAGGGATGTGCTCAGCCTGCCCTTGCTTTTTCACAGCGATGGTTCCCTCAGGCTCGAATTTCCTCCCCCTCCCTCACCTCCATCCAGTAGTCTCCACCATCCCAAGGTTACTCTCTCACCTGCTCAGCTGGGGCTTCTCAGCTGACCTCCCCAGACCCCTTATTACCTGAACACACCCCCTCCCACAGCCTCCAGTTCTGGCTTGTTGTACCCAGAGCCCTCGTTACCAGTTCACCTCCTGTACAGTCTTCTTAGGCATTTTATTATTTACCTCCCTTCAACCAGAGTGGAAGCCCCACGTTGTCCAGGATATTTAATCTCTGTAGAAGTGACAGTGTCTGGGGCAGTGCGAGGCGGGCCATAAAAACAACATAATGTTTTTAACTGCCCTGCAGGCATGTATAGTACTTTTCCCCATGAGTTATGGCTCATATGCTGACTGACCCTTTATATGGCAATGGTTTTACAGTATTTTTGTAGGATGAATAGGGATTTACTTTTCTAGCTGCTTAATCACAATTTGTATTTTATTATTGATAGTTTAGGTAAGTTTCTTCCAGCTTCACAATTTGTAACTGAGCATGTCATGAAAAGTTTTCAGAATTTTACCAAATTTGGGAAAATCTCTGTGAAGTTTCTATTATGCATGAGTTTTAACATGTCAGGAGATTTCAAATTTTCTTAAGCAATGACTCATCTTAAATAATTTTATGAATTAAAGCCACTCATTTCCTGGTGTGTTTGAATTTTAGTATGAGAAGTAATTTTGAAAAATTATATAAATTTGGTTATTTAAAATATGAAGTATTAAAGTTATACAAAAAATGGTTAAGGCATAATCAGAAGCATTCCAGGGCTGCCTGGGTGGCTCAGTCGGTTAAGCGTCCAACTTCAGCTCAGGTCATGATCTCACAGCTGGTGAGTTCAAGCCCCACACTGGGCTCTGTGCTGACAGCTTAGAGCCTGGAGCCTGCTTCAGATTCTGTGTCTCCCTCTCTGTCTGCCTCTACCCCACTCACACTCTCTCCCTCTTTCTCTCTCAAAAATAAACATTAAAAAAAAAAAAAAAAGGAAAAGCGTTGCAAATGTGTGTCACTCCAGGCAAATGTTGAGTGTCTTTGCGTCTGGAACCACCATACTTCATGTAGAATATGATGCACTTGATGCCATCGATTTGTCAAATCTGATAGTTGCCACATCTGAAATGTGAGAATTCCTATACAGACATACTTAGAACCATTGCAGGTTTGTGCCTTGTAAATACAAAGTTTGTAAGAATGTATTTTTTGTGAATCGCATCAAAAACAAAAGCGTATGGTGCAGTTATAATTGTATATGCTGCGTTATCAAAAACAAAAGTGTATGGTGCAGTTACAATTGTTATGCTGCATTATCAAGTCTATTCCTGACAAAAGAGAACTTCCACTATGACTAGATATTTGTGACAATCAAATTTTCTGTTTTTAATTTTACATATGTGGCAATTAAAATTTCCACTGATTGGCTTTGGGTTCTGCTTATTTTGAACCTCAGTTAGTTTCTGTAACTCACATATTCCAATGCAGGCACATTGGAAGTATATCTCATATAAATATTTCCATATCAGTATATCCCATTTGACCTCTGGCTTTCAAATTTTTTGTGTCTTCTTACCAGGGAAATTGGCACAGTGGGTGGTAGACTTCTAGAAGTCATTCCCTACATCAGGCCAGCTTTAAGTTTACCCAGTGACTGCATATGTCTCCTAACCACATACATATAGCCCACAAAACACAATCTGGATGTAAGAACAAGTCAATCTCCCTTTAGCTGGATGTCAGTGATATCCACGGAGAATCTAGCACTTCCAGAGAGAGGTGATGGAAAATGACAGAGGAGAAAACAGAGAGAAGAGTGACTGTCATTATGATGATTGTATTTTTAAAACTTTACAAATACTCATGACTCTATGAACACTGTAAGTGGCATTTTTTTTTAAAAAAAGAACTATATATTTTTAATTTTAATTTTTTTTTTATTTTAGAGAGAATTAGATGGAGAAACAGGGAGAATCTTAGGCATGCTCCTGACATGGGGCTTTGACCTGAGCCAAAATTAAGAGTCCAGTGCTCAACCTACTGAGCAACCCAAGCATCTCTTGCAAGGGGCCTTTTTCTAAGTGGGTGCTTTCATTGAATGGAGAATTCTATTTCAGCACAGGCTAATCCATTAAAATAATAATCTCTCCAACCACAAGCTCCCAGACCAACTGGTTTAAGCCCAGTTGAAGAAATCAATTCAGTAGCTCAGTATTTCAAGCATTCAGGGAAACAGACTGAGGACTAGAGTTTACCACTGTAGTTGAGTAACATGTATTTCATAGCCTCGTCTTCTTGCTCTTGATGGCTGTCACTGCATTTTGGGAGTGTGCTACTTTTACCCTTAATGAAGAATATTCTTCCCATTGAGATAGCATCATGTTAATGGACCACATATATATATTAAGCATCTTTAATGTGCCAGATGCTATAATAAAAGCTGGAAAGAGGAAGATGTGCAAGACACAGGCTTTGCCCCTAAGGAACTTAATATGGAGTACTTCAGTTCTTACATTCCAAAGATGAATCAGCTACAATCTATAAGAGATTTTTGAAAAAGTGCGATGTGTGATTCAAAGAAGAAAGGTGCTGTGTGGAGTAGAGAGACATCCAGATATCCATGAGGGGCCATTTGAAATCATCCTTGAAAAAGTAAGAAGGACTTAACAGACATTGGAGAGAAGAAATGGAGGTGGAGAGCAGGGAGAACGTTTAGGAACTAGTCTGTGTGTGTGTGTGTATAAAACTGCCATCGTTTTGAGGAGTGCCAATTTTTAAAGCACTCCTTTAAAAGAGCTGGTATTTTTTTTTTTTACTTTAATAGATGGGTTCTTATAAATAAATAATTTATTTTCTTAAATAGTTTATTGTCAAGTTGGTTTCCATATAACACCCAGTGCTCAACCCCACAAGTGCCCTCCTCCATGCCCATCACCTGCCTTCCCCCTCCATCCCCAGCAGCCCTCAGTTTGTTCTCAGCATTCAAGAGTCTCTCATGGTTTGCCTCCCTCCCTCTCTCCCACTATTTTTCCCCTTCTCCTCCCCTACAGTCCTCCATTAAGACCTCCTAATCCACCTATACGTGCAAATATATGGTAGCTGCCCTTCTCTGCCTGACTTATTTCGCTCAGCAGAACACCCTCAAGCTCCATCCATGTTGCTACACATGGCCAGATTTCATTCTTTCTCATTGCCATGTAGTATTCCCTTGTATAGATAAACCACATCTTCTTGATTCATTCATCAGTTGCTGGACACTTAGGCTCTTTCCATGATTTGGCTATTGTTGAGAGTGCTGCTATGAACATTGGGGTACATGTGCCCCTATGCATCAGCACTCCTGTAAAAGGGATGGTATTTTTAAATACCAGAGTGAAGAGTTTTACTTTATTTGCTAGGCAGCAGGCAGTAATTGAAATTCTTGACTGGGAGGAGTAAGATTGCAGAAATAGGAAGATGACTTTGGTGTTGGTGTATGGATGGGTTGGAAGAAGAGAGAGGAGACCAGGTGCACACTGTCTTGATGCCTGTGAGTCATGACAGACGCGTGAACTTGGGTAGTGACCGTGGAGACAGAAATGAGGTTAATAGTGCACTAGAAGAAAAAGAGATGTGTACTTCTGGGTCCAGAGGCTTGGTTTTCTTTCTTTGCAGGGAAAATGAGGTTTTGGATACTTTGAGTCTAAGGTGAGAAGAAATGCTTATCTGGGAGGTGTAAGTGTGGTTCTGCAATCAGAATCAGTGTTCTGGAATACTATACTCGAGTGTTCTCTACATAAGAGTATCATAGAGTGTTCTCCTTAAGGTACACGAAGGCAGAAGCTTTCCACAGGGGGCTGAACTCAGTTTAGGGTGGGAATTGTGTAGTTTAAAGACAACTCTCCTGAGCTGAGAGTCACTGCTCCACTGTGCAAATGGGGCTGGGCATTGAGCACCTCTGCCTTGGGGAGGCCCTGGGACAGTCCATTTCAATCTCCTGATACTGGAGCAGGTTAATGTGAACAGGAGACAGGTAAAGCAGGGCTCTGAGACCTTGGTCATGTCCACTTGTCAGCTGGGGCAATGGACAGCTTCTAACCCTCTCGACTCTGAACGTCTGACTCCTGACTAGGTAGTGTTAATAAATGAATGGATGAATGGATGGATAACGGAATGAGTAAGCTTTCAACACTGACTGTGCACTTACTCTGCACCAAGCATGGCTTACAGGCGGGGTACTCTTTTTAGTGATTTGACCCTATTCAACATCATGTGTGTCTCTTGGCACCCATGACTAGTTGAAAGGCAAGCTTCCAGTTGGGGAGACTTGGCGAGTTCTGCGTAGACCCCTCTGGAGGATAACAGGGAGGGAGATGGGGGCAAGCACCTCATTCACTCTTCAGCTGAGCCACTTTGGCTGGGCAATCTGGGAGGTTTCCTTCTTTTGATTTTTGAAAGGGTACACCAATTAAAAATATCCTTTCCTGTAATAATAAAAATAAAGCGCACCATCCAAAAAAAAAAAAAAGTACACCCTGCAAATTAATCATTGTGATTTTGTAAGAGTAACCAGAGAAATTGCGATGACCTTCTATAGGAAACACCATGCCCATAAATCTCCAGGAGGCCTGTGAGATTGTGAAATCAGTGGTCCAGGCTCATCCCAAGTGTTTTGAGTTTCTGAGAGTCCTATGTAAATTGTTTGTATTACTTAGAGCTTTCAGAGATGACAGACTAATCTGATCAATTAGGTTCTTGGGAAAGATCAAGACACTTATTAAATCTTCTCTTAGTTACTCCTAATTATAATCATCCATTTATCCCTGTGCAATAAATTACTAATGCAAAGCTCAATTCAATCACAACATAACTAGTCTTTATTTTAGATGATTAAAAAAACCAACACTATTGCCACATACGCATAAAAGGGATCTATGATTAATTAATGAAGTCAGACCCAGCAGATCGCTAATTGCATGAAAATGCAAAGTATATCCTCCAATTTGCTTCACGAACTTACATATACATTATACGATACAGGGAGCAGCACATTCAGTAGTGCTAGGAACTCAATGCATGTAGCCTCCAGCCACGCAAGTTCATATGTTGAGGCCCTAAACCCCAGAGAGAGAGCGTTTGGAGTGGTGCCTTTGGGACATGATCATGTCATGAGGACAGGGCTTTCACGATGGGATTAGTGCTTTTCCAAGAAGAGACAGGGAGAGATGATCTCTGTCCACCATGGGAAGACACCACAAGGGCTTGGCCACCTGTGACCCACAAGAAGTTCTCAACGAAACCCAGTGGTGCTGGCACCTGGTCCTGGGGGCCCAGCCCGCAGAAGTGTGAGGACATAACATATGTTGTTTAAGCCTTCTGGTCTGTGCTCTTTGCTTCCAGCAGTCCAGAAGAACGAAGGCAAATAGCAACAGATATTTATTGAGCGCCATGGAGAATGCTGTGGGTACAGAGGTGAACACAACAAGGTCCCTCTTTGTATGCACTTGGATTCCTTCGAGCACAAGAGAGATGCACAGATACGTAAAGTATAAAACATGTCAGGGAGGGGGGAGACCATGCTCTGAAGGAAGATAAAGTAACAGTGCCAGCATGCAGGGAGGGGTGGAAAGGTGGGTGTTGTTTTGTATGGTGCAATCTGAGAAGGCTTCTCAATACAGTATTATTTAAGGGGGGACCAGGGAGGAGGGAGAGGAGCCCCCTAGGTACAGGGAGAACATGTCTGGGCAGCCCCACTGGGGAAACCCCTTTGGTGTATTCAAGGAGCTGCCTAGAGAGAGAGGAGGTGGGGATGGGAACAGGTGTTTGGGAGAAAGGAGGGAGGGGGCGGAAGGAGCGGAGGGGGGGCTGGGGGAGGGGGGGGGGG
>NW_027528390.1:141509-353136 GCF_008692635.1 Crocuta crocuta
GGGGGGCTGGGGGAGGAGGGGTGGAGGCAGGAGGAAGGGGAGGAAGGAAGGGAGGGGATGGAAGGTCTTGCTGGCCACGGGAGGACTCTGGATTTTGTTCTGGAAGGCAAGAACGGCCGCTGAGCTGTCTGAGCAGACAGCACTCTAGCTGTCCCTGGCTTTGGATTTCCGGAGCAAGGGTGAAGGTGGCATCCAAGGAGAGAGCCCACGGGCAGCGGTGGGGGTCCTTTTGGACCTCTTGGGTGGAGCAGCAGAGTTTGCAGAGAGCTGCAGGAGCCCAGTGAGTCTTCAGCTCACCCTGAACTTCCAGTCCCAAATCAGAATTCACCTGTTGAATGAGGTCTCTGATGACATGTTCTCTGCCTCAGGTCTCTGCCTCTCTCACTGGGTCTTCTTGGCTCTCCCCACCTAATGTCACCAGCTCTTGTAACCAGATATTTCAACCCCACATAGAACGTGGCTCCAGTCCTGGGGCCTTCACACATTCCAGTGACCTGCCACATGGGGTCCGTGGGGCACAAAGGACCCGGGATGGAAGAAAAGCAGGGATCCAGCCATGCTTGGTGGGGCTGGGCTGTGCCCCCATCTTCCAGACCTGCTCCCTTCTTCCCAGAAGCTGCAAACTTTCCTCACTGCTGTCTGAGTAGAGGTCTCTGGAGGAGAGGTGCAGCCCTGGAATGCTCAGGTTTTATTTACTAATGATTTTATATCATGTGGTTTGAACATTTATTAGACAGTGGTTCAGTTATGAGCATGCACTCTGCATTCTTGCTCAATAATGCTTTTGTTTTATGCGCCTGTGCTGTTAGGTAGCTTTGTATCCTCGGGTAGGTGCACACAGGTGTTTTGCAGTAACAGTAGAATTAAGCAACTTTGTCAATTCTCTGTCTACTTTAAGTCATTTGAAGAAATTATTTGGATGAGCCAAATTGCTCTCACCCCAACTAGCAATTTCTGACCTGGTCATCATGTGCTCCTCGAGGTGCACACAGATGTACACACATTGATTCTGTTCCCCATCAAAGAGCTTTCTCAGGATGCTACCCGCTGTGTTTTGGGAACTCATGGTATAAACACTGAATTCTTCTGCAAACACAAGCTAAGTATCGGTCGGTCACAGCAGGTGCCTTCTCTCCAACAACTTAGCTCTTCAACGTTTGGACTCCCAATATCAGGTTCTCTGTCCGTTGGACAGACAGACATCACCATGTGTGATGGTGCAGCCTCTGTGGTGGGGTGGAGGTGATATGCAATGTGCTGGCCCTGCCCAGACCCCCTTTATTGCTTAATCACACAACTGTGCAAACTTTGTCAGAAACAGAGAATATGAGCTCTTTGTCTTTGGAGCCAGAACATTTTATTTTTCAGAATATTTAAGTGCTGAAAGTTTTCCTAGTTTCGAATGCCGTTCTCTGGGATCTCAGGGTGATTTTCACGATGTTTGGCTATTTCTGATAGCTTATCCACCACAGGAACAGCCATTTTCCAAATGCTGCATTTTATTTCACATAAATAACTTCTAACCAAAATCACTTTGAGACTCATTCTACTCTTAACTGCTGTGGTCAGTCATGCTGGCTGTATTAATATTGTGGAAATGCCAATAAGGGTCACTTCCCTGGTCATGGGGGAGATCCCTTTGAGGGGGCGCCATGCATGCGATAGTGCTTTTAGCAAACACAATATAAAGCAGATTTGGGAAGGAGGCATAAGGAGGCTCGTTAGCATAATATACGTATTTGGGCTTATTACTTCAATAGGAATAGCACCAACCTTATGTTAGTTGAGCATATATACACAGTTTTGGTGACATTTACTCATGAGATTTTCTTTGAAGGAACAAAGAAGAAGGCTAATACAACCTTACTGGTTGTAAGGCTCTTATATTTAGCTATTTCAGGAAGGAAAACTGACCTGAGTCTTTTCTGGTGAAGAGCAAACAGGCTAGACAAAGTATTTTCTGTTACTCGACTGTTCCTGTCACACCAGATCTTTCTCCTCACTCTTTGAAGCTAATACCTTTGGCAGAAGGAAACTTCTTTAGGGTCCAGAGAAAGCCAGAGCAGGGAGGGCTTGGGAGAAAAAGGAAGAGATGTCCAGGAGGAGTAGGGCCTTTCTGACCATGGATACAGCCACGATCCCATGTGTTTGCTGCAGGAAAGACAGAAGGGGGAGAGGAGGGTCTAGTAAGTGGAGCCCGGACCCCCAGCCGCGCGCTCTGATCCTGGCCCTTCCGGCATGATTTTTACGTGCAGAGGATCAAGACCATGGTGGGACTCCCAGAACCTGGGAAGGAAAAGGGGGAAGTCTTCTGTAAGTCCATCTGTTTGGGCAGTATGAGCAACCTTTAAACTAACTGAGTCCAGTTGGATGATAGCGTGAGTTTGCCCCAGACAAAATTACAAATACACTCTTGAAAGCTCAAAAACTAGTTACCTTTTTATTTTGAAATAATTTCAAACTTAGAGAACAGTTGTTAGAAGAGTGTGAGAACTCCTGTATATCTTTGTCCAGAGAACGTCAGAGACGTGATGCCCTTGTGTCCCGAAATCCCATATATTTTATTTCCTAAAAACGAGGCTGTTCTCCTGTGCGACCAGCATACATGCGTCAACATCAGGAAATGAGTGTTGCCAGAATGCTCTCATCTGATCCAAAGATCCCACTCAAATTCTATCCACTGCTCAAAATGCACTTTATATCCACCCACTCTCCCCCTAAAAAACCCTGAACCAGACCCCTAAAATCTTCCTTTTACTGCTTTCCTGTCTGTTAAGATCCAATCCAGAGTCCAGCTTTCATGTTTGAAGCATTTCAGTCCTTCCTTGACTGTCCTGACCTGACATTTCTGATGACCGCAGGCCAGTACTTTGAAGAAAGCCCCTCAGTTTATTTTGTCTGATGTTTCCTGCTGTTGCCTCATATTAGAACCAAGTTATGTATTTCTGACAGGAATCCTCTGGAAGCTGTTTTTCTCAGAGTAGCATTATCTGGAGACCCATCATGTCAATTTATTGCTGGCAGTGTTCGCTTTCACCACTAGGCTAAGATGGGATCTGGCATATTTCTTCTCTTTTGTTAGTTAATAGGCATTTTCATATATTAATTAATAGTAATTAAAATGCATATTCAATACTATGTAAATATCCTGTTCCTTAGCAAGATTTCGCCTGTGAATTTCTTTTTATCCACTGGTGATTCTTGCCTGAATCTGTTGTTTCTCTGATTCCTATGATGATTGCCAAATGATGATATTCTAATTCTGTCATTAATTGTACACTTATTATTTGGCTTTTTACTGTAAGCAAGAATTTACCCTTGCCTTCCATAAATATATATATATATACACACACACACACACACGTGTGTGTGTGTGTGTGTGTGCGCGCACAAACATATGTGTGGAATATATATATTTGCCTACACACATATACACATATCAGTATGGATCCACTGATGCCTATTTTATTAAATGGGTTATTACCATTACTATCATTTGGCTACTGGGAAGCCTTTAGGGGTGTGTGTGTGTGTGTGTGTGTGCGCGCACGTGTGCGCGTGCACGCGTGGGCACGCATGCGTGCATGTGTATAGATATCCCCATGATTTTTTTTTGGAGCACTTTTTCTTTCTGTGGACCAAGTTATTTAGAGCCCATGTTATACTTTACCCACTCCTAGACTGAACTGTATTTCCAAATAGCTCTTGATCCTTTTAGTAGAGAATGGCATTTCAGGGCCAAGATCAGGGTGCTAAGAGTACCTGTGAGTGTGGTGTCATTACTTTCTAGATCCTTCAAGCAGGCTGAGCTAGAAAACATGTATATGTACACATACACACACACCTATTGTTATACCTCTCTATTTATGTAGATTAAAAACCTTGAATTTACATCAAGACCTCTAATTCCAATTCAAAGCCACAAGTTTTATTTTTGTAAATGTATCTTTTTTAAGTTTATTTATTTTGAGAGGGAGAGAGAGAGAGCACAGAAGCAGGCTCTGCACTGTCAGCGCAGAACCCAATGCAGGGACTGAACTCTCACACCACGAGGTCATGACTTGAGCCAAAATCAAGAGGTGGGTGCTTAACTGACTGAGCCACCCAGCCGCTCCTCTATGTGTGTTTTTAATAGCTTCGAGGATATATAATTGACATGCAGCTAACTGCATATATTTAAAACATACAGTTTGCTAAGTTTTTAAAACCATCTTAGCCATTTTTAGGTGTCCAGTGCAGTATCACTACCTATATTCACGGTGTTGTGGAATGAGCTTCCCATATTTGAACCCTGGCTCCGTTGTCATCAGCATATCTACTTCTTTTCTCAGCCATCCTGTAGGACACCAGTTTCTAGGGCAGGTGGGCTCGGCCCCAGCCCTGGATCACAGGATGGGCAGGTTGGTCACATTCCTCCCTCCCCTCCTGCCATGTTCTCATTCCTGCCGCCCCCGGCAGCCATGCTCATTGCGTCTCTTCGGGGATGTCCTCAGCCCCGCCATGCACTGCTGATGGTCAGGTTCAAGTTAACTTACTCATTTCTCGGCTCATCCAGACTTTAGTGACTCCAGTACCTTGAGCCAGATCACCTAACATGTGCCAAAGAGAGAGGCAGTGTAGGCCAACAGTTAAAAGTACCACAACTACAGCCATGTGGTGTGACTTCAGGGAAGCACTCAGTGCTCTGTGCCCTGTTTTCTTATGTGAAACAGAGGACACAGGACTAGTACCTCTTTGGTTGGAATCTAGGCAGGTCTTACATGTAAAGCACCCAGTAGAGTGCCTGGTACATCATAAGTACTATTTTTATTCAAATATTGCATGCTTCTGTTTATTGTGTGCTAATTTTGGCTCTTAACACAGGGTAGGATGCAGGGACCATACTTCATGCTTTTTATCTTCCCACAAGCAAAACAACCGTGATCCCTCAGTAAGGCCTCAGTTACCATCTGATAGGATCCCAGAGCAGTGTTACTCCTGGTGGGGGGTGCAGATCAGCATCCTCACCAGCACCTGGGAGCTTGTTCAAAATGTGAGTTCTGGGCTGCACCCCAGCCCCGCTGGACCAGAATCTCGGGGCCTAGTGTGCAAGAATCTGTGTTTTAATGCCTCCTCAGGTGCTAATGCATGTCATGGCTTTAGAGATCGTGCCTATTGGCACAATACAATTTTTCTTACCTCTATTAAGGTATGGTTATAAAACTGTAATGAGAACAAACTGAGGGCTGATGGGGGTTGGGGGCAGGGAACGGGGGGGTGATGGGCATGAAGGAGGGCACTTGTGGAGATGAGCACTGGGTGTTATATGGAAACCAACTTGACAATAAACTATTTTAAAAAATAAAAAATAAACGTAGCAAAAAGGGGAAACCCTTGGTGAAACAAAAAGCTAAGACACATTAAAAAAATAAAATAAATCTAAGACCATAATAACATTTAAAAAAACACAGTGTATAATGTGATGATTTGTTACACATGTAAATTGTGAAATAACTTCTCCTGTGGGGTTAATGAACACATCCATCACCTCACATAATGACTGTGTGTGTGTGTGTGTGTGTGTGTGTGTGTGAGAGAGAGAGAGAGAGAGAACATTTAAATCCTACTCTCAGCAAATTTCAATCATGTGATACACTGTCATCAATTGTAGTCACTATGTTGTACATTAGGTCCCCAGACCTTTATCCATTTTATAACTCAGAGTTTCTACCTTTTCACTAATTTCTACTATTTTCTCCCACCCCCAGCCCTTGGCAACCACCATTCTGCTCTCTGTTCCTAAGAGTCTGACTCTTTTTTTAGATTCCACACACAAGTGATGGCAGCATATGGCCTCCGTTACCTGACCTTCATGCTCACTCAAGTTTCCTCCCTCCGCTGAAGCTTATCCAATCTTATCCTTCCTTCACCATCCTGTAAATCTGCTACTCCTCCCATTTAGCATATTTGTATTATAAGAAAGACAGCAGACAGAGTATTGAGAGCCACTTTTCCCCACATGTGTTTGCCTAGCAAGTGGCATCTCTGGCCTGTCACAACGAGTGGCAGTGGAGCCCTTCTGCCCACTGCATTTGGTATCAGAGTCACCAGGAAGACATAACGTAGTCAAGAACTGATGGGACATAACGTTTCTCACACAGGGAGGAGACAGAGCAAGATTAGCATCCGCAGTAGGTACTGGGCCCCCACAGCCAGGAGAATCTCCCAGCAGCTGATGAAAGGCAGTTAACCTACACACACACACCCCTCTTGTGCTGCATAAGGAAGCTCCCTGGCCCCTCCCCACAGAGGACAAATACAGAAGGGAGGTGGGGGTGGGGGTGGGAGGGGTTGGCCAGGTGCCATAATGTGCACATGTGCACATCGTGTCTGAAGGAGGGACAGATATTCCCACACGGGGTGGTTAGGATGCTTTATCTCCTGGAAGGAACTATTCCAGGTCCATTCTTAGTGGCCGAGTAGGGGTTAGAAGACATCATGCTGGAGAGCGTCTCCCCTAACTCTCTGTTCAGCGGAATTGTTTACTTATTTAATACATTAGGACATTTCTCCAAAATGTATTAGATACATTTCCAAATTTTCCAAACTTATTAGATCAGGAAATAGAACGCTTATGTATTATCAATTTTTTCAACTAGAAATGTTTTTAAATTTGTTGTATGAGAGAGAGAGATACAGAATCTAAAGCAGGCTCTAAGATATGAGCACAGAGCTTGATGTAGGGCTTGAACCCACAAACCAGGAGATTATGACCTGAGCCAAAGTCAGAGGCTGAGCCAACTAAGCCACCCAGGTGTCCCTAGATGATTAATTTTCAATAGAGGGAACATGGTAGGCAGTGTTTCCCAAATTTCTTTTACTGCAAAATCGTAGTTTTGGAAGAATCTTAAGAGTTCTTGGATCATATTTGCAGAAATGCTACCTTATAAGAATAATTCTCCTGGCGGAGAATTCAGAGGATATGACAAGAATGAGTTACGTTTGAAAAGGTCCTTAAATTTCACTTTCAAGATACTTGGTTCTCAGGAGAGGCCATTATAGTGTGATCAAATGTGGAATCCATTTAACAATGCCTGTAAAATTGAAAATAAAGACGTTCACCCAAGTACTATTGCCCTTTCCTTCTATTTTACCCAAGATAAATTTTAGTATAATAGCTTTGATCAATGTAGATTGCATTTTATGTCCCCTCCTCAAAATCTTTTAAATAATATCACAAACCTCGGTGCACATGTAATGTTAAAAAAACTAGACAGGAATTTGAGCCCTCTTAAGGAAAGTCGCTTAATGTTTCTAAATCTAAAAGGAAAGAAGAAAAAGGGAGTTAGACCTGTGATTGACAGTTGTTTCTGCCACTTCACAGATTTAACTGTTGAGTGACATGGTTTTTGGTTAAGTATCAAATAGTGTTTCAGTCAGATTCTGTTTTGATTTTTCCCTTTGCAAGACAAAAAAAAAAAAACCCACCAAAGTATAGTTATTTTAAACACCTTAGCTAAATTATAATCTAGAGATTTTGAATTGTTCCTTTATGGAGTAGGGTGCACTCATGTCTTGTTGATGAAAACATTTTGCATAGACACTTTTCTTTGCTGTGGTGCTGAGTCACATACAATGATCACAATTGCAATTCAAAATGTTCCCTTTGATTGTTTCCCCCAATATGTTCATGCTGAGATTTTCTTCCTTCCTAAAACTATTCATCTGAGAATGGAGGTCATGGTCCTTTTTTTTCCCCCTTGTCTTTTAAAAAGGAAACTAAATAAATACAGGTATCTCATGTGAATTTCCTAAGTAAAGATAGAGGTCATTATTATATATTCACCGATTGTGAGGAACTCATTTAAAAGAAAATATTATGGCCATCATGGGTTTCTACAGTCTCATATGGTGCTTATGGGGACTTGACAGAGCCAACCTGGAGGTCATTTATTGTTCTTTGCTTTTGTCCTATTGACAATACACTTTCAATTATTAAATTCGATTATGAGAAGGCAGCATGTTCCAATGGATGAAGTCAAAATACATTGAGAAACTAAAGAAAATCATTTTAAGGAGTTCCCCTCTAGACTTATGAAGCCATAGCAAGCCTGTGTAGTGTGAACTCTTCATTATAAGAGGGGTTCCTGAAATAGCCCTACGCTAGCACCACTGTTATTCTGTCTGAGTCGGTTCCATGCCTTCTCTTCCTCACTGATTTTAGTTGCCACTGCGGTTTGGTCCCCTTATCTATCTGCTTCTGCAACCCACAGCTTCCTTCTCATGTCTAAGTCCCCAGCTCAGCCTTGCTTGGAATTTTTGCTTCCTATAGATGTTTCTCTAGCTTCCTTCACTCATTCAAGAAAATTTTCTTTTCTTTTCTTTTCTTTTTTTAGAGAGAGTGCAAGTAGGGGACAGGGGCAGAGGGAGAGGGAGGAACTTCTTTTTATTAAAAATTTTTAAGTGTATTTATTTTGAGAGAGAGTGAGAGTGACCTGGAACAGGACAGAAAGAGAGGGAGACAGAAAATCTCAAGCAAGCTCCAGGCTGTCAGCACAGAGCCTGACGTGGGTCTCAAACTCATGAACCGTAAGATCATGACTTGAGCTGAAACCAAGAGTTGGATGCTTAACTGACTCAGTCACCAGGTGCCTCAGGAGAGAGATATTCTTAAGCAGGCTCTGTGCTTAGCACAGAGCCTGACACAGGGCTTGATCCCATGACCCTGGGATCATGACCGAAGCCTTAATCAAGAGTTGGACACACATCAGCTGAACCATCCAGGCACCCCTCAAGTTTACATTCTATAAGGAAGGTAGATAATGAGCATGATGGGAAGTAAACCACATGGCACATTAGTGGGGGTAAGTGGTGTGCACTTTTATGTGCAGAAGGGTAAAGGGGACTGGAGGAGCCTTGGGTGAGCAGGAGGGTAGTAGCAGTACTGAATAGAGTGCTTGGGGCACACTTCTTTGAGAGCATGCATTTGATTAAAATTTTGAAGGTGGTAGGAATTTTTCTAAGACATATCTAGAGGGAGAACATTCTAGGCCATTGGCACAGCCAATGTGGCTGCACCTGAGAGAACAAGGGAAAACGTAGTCAGAGATAAGGTCGGAAATATAATGAGGGCCAGATCATTTAGGGCCTTGGACCATTGTAAGGACTGTGGCTTTTACTGTGAGTAAAACATCAGGGTTTGAGACAGAAGGGCCATGACGTGATTTACAGTTTGGTTGGCGGGCATGCTGAGACTAGACTGAAGGTGTTCGGCATGAGGAGCAGCGAAACCTCTGGAGGGATGACAGTTATCTAAGTGGGAGACGTTGGTGGTGCAGACAGGGTGCTGGGAGGTGGTGAGGAATGGTCAAATTCTGGGTATTTTATCAAAGAGAGGCAAGACTTACTTATATTTTAGTGTGGGATGTAGGGTAGTTGGAGGAGCCCGGATGGTTCTAAGAAATAAAACTATAGCTGTCATCAACTTATTTGGAGTTGATGAGTAGGACAGACTTTAGAAAGGATAAGGAGTTCAGCTCTGAGTGACATAACTGTGAGACAAGCAGAGACCTTGAGTAAGCAGTTGGATATATTAATCTGGAGTGTGGGGGAAACGTCTAGGCTGGACATGTAGAATTGGATATGGTGAGCAGATAGATGGTACTGGTCATAGTCCATGCAGTTGCTAAAACAAAAATACCATAAAGTGGGTAGGTCATACCTAAATAGCAGGCATTTATTTCTCACTTCTGGAGGCTGCAAGTCCAAGATCAAGATGCCAGCAGATTTGGTGTCTGTTGAGGACTGTCTTTCTGGGTCTTGGGTGGCCATCTTGTTTTTGAGTCCTTTCATGCATGGGAGCCCTCTGGGACAGTGTGGTCACTAATCACACCCATGAGAGCTCCACCCTCATGACCTACACCTCCCAAAGGCCATGCCTTCTAACAGTATCACCTGGGGGGATTAGGATTCAACATAGGCATTTTGGGGGACACAAATATTCAGACAATGGGAGTACTTTAAAGGCATGTGACTGGTGATCTCATGGATGGGGGTGAGTATGGAGAGAGAAGAAAGCCAAGCTGAGAGCAGAGCCAGGCCAGCACTAGGAGTTCAGGAATAAGGGAGGAGATAGAAATGTAGATTGGAAAGGAGTGGCCTGGAGTTAAGAGGGAAATCAAGGGAGTTTGGGATATGGGAAGCCCAGTGAAGAAAGGGTGTCAGAGAGGAGAAGGTAATCACAAATTACCAGAGAGAACTGACCATTGGGTTTGGCAATGTGGGCATCCCTGTGATCTTGACAAAGAACTACTTTGGCTTAAATGGGTGAGTTTAATTAAGAATGAGAAGACAGCAATTGGAGACGCATTTTAACATTTTTGATCTTTGCTGTATCTTATAGTCTCACAATTGCTATAGCCCAGGCATTAGTCATGTCATGGTTGTCATTGCCTGCCTGCCTATGACCATGGTTGCAGATGTCCTGCATATTGGTGTCACACATATATTGTTGCTAGTGTAGGTGTGGAGTTAATTACCATTTGAAATGCTTTCTTTGCTGTTATTCAAAAATCTTCCCTTGACACATTCTAGCAAAATTTAGAAAGTAGGAGCATCAAAACTTAAAGGACAGGTGTCTGTATCTTAGAAGAAAAATACTGGAAACAAGACTGTAACTCTTCTAAGAAGAGAGTGCTTGTTCATCTTGCAACACTGACACCTTATACAACAGGCAACATTAAAAAAAAAAAGTCTATCAGAAGTAGATCTCATACTAAGTGTTATTACTTCAATAAAAATAAGAAGGTAAATAAGTAAATAAATAAAATTCAAAACAATTTGTTATGGGATTGAGATCTGTGTTGGATGGAAGTTCCCAATGATGAGAATAAGTTAGGTCCATTTAATTGGCACTTTTTTTTTTTTTTTTTAGTGGTCAGAAAATAGAAATGTGCCTTATAATACATAGTGTCTTAGAAAATGTGAAATACAGTGTATTAGCTAAGTTTTTTGTTTACAAAATGTTACAGTTTTATATTATGTGGACTCTTCTCATCAGCATATACAGACTGAGAATCATTGCTGAGTAGTGTTCGCAAATTTCTGTTTACCTGGTATCCAATAAATTATGTTCTCTAAAGAGAGTCATTATCCCTGTAACGTTATTGGAGACTAGCTGATTTAGCTGAAAGATTTACAAAAATCATACGTGTAAATTATTCCTCTTATGGTAGCAGTAATTTATTCTAAACAAATTGGATCCATGGCCATCTGTTTTAGCTGTTAGGATAGGAAAAGCTTGCTCTTCTCTGTATCCACAAACTTATGTTAAAATCACAAGTGGAGAGCTATGCAAAATAGTCAGTGCATCCTTTTTGAAGTCAAGGAAAGTGCCGCAGAGAGGCAGTTCAGACTCCACGTTCCTGCTGGCCTCCTGTCTCAGTGATAGAGTGATTCTAACTCAAAGCCAGAGAGTTCTGGGAGTTTTCTTCTTGGATAAGGATTGCAAAATAGTCAAGGGTCAGAGGAATACATGACTGCTGCTTTGGGCTTGGGGCTGTTCCTCCCTTCCTGTCCCATCCCTGCCTTCTTTCCCTGTATTTCTTCCCCTCTGTACCTTCAAGTCTTTAAAGGCACATCAGTGAAGCCCACCTGGGGCAATAGCACAACCATCTCCATCTTGAAATCTCATCATGAATTATCTTTCAGACAGCTGTCAGATTTAAATCCAGATATCAACTGGACATTACTGGGCCCCATGGGAAGGCCCTGCTCTTATATCTTGTCCAGTGTCAGGGAAGAACCCCAGCTTCGTAGAGGAAGGCAAAAAGTAAGAAGACTCTGAAGGAGACACCTAAGCAAGCCAGTAGGTTGGCTTGTGGCAGCTCCATCAGTGCTCAAAATAGGTCACAGCACTCAGTGGACTAGAGCTTGACAGTTAAACTCACAGCACAGCAAGACCTGGAGCATCGGATGGGCTAGGAGCTCCGATTCTCCTTCCCTGAGCCCCATGGAATGATGTTACAGACCCAGATGCCAAGTGTGCACAGAGTGGATGGTGCCACAGGTGACATAACCTATGGTCAGGGGCCCTGCACCTTTAATAAAGCACTGTACAAGTCAGCACTTTCCCCCAGGCCCCACTGCCCCATCAGGGAGTCATACATGTTATGGGTGCCTCAGCCTACTTGATACCTGGGTGAGTGGCTACACAATAGCTTAGGATCTGAGGACAGTGAGGCCTTGTAGATCAGCATACTCAGCAAAGATCTGCAGGATGCTTGGGGTCCATGGCAGACGATTCCTCCCTAGAATCCACACCTTGGCCCTAGAAGTTCTTGTTTGAAGTCACGTTTTCACACGAGTATGCCACCCTGTCAGCAACTCCAGTTAAGTGCATTGACAGGAGCTGGGACAAAATGCATTTATCTCATAAAACACTTGATTATTTTGATATTATTAACCAAATTCTGTCAGTTGGATGAGGCCAATTGGCAATACTGATCTTTTTTTTTCTAATAGTTTATTGTCAAATTAGTTTCCACATAACACCCAGTGCTCATCCCCACAAGTGCCCTCCTCCATGCCCATCCCCCTTCCCCCCCACATCCATCAGTCCTCAGTTTTTGTCAGCATTCAAGAGTCTCTCATGGTTTGCCTCTCTCCTCTCCCCCACCATTTCCCCCCTTCTTCTCCCCCTTGTTCCTCCGTTAAGTTCCTCCTAATCCTCCTATACGTGCAAACATATGATATCTGTCCTTCTCTGCCTGACTTATTTCGCTCAGCATAACACCCTCAAGGTCCAGCCATGTTGCTACACATGGCCAGATTTCATTGTTTCTCATTGCCATGTAGTATTCCATGGTATAGATAAACCACATCTTCTTGATCCATTCGTCCGTTGATGGACACTTAGGCTCTTTCCATGTTTTAGCTGGCAATACTGATCTTAGCTATGCCCCTTAAATCCTGGTCATAACTAGCTAAGTTAGTCCTAGAGTGAACTAATATGCCTTATTTCAAATGACTATTTAGTTTTCTATCTTATGATGTGTACAAATTGTCCCACCTGAGCAGTGGTATTAATGCAACCGTGACAGGAAGTGTTGGTGACCATGCGTATACCTCCTTGTTCAGGTGTGTGGTCTGAGGCCAGTCTGTTACCTAGCATGACCCATCATCCATTAGGAATTCAGTTGCCCTGTTGATTCTCTAGGGGTTCTGTCTCATCGGCTGAAATAGCTCAAGTCAAGGATAAGTTCCATTCATTGTGTTTAGGATGCAGATTCTAAGGACAGGGAACAGTGCTTGTACTACTTTGTGGACTTAGGGGTTTTTTATTCCTCTTTACCCAGGGACCCAACAAGGAGAACATGGTGTCAGTGCCAATAATTACAGGGGAGCCATAGATGGACTAGAGAACAACTCCCATTCCCAATGGAAAGACCTTCATGGCCCATTCTCCTTAACTTAAAACCATATGGGCACAGGTCACCCATGTGGGATTTATGGTTAAACTTAATTGGATTACTGCTGTATTACTTTTGTTAGGCCATGTGGATAGTGTCAGTAATATTTGCAACCTTGATAGCCATACATGACTTAACCCAAGACTGCTTTGGCATCAGAGAAAGCATATGGATTTGTATTAGAATAAAATGAGTTTTAGGTATTCATAGATGTGTAAAGTAGGGAGTGATCAAGTTTGGGAATGGCTTATGGTGTGTCAGACATGGCAAAATAATTCGGAACTGGCCATGCCATCATGAGTTTTTTTTTTTCCATAGCAGGTGGATAGGAATGACAGATCCAGCAGTGAGTTAGATTACAGCCACTGTTGCATTACCAGACAGACCATGTGATTGCCAGGTGGTGTGCTGGATGCAGGGGAGGGAGGCAAGTGTTAATTATGCCCCCCTCCCTGTACTGCCTGAAGTGTTAGGTGATCCCTTCACAGCCAATTGGTCTGTTTACCCAGTCATGTAGCCACCACTTCCTGCTTTGCCCAATCCTCAAATGACACCTGTCAGCATTCCTGGTGCCACAGTCAAAGGACAAGAAGAAAAGGAATGGTCAGGACCATGAGGATGGAATCATAGACATGGAGGTCCCAGCCTCCTGGCTCCTCCTCTCTGCAATTCCAAAGGGAACATTCCCTTGCTGGGAACAATTAGATCCATTTCTTACGCTGTCTGGCTAAGAAGGGTCATCCATACTGCTGACAATGAGATTGGTCCATTAATATTCATCAGTTGAGTCTTTAAAAGTCTCTTCAGGCTCTTGATGATCACTGGAGAATGTCCATCAAATGCCATGACATCAGCTTACTGCTGGTTTGTTTGTTTGTTTGTTGTTGTTTTTTGGCATGTGTGCTACTGTTTGATTACAACTGTCTGGATTAGTCTCACATGCTGCAGTTGTGTGGTCACAATGTGCCACTCTGACACAAATAGCAATTCTGTAATGGGATTAAGGGTCCATTAGACCCTGCCATGAGGTGGTGGCAGAAAACCAGTATGTCTATTTGACAAGAATGGGTAGGGGCCCTTTTGAGTATATGTCCTTGCTCACTTGTAAGAAGTCAAATCAATTGCTGACAGATAAGACAGTCCAGGCAAGCCAAACTTAGCCTCCTTGGCATAGAGAGGGAGGCCCATCTTTTGAGCCCATTGAGTTATGAGAGCAGGATTAAGAGGCCCAGTCTAGTGATGAATCCAGGGAGCACAACTGGGCTCTACAGTTCTGATCAGCTCCATTGTTTCCATCGTTATCTTCTGGTTATTGATCCTTCCCACGACAAGATAGAGAATGTCTCCTTGGGTTACGTAAATGTCTCATGGTATGATGGCAATGGGTTTGAGGTCCCACAGAGAGGTGTCTTTAATATTCTATTCTGTCATCACCGTGGTCTGTAGACAGCTAAGCTGTTAGCCACAGCTCAATAATCTGTGAAAACAGAAACTATCTGGTCTTCAGGAGCATTGTGCCAGGCAAGGGTAATGGCTTTTAATTTGGTCCATTGTACTGAGTGGCTCTTACCAGTCATTCACCCAGAATTGTCATCGGGACTGGCTGCCAGTGGACACCACTGTCTTTTTGTTTGGGCAAGCCAACATTAGCATACTTAGGGGCTGCCTGGGAGTGAGTCCCCTAGATAGCGAAACACTACTCCAGTCAGTGATGGGGGGAGGTACAATGCCCTCTAAATGTGTAGTCACAAAGTTTTATGTAAGGAGGACCTATCTATAGGACCAGACTTGGTTTTCACTTGAACATACCAATTCCATTCAACAAGAGGAGACTATTTACTTTTTTAGTTTGGTTGTTAGCATCTGAGTGGACCCAAACCAAGGTAGGAATTCTGGGTGCATTGTCACCTAGTAGAACTCTGGAAAGAACTATTTAAGTGCCTGTCAGCAGACAAATAGTTGTTTCCCCAAAGGAGTTAGATGCCAGCTACATTGGAAAGGCTGAGGGTCTAAGACCTCAGGTGTGCCTATAGGTGGTGGCTGCTCCCCTTTCCATAGTCTCAATCATAGTTAGCAGTATCAGATGCCTGTAATTCAGAGAGGTCCTTGGTTTGCGGGTCCCAAGAGTATGTGTGTCTGCCATTGGTGCAGCCACACTAAATTTGGAAGGTTTTGTGGTCAGCTTATTCACAAGACTCAACAAAATGTCATGTGAGGCAAATATTATCACTAGTACTCAAATGATTCAATGAAGTGAATTTTTTTCTCAGAGTATATTTTCCTTCGTGGTCTCAGGGATCAACTTTGTGCCTTAACATTCATTGTTCTCAAGAACTTGACTTGTTTGTTTGTTTTTAATCTTATCAGGATAAATAAGCCATCCAGGGGCTCTGGTGGGAGTTACTATCTGCTCCAAAGCTACTGCTATTTTAGGGGGAATTGAGGGGGCATCTATGAACTTGATGCCTTCGGTACAGTGGAACTAAATCTCTCTCGTTCCAGGTCTCTGCCAATCCATTGGTGGCAGATAGCAAGAGGGTTTTGGCACAGTGTTGAAGCATAGTACGTACGAATCAGGGTCCCAGCTAAGAAACGCTTTTGATCTTCCAGTGTCAAAAGGATCAAGAAAAAGGCATTAACAGTTATTCGAGAAGGCATGCTAGGTGTCATCAGTTGTGCAGTTGATTCAGTTACAGTCACAGTGCCTGGAGCAGCTGGAGCTATAGGAACAACCACTTAATTCAGTTGGCAATAATCCACTGTAATCCTCTGTTCTCATTAGTTTTCTCAGTGGCTACACAGGCTATTGGATTAAGATATTGACGGTCTCAATACCTGCTGACATTAATCAGGCTGTGATTTCCTACTCTCCTCCTGAAGTTCTATATTGCTTTTGTTGTATAGAAGGGAAGGAAGCCTCGTTGGTGGTCTATTATGCACTCTTCCTTCTAGCATTTCTCTGCGAGTGGTGTTTCTCAACTAGGAAACTCACCCTTGCGCCTTATGACCACCACAGTGTAAGCATGTAAAATATCCACACAGATTATACATGTGGGAGTACATGATAGGGATGTGAATGGCCTGCCAGGTGGTAAAAGTTCCTTTCCTTCTCCATTTTTTGCCATTTTTGAACCTGGTCAGTTAATGGAATGGATCTTGTCTATCAAGAGAACCTGGTAAGCTAGTTGTTTAACCCCTTGTATCCAAAGAAACCTCATTCCTACCCCATTGTACCCTCACTGGTGCTTAAATTCTCTGTTTCCCCACGGAGCGAGATGCCTCAGCTCCACCATATGCTGCCACCTTCTTAAAGTTTATCAGATCAGGACATAGCCAGTAGAGGAGTTGAAAGAGGAATCTGTCGTAAGGCAGCATCCTGGCTTCTTGGACCCTACAGTACAAAGAGATTGATATTCATGGAGGAACTTTCAGCTTCAACCAAGAAGAGAAGCTGTCTGCTTGGGATACCCCACTGCTAGGTGAATGGACTGGATTTCTTCTGCCTGTTGATCTCTTTATTGAGGGCCCCCTGTTTTAACAGCATATCTGTATTGTCTTATGGCTGCAGGAGGTCTGTTCTCATTCCCAACCGTGTATTTTTTCTTCTTGGATTGCAGAGAATTTGCCTGGAGTAAGAAGATCTCTCTGGGCCCTGGGTATCTTTTTGCCTTAAATTATCACAGCTTCTTGCTTGGGCCACTTGGTTCTAATGACCAACTTAGTGGAGTTCTCCACGTTTAGGGGGAGAGGGAAGCATATCTTGAAAACTCACCCGTCTTCTCTGCATTCTCTGTGTTATTCTATCCATTATGCAGTGTCTAAGGTATTCCATGAGATTTTATTGGTTTTGAGGAAATCCTCCAGGTTAGCCATAGTGTAATTATTGTAATTGAAATGTATAGTAGCAAGTATTACTGAGCGGCATGATTCTGTCCCAGCTGGATAGCCTCAATATTGGCTTGGAGCATGGGGTCAGGGGTGAGACAGACTTGTCGCTTCCTTCTTTCCTCTGAGAACATAAATTTTCTTGACTCTTATGTCACACAGAGGCACCAGCCTTTCCTCTGACAGCTCCCTAGCCTCTTGACCAAAGGGGTCCTGATCTCCCTTCTCTCGCTCTAACGACAGATGTTCATCTCATCACTCTGTGGGAGGGCACTCTGCCCTCCAGGGATGGTTCTCACTGAGGTCAGCAAAGTGCATCTGTACTTTCTCCCTTGACATCACTTGAATGTCCTCCTGCTTCCTGATCCCCAAAAAGAGCGGCATGAGTCATGGCACCACTTCTGTGGCTTCTTTCAATCCCTCTTCTTGCCCAGATCCTATCCATTGGTATTAAGAATTGTCATTAATGATGGGGCGCCTGGGTGGCTTAGTCGGTTGAGCGTCCGACTTTCGCTTAGGTCATGATCTCGCGNTATATATATATAAAAAAAGAATTGTCATTAATGAGTAGGACAGTGGTGGGCTCCATATTTCTCATTTTCCCCATCATTTGGGCAAGAACATTTGCTAATAACTTCCTCAAATTATTGAAACTATCCTGTGGGCTTTTTGCCTTTTCTATTCCAAAAAATAATTGCCTTTTCTGGTACCTTTCTCACTATCCTAGTTCATCAAGTGAGAACACCTCAACTTCACAGGACAGGGGCTGGCAAACCATGGTTCACAGGCCACATTTTGTCTACTGCAGAAATTGTGTGTATGGCCCTCAAGCTATGAATGGTTTTTCACATTTTTAAATATTGAAGAAAATCAAAAGGAGAGTAATATATTTTTAAGAAGAGTAATATTTTATGACACATGAAAATTATGTGAAACCCAAATTTCAGTGTCCATAGACATTTATTGGAACTCAGCTATGTCCATTTGTTGACATATTGTCTGTGGCTGTTTTAGTGTGAAATGGCAGAGTTGAGTAGATATAAGACCAAATGGCCCACAGAACATACACTATTTACTACCGGGTGCTTTGCAGAAAAGCCATAGAGGGTGGATAGAAGAACAGGCTTTAACGAAGACAAGCCAGCAGGTCAGCTTGCCACAGCTCCATCAAGGCCATTTGTAGACAGCATGCCTGGTTAGATCTGAGTAAGACAGGTTCTGCTCACAGTGCAGCAAACAGCAGGGACATCAGCTTGGGAGGGCTGGCTCCCCAGTGCCAAGCCTCCTGGAGTGATTCATTCAGCCTATGTGGTGGCCACATTCACAGGGGGTTATGCTACAGCTGAGGAACCCAGGGCCAGCGCCTTGGCACCTTTTATAGTAAGTGGTGAACAAGCCAGCCCCCAGGGGAGTGAGTAGCTGTATGATGGTCACTCTCTGGTTGCCTTGACTGACTTACTTGCTCATATGACTGGCTATAGGAGAAGTCTCCAAGTCTGAGATTGATCTGGGCTATGGTTTGGCACACTCCCTGGGTCTGCACAGCAGTGCATGAGGTCCACAGTGGACCCCTGTTCTCAGCACCATGATCAAAGGAGGGCATGGCACTGTGTTGCATCCCCCCAGAACAGAGTAAATGCACCTGCAGCAAGCATTAGCAAGGGATGTCGGTCTACTGGAGATTACATGGGGACATGGAGCAGAGACAATGCTGGATGCTCAAACTCAAAACTTAATAGGAATTGCTTTTAGACATTCCTCTTATCTACCACTTCCTGACTTCCTTCCAAAGCTTCTGTGAGCATTGTCTCTCCACCCCTGAGGAGGCCTGCCTCTTCTACATCCCTAGACCCCCTACCCACTTCACTCTAGGTCTCCCCTTCCCATGAAGAATACTGGTCTGTTCCCTAGGCTTTCCACTGAGTGTTCTCATTCCCACTGCTAAGCTCAGCAATCAAGAAGCTTGCCTTAATATTTATCCCTTTCAAAAGACAGAAGGAGTAGGGGTGCCTGGATGACTCACTTGGTTAAGCATCTGACTCTCGACTTCAGCTCAGATCTCATGGTTTGTGAGATTGAACCCTGCATGGGGCTCTGCACTGACAGTAGTAAGTAAGTCTGCTTGGGATTCTTTCTCTTTCTCTCTGCCCTTTCCAGTTCATTCTCTTTCTCTTGCTCTCTCTCTCAAAATAAATAAATAAACATTTTTTAAAAACACAGAAGGAGTATAATCAATAACATACTTTTTCACCTGTTAAAAATTTATGTCATAAATTACTGAGATAACAAGATGTCTTTTGTGCCTTATATCAGTGAGGATGGATGGGACCGGGCACTGTAGTACATTCATCTTGGGCTACCCTGCTTGCTATAGCTGCCCGGAATGGATTAAGTGTGTCTCTGGCTCCAGATTTATCATAAATCTGGACCTCACCAGGAGCCTCAGGTGCCTATTAGACTGTACTAATCGGGCTACCTACCACAAACTTGAATTCAAATCTAGGTCTCTGTGTTCTTATGCATAAAGAACAATATCTGTGTCTCTGTAGTACATCGGTTCCTTCTTCTCCATCTTCACAATTTTTATTTTCCCAGGTTCTGGCAGAAATACTTATGATCTCCATTTTGTGAGTTTTTTCTCTTGACTTTTCTAAGGAAAAGGCAAGAGTGAGACTCATTTTATTTGCAATATTCTCTTTTCATCCTTTTCCCCAAAGGAGATCAAAAGATTGAGACATTGCATTTGACTCCTCCGACATAAAGAGGGTGATGTCAATTCCTTTTTCTTGTCCACCGTTTGCTTGTAAAATAAGTGACCTCCCCGCCAAGTCCTCTGATCCACCTGCACTCCCAGCTCCAAATGCACAGCCCAGGGTGCAAATCCTGACCCCTACAGAATTTAATCCCTCTGCTGAGTTGGAACCATTCCTTTTTGTCTCTTGAGATTCCATGCAGCACATGACATAGTAAAACAAGCATAATAACATTTGCCCTGGTGTTTTTCAATATTTGTAAATAGTGTTGGCACAAAATGTATCTGTTTCCTACATTTTCTTATTCCTTCTCCTGTCTTTCTGTCTCTCCTCACTGTGATGGAATGATCTCTGGCAGAGAAGCTCCAGGGTGATGTTAGAAAAGACCAGTCCCTAGTATGGGATGTTCTCCACAGTGCCAGCTCTGCCAAATAGCTCCCCTGTGTGGATAAGCATCTTTAATTTTTTTTAGGTTGTAGAACACATGCATTTTTCATGTATTTACATAATGAACCTTGTTCTCTTTCTGTCTTTCCTTTGTCTTATGAAAGTGATAAGAGTATATTTCCACGTGAAAACCATTTTTGTAGACAGTGTCAAACTCAGACATTCGCCTTCTCAGAGTGTTAGAAGTGATTTGAAACAAAGACTTCGAGGCTCTTTCCAGTCCCGGGAGGCTCGGCACTTCTCTCTTATCTTCTTGGCCTCAGTCTTGCCTTGCCTGCCGTGGCACCTGCTGGGCTGCTTCTGATGTCACCTCCATCTGCACACCTGCGCTGCCCTCTCAGGGCTCAGTGCTGTGACACCTCCTCCCTGGGGCTCTCCAGCTGTCGCCCTGATGAGGTTGGCTCAGGTGCCCCTGGTTTCTCTTGTTTCCTGCACCCATTTGCTACAGCACCTCCCACCCTTCACTGGAATGATCTGTGCTCACATCAGCAGTTGTGCCCTTCCACGTTTGTGCTCAGAGATACAAGCATCTCTTCCAGCATGAACCAGGCACTTAGGATGACTCTTGGGCTGCATGAAGTCCTCTGTCCCCGACCTCTAGACCAGCTCTTGTTAGAGTCCACATGACATGAATATCTACTGAATGAAACAATGATGATTATTCCCATCATCCCAAGCAGGCTATACACTGTCAGTGCAGAGCCTGAATCAGGGCTCGATCTCATGACCATGGGATTGTGACCTGAGCCGCAATAAAGAGTCCTACACGTAACTGACTGAGTCACCCAGGTGCCCTTCTTCTGTTTTTTTTAATGAATGTTTTTATGACTTTGTAACTTGAAAAAATTTCTTTTCAATAATCCACAAAATTAGGTCTAAGAAGGATCAGATTTAGATGTAGTCAGTAATATGTTAAACTTAGATTAGATATAAATACAACTTCAAATGTATAAATAGGTCTGCTGATAAGTAGTATACTCCTTAGCCAGGAAATAATGACAGTGTGAGATGAGGATATAGTTCTTTATTTGCACACATGTTAAATGTATATTTTATGAGAAATTAGGCATTTTAGGTTTATAAGGTTATGGTGGATGTTGCAGACTTTTTTGTTTCTTTTTTACTAAAATAAATCTTTTTAATAATACTTTGTGTGCACATGTGTGTTGGATTAAAGAGAAGAATTTTAAAGTAAAACAAGCCTGAGTGGCACTGTGGGAAGTACTTTGGGAGA
Organism: Crocuta crocuta; assembly: GCF_008692635.1. Taxonomy (NCBI): domain Eukaryota; kingdom Metazoa; phylum Chordata; class Mammalia; order Carnivora; family Hyaenidae; genus Crocuta; species Crocuta crocuta. Next base: position 163,277 of record NW_027528390.1, read on the forward strand.
AGCACAGAGGACTTACAGAGAAAGGACTTGAATTTGAGATCTGGCATAACCACTAGTAACCAAGTGATATCGAAGAGACCCCAGGTTACTTGAGACTCAGTTTCTTCAGCTGAAAGTTATGGTGGGAGCTGAAATAATAATGCCTATTTTATAAGTTGTTTTCATGCATAAAAGTAGATGACATGTGTATAATATTTTATAAATTATAATAGAATTATGAAGAGAGTCAATTCTGCTGGCACGCTGGTTTTGATAAATGCAAACATTTCCCAGTGTAATTGCTATATTTGGAAACAGTTTAAGCAAAAAGCAATTTCGAATTTGCTTAGGAACAATTTCATCCATGGGGCACACTGTGTGACTACACGATTCTTCACCAGCTGAACTGGGGTGTGTAGGAATATACAAAGGATACATCTCAGTCATCAACCAGCCACTTCCGTTCAACACCCTTGTTATGAGCTGCCCTGCCCACAGCTGTTGTTCAGCTGTCCGATTTCAGACAGCACTCCTTCACTGTCACTCATACCTGGAGCTTCTGGAACTCACCAACACAAGCAGAGCTGAGCTACCTTTTGGTATAAAGTCTCACATTAATTGTAGAGAACTTCCATATTTTTAGCCATTTAACATTATGCTGCCATTTTTATTAAAATGTATCCTTTAAGAATGTCTTTGTTACTGATGACATTTGAGTGTTGTCCTATTTACCCAACTTTCTCTGGCAACCCCGTGGTTTTCTTGTGCAATTTTGCAGAGGCTGGCGATTTTTGGCAACAAGTAAATCGTATTATAGTAGAACCGACTGTATTTCAAAAACCATACATTGACATATAAATAGAAGTACCATCTGCTTCTTTGAAGTCATGGTTAACTCTGTCAAGTAGCTTGTGTAAATCAACATAGGGAAATGCATCTGTGATGGTATAATTAATTAATACTGAAATGTTTTAAATGGACACGTCGCAACCCAAGTGGTAAAAAAGGAGAAAATACAAGTTTGTTGCAATGTGAAATGCATTTTTTAAAAATGTTTTATTTATTTCTAGGAGAGAGAGAGACAGCGTGAGCAGGGGAGGGTCAGAGAGAGAGGGAGACACAGACTCTGAAACAGGCTCCAGGCTCTGAGCTGGCAGTCAGCACAGAGCCCGACGCGGGGCTCGAACCCACGAACCGCGAGATCATGACCTAAGCGAAAGTCGGACGCTTAACCGACTAAGCCTCCCAGGCGCCCCGTGAAATGCATTTCTTACTGTGGTTAGCGAGAAAAGTTGGGAGCCGTGAGCTCGCAAAGGGACCTAAGTTAACCAGAAGTGTTCCAGGGACATTGCAAAGACCCAGAGGCCAAATCTCTGGACTCCCTCTGCCTCTCAAACATGCTCTCTTCACTGTACCTATGTCACGGCACATCGCAACCTCACTCCTGACTTCCTCTTTTTTTTTTTTTTTTCATATTTAGATATTTCTTTCACTGTGACTTTTTCACTTTGTGTATATTTTTTCAGTGTATGTGTTTTGGGGGCTGTTTTTAGTTGTTTGGGACAAAGTCCTTTGGAATCCGGCGGGGTGAGAATCCAATCCTGCAATGACTGACTAGTCCTGTGCTATCAGCAAGTGTCCCAACCTCTCCAAGCCTGAGTCGTCCATTGTGAAAAGGCAGTCACTGCAGTGTCAGCAGTTGGGGTGTTGTAGGAAGCCTGGCAAGTGTTCAGGGCACCATCATGAATAATTAAGTACCCTCTGCCTTCCTGGGCCCGTGTGAGAGCCCAGCATCTTTATGATCCCCAGCGCCTGCCCCCACCATTTCCATGTTCATGCTTCCCACTGATTTTCACTTTGTTTCTTGCTTTTCTGTCTCGCCTTCAGTCACTGTGAGTCTGCGTCTGCTGCAGCTTGGACCTCTGGCTCAGCCACATTTACTAAGTTTCATGATGTGTTAGATGCTCTGGACGTGAGTAAGGATAAAACTGTTCCTTCCCAGTACATGCTATTGGAGGAGGCAGACAGGAAACTCTGAGATTACAGCGTAGTGTGCAAATGATCTCTCTAACAGAGAGCACGAACAGAGGGTGGGGAGAAGGCAAGGGCCTAAATTACAATGGCAAGGACTGGTTACTAAATCTTTCTAGAAGCAATAGTTCTGGGGCTTAATTTAGAGGCGTAAGGAAGACTTACTGGGACCTAAAAGCAGGAGAATTGTGTTTCTTTATCAGGTCCAAGAAGTTTACTTAGTAAGGCAGATCATTCCACCTCTGAGATGCTCTCCTGAATAGAAATTTCTTCCTTATAAGGAGCCCCAAATCAGGGCTCCTGGGTGGCTCAGTCGGTTAAGTGTCCAACTTTGGCTCAGGTCGTGATCTCGCGGCTCGTGGGTTCGAGCCCCACGTCCGGCTCTGTGCTGACAGCTGGGCGCCTGGAGCCTGCTTCAGATTCTGTGTCTCCCTCTCTCTTTGCCCCTCCCCTGCTCATGCTCAGTCTCTCTGAGTCTCTCAGAAATAAATAAATGTTAATTAAAAAAAAAAAAAAGGAGCCCTAAATCAACTCCTGCAGCTTGTATCTGGGGGTCACATGTGATCATCCTGTGGGGACAGAGGTGAGCATCATGGTGAGCATGTAGGCAGGACTTCCCAGCCTTCACAGACATCATTTCACTCTCTTCACTGTGTCCTCAACCCTCTTGATTGGCTCAGTCTTGTCAAAGTCACAGTGAAATTACAGCACTGCGGACAGAAAATGATAGACTGTGGGCCCTGCTGGCCAGGAGCACCGGCTGCCCTAGGCTGTCCCTGTCCCGGTGTCTCTGCTCATCGCCTCCAACCTGAAAGGACTCGGGCTTTTTTTTTTTCCCTGATGGGAGAGCTGATAGTTACTTAACATTCTTATGCCATTATTCAGACTATGGTGCATTAGCTATTCTAATAGATGACAAGCTGTCCTAATCCATCCCAAGATCCTAGATTACTAAATCAGATGAGACAGCAATTTCCTGGTTGTTAGATCAGTATTTACCTCTATTTCTTTGATTGAGCCAATGGGTTACACCTCATGGCTTGTGGGCGGTTTTTTGGTATAAAAGCTATGGAAGTGAAAAAGAAGGTGATAGCTCATTTAAGGTAAATCCATCCTTGCTAGGTAGAAGCTATACTATCTGAGACATTATTGAACACATTATATACTCTTACTGTGTGTTAGTTAACATATATTTGCTGAATGAACACATCTAGACTTCCCTTTTTCACCCTGTGTGTATGTGCATGTGTACATATACATTTGTGTATATACAGATTCTGCATTTTAAAATCCTTTCAGAGAGTGTGCTTCACATAATTCTCTTTTCTCCGTCTCAGACTTCACTAGAATATTAAACCACACGAGAGAGATTTGATTATCTTATAAGAGTATGGAATTTAAAATAAGATTGGGTAAATAGGATCACTATATACCCAGCTGTTCGATTGATTTCATGTTCATCTCACAGTGTAATTGAATCTGAAGCTCCAGAAGAAGTAAATTGAAACTAACAATAACAGAGAGCATTACTTTTGTTCATAAAACCATGATTGAAATGAGTTCCGCATCAAGGTAGAAACATGGCAATATCGCTATTTACAGCACCTTTCTCTAAAGACCTCTATTCGTTTTACACACGGTGCACTTGATCTTACACTGACCAGAAATAAACACTTGCTTCTTTGGACAAGGTGCCATGTCAGAGCTGAAACGTTCTGATCAACTTGAATAGCTTGGAAAAGAGCTGGCACCATCTTGGAAAATGTACGTCCCCGTTTTCCTTTGTCAGTGGTCCATCCAGAGTGGAAGAGAGCATGGCTTTCCCAGAAAGATCCTTAAGATCTCAAAGGAGAGCATTTCCCCCTGTTGGAGATCCAGTCTTTCCTCCTACAGGAAACCTGGAAAGGTCTCTGTGGGTTTCATGCAAATTTCTTCAACCTCACATGCTGCCTTCTGAAGAAGGTCACTTTACTCACCTTCCAGGTTGTGAGTGAGAGCAGAACAGAGATGCTGCCCTCTTCCTTTATACGTTTTTGTTTACAGATCTACAAAGATCTCTTCTGTTGCCTTTACCACATCCAACCCCTTTGCGTCTTTACACATCAAGTCATTAATCCTTCTCATTTCAATGAGGAAGGATCCTTTGCTAAAGGGATCTCATGGCAAATTTATATAGTAAGTGTAAAATTATATATATTAGCTTATGTTGTATTTTGTAGTCCATAAAAACACAACATAAGCTAACATATAAAATATTATCATATGAAATAGTATTATGTGTATTATATGCAATTGTGTTATAGATTATTCATAATATAGGTAATATATATTATCCTTAACTTTTAGCCTTTATTCAGCCAAGTCTCTTATTCAAATAATTAAGGGGCTCCTGGATGGCTCAGTCAGTTAAGTGTCCCACTTTGGCTCAGGTCATGATCTCACAGTTCATGAGTTCGAGCCCCGCACTGGGCTCTATGCTGACAGCTCAGAGCCTGCAGCCTGCTTCCAATTCTATCTTCCTCTCTCTCTGCCCTTCCCCTGCTCACACTGTGTGTGTCTCTCTCAAAATTAAATAAACATTAAAATAAATTAGTACACAATTAAAGTAGCAATAGCTGGGCCTCACATTCTTAGTTCATTTTATTTTATTTTTTTAATGTTTATTTTATTTTGAGAGAGAGAGAGAGAGAGAGAAAGCAAGCTCAAGTAGGGGAGGAGCAGAGAGAGAGAACCCCCAAGCTGGCTCTGCACTGTCAGCACAGAGCTGATGTGGGGCTCCATCTCACAAACTGTGAGATCATGGCCTGAGCTGAAACCAAGAGTCAGATGTTTAACTGACTGAGCCACCCAGGTGCCCCCCTTAATGTAGCTCAGCCAAACAGGTACCATTGAGCCCTGATGATGTCAAGGGTTTGATCTGCTTGCTGAAGATACACAGATGAGTAAGACATACTCCTGCCCTGGAGAAACTGCCAGCCTCATTATTATGCTGTTGTTTGGACACCTCCAGACCTCATTACAGTCTGGCTTTTCATACAGTATCTGAAGCTCATGTCCTACGTTGAGTGCCCATCATCTATGTTCCCATGGAACCCTGCACAAACCTCTCTCACTATGCTTACATTAATCATGATGATTCATTGTGCCTATTGTTGGAGGAGCAAACTCCTACATGATACTTCTCTGGATCTACAGCTCTGTGTTAGTCAGGGTTCTCCAGAGAAACAGAAGCAATAGAATACACTTAGATATATAGGAGGAGATTTACTATAGGAATTTGACTCACAAAGTTCTGGAGGCTGATAAGCCCTATGGTTAGTTATCTGCAAACTGGAGACCCAAGAAACCCAGTGATATATGTCATTCAGCCTGAGTCTGAAATAATGAGAACCAGGGGCTCTTATGTCCCAGAGAAGGAGCACATGAATGTCTCAGCCCAAGCAGAGAGGGAAAAGTAGCAATTCCTCTTTCTGTTGTATTTAGGCCCCAAGTGGATAGTATAATGCTCACCTCCATGTGGGAGACCGTTACCTACTCAACTCAAATGTGAATCCCTTCCAGAAACATTCTTAAAGACACACCCAGAAATAATACTTTTTTTTTTTTTTACAAATAGTTTATTGTCAAATTGGTTTCCACATAACACCCAGTGCTCATCCCCACGAGTNATACTTTACCAGCACCCTGGCATCCCTCAGCCCAGTCAAGTTGTCACATAACATTAACCATCACAAGCCCCTGGTATAATGCCTGGAAATATTTGGTGCTCAATAAGCGTGTGCTGACTTGAGCAAAATTGTAGCGCTTTCTGTTTGAAAAAGGCAAACTTAGCTTAGTTATTAGAAACATTTTGCCACCAAGCCCGTAAGCCCCCTGTCTCATCTGTTTTGTTGCCTTTAAGAAAGAGATTGATTACTTTTGTAACTAACGGTGGCTTAGCCACAGCTGTCCCCAAATAGGAGTGCTATGGATGCCATGTTAGACAAGTGCCGTATACCTGACATTATGTCTGGGAAGACCTTTTCCAACTCATGCAGAAGTAAATACAGTGGAAGTTATAGAATAGTCTTTTTTATTTCCTTTACCATCTACCCTCTATTTCCAATCTCGACGGAGAAGCACCTTGAGTCCAGGAAGAACAAATGTGCAATTATGAGCACATGGCACCATGTGACAGGGAGCCCTAAATGTATTTGCCGATCAGTCGAAAATGCTATGTCTGAGGCATGTCTAAGGACTAAATAGCTAAGTTTTAAGTGAATAAGAAGAAATACATTCTTAACCACCAGATCAGGGTGACCTCTAAATTAGCGGTATTATAGGTTATTACCTTCCTACTGTTTTCCAGCTCAGGGTATAATTAGCTCATTCATTTTGCACAACAACGAGCGAGGGCTGAGCTGTGCCTTTGAGCTCCAGGCAGCCACTGTGTTCCCTTACTTTGGACTGACTGGAACTTTTGTTCTGAGGAGGACATAAGGAGGTGAAAAGGGGATAAAAATAAGGATACCACTTTCTTATTTTCTCCACTAATTGTTCAGATGGAGGAGGGCATTCTAGAGTTGGCTTCACTATTCACCATCTCTACTTACAGAAGGCTGAGGCCGTTAACGTCACAGACTAGTTAAAAGTGAACCTGATGAAAGGTCTACTTTAACACATGTATCAGTCAGGATGTACTGTGCTTGCTTTTTGCCTTTCCGTATCAAGAGTCCAAGACATGACCTCTGCCCTCAGAGTATCTCCAGATCAGCAGTGCTGTCTCAGTTTTCCTCTTTTTTTAAAAGTTTTATTTACTTATTTTAAGTTTTATTTATTTTTGAGAGAGAGATAGAGACAGTGTGAGCAGGGGAGGGTCAGAGAGAGAGGGAGACACAGAATCTGAAACAGTCTCCAGGCTCTGAGCTAGCTGTCCGCACAGAGCCCGACAAGGGGCTCGAACCCACGAACTGTGAAATCATGACCTGAGCCGAAGTCAGATGCTTAACTGACTGAGCCATCCAGGTGCCCCTCATTTTCCCTCTTATGTTTCCCATCCCTTGGATGGGATTCTTGTACCTGTAGAAAAACGTGGACCCAGAGGTGCTTTTTCCAAGTGAACGCCAAGCTTCTACTACTCAGAATTGGATGTAAGAGTCAGCATATCAAACTTTCTGCCAGATGGAGATACTCATTACTGTTTATACCAAATCTTGGATCACCCTCATTTTTAGGTGGACGCCTGAAGTATCTTGAGGCACAGTGGACAGCGTTAGGGCAACTCATGCATAGGGAATTTATTTATTGCGTCCTTTCCAAATTGGCGTGCTTCCTGGCAGGAACTGTGGGAAGATACCGCTACTTACCATGAGTTCTTGTGTGTAGTCAAGGCAGACATCTTGCAGAGAAACACAGTGTCACCAACCCTTAGCTTTTGGGTGGTTGCTTGATGGAAATCAGGGCACTGCCTGGCTTTCTACACTCAGGCTGAAGAATGAGTTTCTTGATGTGTGCCGAGTCCCCAGTTACCCCACCTGCTTTTCTACTTCCAAAACTTTCTCTCTTTTGCCCCCTTCTGTTCTTTTTCTCCTTTAAATAATACCTTTGGGGTTGGTTTTGTGTGGGGGGGGGGAGTGGAGATTAGAGACACTTTCACAAATTCAAGCCACCAGAAGTGTAAGCCTACCTAGGGAGGGAGGAGATTTGGAGATTTGGAGGGGGGGAGAGAGGGAGAAAGAGAGAGAATGAGTGCATATGTAAGAGAGAGAGGAGAGAGAGAGAGAGTGTGTATATGTGTTTAGGGAACAACTCCAGCATAGTTATGCTTTTGAAACTAATTTAAATGTGTTGAGTTGATTCCACATTCCAAGGATGCAATTTTCCTATGCTGTTGGAAATCACATTTACTGGGTATCATGTGAGGGCTGATGGGAAGGCTAAGCCAGGGAGGAATCATCTGAACACCACTTTCCCACATGTACCTGTGATGATCCTCTGCCCTCCCCCCACCCCACCCTCCATCCCATGGCCTCCAGCACTTCTGGTGCTCTGTTTCTCTCTTCCCACCTTCAGGAACTGTCCCACTGTCTTCAAATTCTCTCATCAGCAAAGATGTAAACAGCCTCATAGGGTCATTTGACCTTGAAAACATTCTTGACGTTTCATCTTTATGTGGTCACCTCACATCCAAGGTATCTCTGGGTCCTGGATTGTATTTTATCACCTACTTATGGGGACTCCCCTTTGGTTTTAGCAGTTTCAACAAAACCAGAGAGAACACGCAAACTAAATGACTTTGCTGCCTGGAATTACCATTAATTAACTCAGTTATTTATTAAGTATCTACTATGTGCCAGCAAGATGCTAGACATGCAAGGAGATACGAGGCAGAATCACCCCTGAGAAGGTCTCTAGGGTTGGCAGAGGGGGACAGATTACTAACTGTGTGGGGTGAGAAGTCACCTTGTTTACGTCACTTCCTGGCAGAATGAGGGGAATGGTCATTTCTCCCTTGGGTGGGGGAAGGAACACATCAGAGAGCTTACAGATGGGCTGGGAAGTGAAGAGGGCATTCTAGACAATAACGGAAAATACATTAATAAAAGATCCATTTGAAGGAGACTGCTGAATTCAAAAGACTATGGTTTGAGGATTGTCTTCAGATTGGGAATTTATGGGTTCGTTATACAGAGCACTGAGGGCTGGCAGCAAACAGAACCTTCTCCTGGTCTATTTGCTTTCTGTGAACCCAGGGCTTATGCACACAGTAGACATCGTGTACATGTTTGTGAATGAATGGATGAACACAGATGATGGATGGATGGATGGATGGATGGAAGGGAGGAAAGGAAGGAAGGAAGGAAGGAAGGAAGGAAGGAAGGAAGGAAGGAAGGAAGGAAGGAAGGAAGGAAAAACTAGATTTGAAGAGGAAAAACTAAAAATTTGTTTAATTCTGGCTTTTTTGGATTCAGCTAGTAGTCTTGAAAGTAGAATGCTTTATTCCTTAGCGCTGACTGAGATTAACAATTCATTTTATAAAGGCTTTTCTACCAAGTGAGACTTTTAATTACTGACAAACCGACCTGACTCTGAGTTGGAAATGTAGCTGGAGAAAGGCTTTCAAGCTCTGTTATTAACTCCTCAGGGCATCTGGTTGTTAACCTTCCTGAATATTTCAGCAGTTCAATGCTGTGGATTATTGCTAGGGACTTGGCTGGAGAGGTGTGGCCTCATTTTCATCAGGCTCAGAGAGTTTGGGTCACATTCTGGAAAGATTGCCTCCAGACCAGGGAGGATGATACCCACTGGGCACTGCCTGGAGCTCTCACTTCCTGTTCCATGGCCGGGCTGATGACTTGACTGCCTTCCCATCTCCCTGCCCTCCCTCACCCACTTGAGAATTTGCCACTCCACCCACCCCCCCCAAGTTGTGTTCTGGAATCTGACAGAGGTTCATGGGGAACTGCTTGTATGTGAACAAAATGTGCATGAGAGTAAAGAGAGGTTGATTAAATCGAGATGATGCTTGGAGCTCTTTGCTGCTGCTTTGCAATCTCACATGCTTGCATTCTCTCCACCAGCCAATTATCTGTCTGTGGGTATGATTTGAATACCAGTGTTTCTTTGAATGACAAGACATTGTCTAGCTTTATAGATGTTTGAGTTCAATGTAAATTCTTTTTTTTTTAATGTTTTATTTATTTCTAGGAGAGAGAGAGAGAGACAGCGTGAGCAGGGGAGGGTCAGAGAGAGAGGGAGTCACAGACTCTGCAACAGGCTCCAGGCTCTGAGCTGGCAGTCAGCACAGAGCCCGACGCGGGGCTCAAACCCACAAACCGCGAGATCATGACCTAAGTGAAAGTTGGACGCTTAACCGACTAAGCCACCCAGGCGCCCCGAGTTCAATGTAAATTCATACAGTTCCCTATTCTTGATGTTATTGGCTGGAGCCTGTTTTATCACTTAGAGAAAGTTAGAAGGAAGAGGAAGAAAGGGGTGTGTTTGTGCCTGTGTATGTGCATGTGTGTGTGTGTGTGTGTGCGCGCATGCTACAAAATGATGTTGATTTAATCTCCAGAAGATAGGACACAGGAAACTATTTTTTCCCTGATGTTTTTAAGTTTTAACAAGATTGAAGTGTTTTAACAATCCACTCATTTGCCTTCAATGATTATACTATATTCCTAACTTTGCTATGCTGGTGTTCGTTTTCTAATAAGTTACAGAGCTTGTTGATCTATAAAGCATGGGAAGTTCAAAGCTTTGTCAATATAACATTTCATTTGGTCAGTAGCAAATACGGTCAGTGAGGTTATATATTTATTTGTTTGTTTATAAGTTTATTTATTTATTTTGAGAGAAAGTGCTCTCAGGAAGGGCAGAGAGAGAGAGAGAGAGAGAGAACCCCAAGAAGTCTCCTTGCTGCCAGAGCAGAGCCTGATGTGGGGCTTGAACCCATGAAACCATAAGATCATGACCTGAGCTAAAATCAAGAGTAGGACACTAAACTGACTGAGCCACCCACGTGCCCCTAGTGAGGTTATTTTATAGATTTGTTTGCGACCTGCAAAATTTCTTTGAAAATATGAATCATAAAGATTTTTTTTAAAAATGTGTGAAGCCAGGGGCGCCTGGGTGACTCAGTTGGTTAAGCATCTGACTTCGGCTCAGGTCATGATCTCGTGGTTTGTGGGTTCGAGCCCCGTGTTGGGCTCTGTGCTGACAGCTCAGAGCCTGGAGCCTGTTTCAGATTCTGTGTCTCCCTCTCTCTGTCCCTCTCCCACTTATCCTCTGTCTCTTTCTGTCTCAAAAATAAACTACAAAAAATTTTGTTTAAAAATTTAAAAAAATTTTGTGAAGCCAATACTACTTTTAGTAGCCAGATTAGGAAATATCCAAATTGCTGACTTTTTGAATCAGCTTTAAGAGCTCATGAATATTTTTAGTGCCCTTTTGTAAATGGCAAAGATGTTCTTTATCCACAGTAAAAACCAAGGAATGTTCTTTGGTGGAAACTGCTGGGTACAAATAATAAAATATGCCTTTACATATGTAAAAAAGCTTTCAGGCAGGGAATAAACCCAAGCATTTGATTGCATATATTTTCCTAAGACAGGGACTCCTACTTTTTCTTTTCCCTGGGTCTTAAAAGTGCTTAAATCATCAGGGAAGATTCTTGATTAAAAAGCCAAGTTATTTGTTTTATTAGTGTTCTCATCAGTTCTGTAGAGACAAGTCAGGAAAGTTGGAGACGGAAAAATAATCAGTTTGGATGCTAATCACAGTAGTTTGGAAGAGATTATTTTCTATAGACAGTTATAGATACGTTTAAAAAATTACAGGTTCAGATTTGACTTTTGTCCAAAATTCGTGACTAAATGGCCAGCTGCGGAAAACATTTTTCTGGGTTCCTTCTCTCCACGACTGCCGCTCTGTACTGGGGACCTCACGTCTTAACTTTTGCCAAAGCACCTCCTCCTCCCATGACCCTCCCGCTGTCCCTAGGTCCTCCATCTTGTCCAATGATCCTTTTTTTCTGACTACTTAGGGCAAAGAACCATGATAAATGTACTCCATTCATCCACAGGTTCCCATGGGAGAGAATTCACTGACAGCAGCAATGTTTGGGTGAGCTGGGGTGTGAGGAAGGGGATGTACAGATATACTTGGGCAGCTGGAGTACGAATGGTCCTATTTCAACTGCACTTTATACCTTGCTTAACGTCTACACTAGCAAGCTCATTGGCATGGACAACACCAAGGGCTTCAACCAACAATTCAAGGAGTGTAGGTTTTCTTCATCAGAAGCGAGGCTAGCAATGATTTAATATTGAAATGCAAGAAAAGGCAGAGATTGAAAACCACACCAGCTCAGATGGTTGTTGACAGTGAACTAATAGTATAACCGAATATTTTCCAGAAATACCAGCTCTCTGTAGGTCCCTGCGCAGTGGACATCTTGCCTAGTTGCCTAGCCATTGAGGGGCAGCAGGACCCCTTCCTGATCAGGATCTCCAGCGCTGTCCTGAAGTGTGCCACTCTGAGTTTATAAATCGCCCTGATGGTTAATTTTGTAAGTCAACTTGACTGGATCACGGGGTGTCCAGCTATGTGGCTAAATGCTATTATTTCAGGGTGTGTTTGTGAAGATGTTTCTGGATGACATGAACATTGGACTTGGTGACTCAGGCAAGTTTTCCTCTCCAGGTGGGGGCGGGGATCATCCATCCACTGAGAGTCTGAATAGAACAAAAGGGAGGTTGAAGGAAGAATTTGGCCTTTCCTGCATGATTGTTTGAGCTGGGCCACCCATCTCATCCTGCCCTGGACGCTCTTTCATCTTAGGCTTTCAGGCCAGGGCTGAATCTATGTTACCAGCTCCCTTGGCTTCCCGGGCCTTTGGGTTCATGATTTGCTTTCCAGGGACTTGAGCTTGCAGATAGCAGACTGTGGAATGTCTCAGTCTTCATAATAAAGTGATGTAGCTTCTTATAATAAATCTCATCCTATGTATATATCCCATTGATTTTGTTTCTCTGGAGAGCTCAGGCTAATACAGTAACAAAGTTTGATGACATTGAAAAATAACTTCATAAATTAGAATTTAAAAACCCATAACTAAGGTGACCATAAAATATGTCATCTAAACTGGACAATTTGGAGTGAGAAAGGGGGCATTGTTAATAATTAACACCAGGATAGGTGTCACCAGGGGATTCCTCACCACGGACATAAAATCACAGTGTCCCAAGACCTAGCTAAATAGGTAGAATGAGTCACCATTTGCACATGACAACAGATGGAGGAACCTAATTTTGAAGTCAGTTTGGTAACCCCTGGGTTACCACAGGCTGGACTCTGGGGGTTAACGGCCTACTCTAATCTATAAAATTTGCCAGACCTGTAGTTGATCTTGGTGCCCCCCTGCTCAGAAACTATTGGTAGTGCATGCTGGACTCCAGAACTCGTTATGTGCTCTCCTTGTATATTCTGTTACCTTTCCTAACTTGAGATCATGTTGCCTATTTCTTACTTTTTCTGCAGGAGTCTTTGCAGAGGCTGGATGAACTGTGTTGGCTGGTTTAACCATGCTGGCTGGTTCCCCTACATTTTCTTTCCACCTACTTACATCTTACCATTTTTTCAAGTTAAATCTGCTTTGAGAAAACTCTAAAAGTGATTTTAGAGTTTAAAGATAAACTCAGTGATTCTAGTTTATCAGTCCTTTTCTGTGACATTTGAGAATTTAAAAAATGTATATTACACATTTTGCCAATCCTCTGGAAACATGACATGTCTTTCCAGACAATGGGGGAAGCCAATGAAAGATAGCGTCTATATTTAATATCTCCCTTATTCCCCTTCTCTCCTGTTCTAGCTCTCAGACATAGAGACATTCACAGCAAATGATTGAATCAATGACTGTTAATATTTTAGACAGGTTGGAAATTTTTGAAAATCAGATTATATGATTCCTTTGTGACTTTTGTAAATGAGCGTCTTTGTTTGGCCACACAGAGCTTTTGTAACTTGAGGAATTCTGAGTTTGTGTTGAAGGGCCACTCACCTCTGATGGATACAGAGAGATTCATGTTCTAAATCCAAATGAACTTAAAAATATTTTTTTAATGTTTATTTATTTTTGAGAGAGAGAGAGGTGGGAGAGGGTCAGAGAGAGAGGGAAACACAGAATCAGAAGCAGGATCCAGGCTCTGAGCTGTCAGCATGGATCCCAGTGCAGGACCCGAACTCAAGAGCCATGAGATCATGACCTGAGCCAAAGTTGGGCGCTTAATGGACTGAGCCACCCAGGCGCCCCTATATGGAACTTTAAACAATTTTAAATCTTTACTCAGTCTCTTGAAAAAGGTAAAAAGTCTTTGATTCATAAATATAAGAGAAAACTTTGAAATCTTCTCTTGTTCCTTGCCACACCCCACTCAATATGCTTTCAGTCTCTCTCAAAACTCCTGGAAACCTGCTCAGACTCAGCCCAAAGCAAGCTTTGTATTTCTTGGTTTTTCCATCTGTTTTCCTCGAGAGATGTTTTTCCTGTTTTGAATAATTTCAAGCAAGCCTGATTTTAAAAGGCTCAAGAATGGAGCTGCAGGGACAGAAGGCTCTCTACTGAGTGTGTGTATCATGTTGGCTCTCAGGCACGACCAAGGTGGGAAAGTCTGGGCGAGCAGGAGGCAAGAGGCTGTGAAAACTCTTTGTAATTTTCCCTGTCACAGTTAAGTCTGGCATTAACTTCCTTCCTTGTGAACTGATTGGTACTTGTAAATATTCCGAGAATGACCAGAGAAATATGTTTTATAAATTAACTTCTCTTTGAAGTGATTGAACTCAAAATGAAATCAGAAGTTGTTTTGGACACTGTACCATTTCAAATTTCACAAAACACAAACATTACCAGAGGACTTTTTTCCCCTTCTTCTTCTCCTAGCTTCAAAAGGAACATTTTTGGATGGAATCTAGTCATGAAGAATTAAAGTCTAAATGAAAAAAAAAGGGCAAACATTATAAACTATAAAAAGAGATCTTTGAAAGGAAGACTGTTTTTAAAATTCTCTCTTCCCTCCTGTATGAGGGTCAGAACAGCTTACCATTTTCATTCAGTATCAGCAAGTATTTATTGAGTACCTCCTAAATCCCAGGCACTGTGTGATTTACTGGGTGTGAAGGGGACACAACACAGACTGTCCTTGTCCTCTTTGAGTTTACAGGTTTAACGTGTGTGTGTGTTTGTGTGTTTATTTTGAGTGGCAGGGAAGTTATATAACACTAATGGCAAAAACATTTGTACGCTTGTACATTGTGATAAGTACTGGGAATGAAAAGTTTGTACTAATAATATAGAAACAAAAATAGTGAGAAGTAAGGGAAGGTGTCTCTGAAGAGAATAAGCGTTGGATTCACAGGAACAGAAAAGGAACATCCAGGCAACATGATGTCCACGTTTCCATGTGGCTGGAGCCTCGTATCTCATGCAGGTGAGTGGGTGAGGTGAGGAGGTTCACTGTGAGGTCAGAGGGGCAGGCAGGGCTCAGATCACATAGGGTCCTGGGGGCCATTTAAGATTTTCTTGCAAATTTTTGGTGGAATGTAAATTGGTGGAGCTGAGTATGGAGATTCCTTGAAAAATTAAAAATAGAATGAACACATGATCCAGCACTCTCACTTCTAGGCACATATCCAGAGAGAATGAAGTCAGGATCTCAAGAGGAATCTGCACTCCCATCATTCATAATAAACCATGATATGGAAACCACCCAAGTGTCCATCAGTTTTAGAAATGTACACACACACACACACACACACATACACACATACACACACAGTATCATTCAGCCACAAAAAAGAGAGAGAAAATTCTGTCATTTGTGACAACATAGATGAACCTAGAAGGTACTATGCTAAGTGAAATAAGGCAGACACAGAAGAGAAAATACTGTGTGATATCACTTATATGTAAAATCTTAAAACGTCAAACTCTTAGAATCAGAGAGTATAATGGTGGTTGCCAGGGGATGGAAGGTACAGGAAATGGAGAGATGTTGGTCTAAGTATACACATTTCCAGTAAAAAGATGATTAAGTTCTGGAGATGTCGTGGATAGCATAGTGCCTATAGTTAATACTGTACCATACACTTGAAATTTGCTAAGAGACTCAGTATTCTCACCACACACACAAGCGAAGGTAAGATATAAGAAGATGGATATGTTAATTAACTTGGTTTTGGTGGTTATTTCACAGTGCATACATAGATGAAATTATCGCATTGGACACCTTAGAAAAAAATCACATCGTAAAGCCAAATATACACGATTCTTAATTGTCAATCAGACCTCAATAAAACCAGGGGGGAAAAGGAAAATTACTAAAATAAAAGCAAAAAACAATATGGCAGAATCGAATTTTGGCTATAGTTGAAAAAAAAAGAGTTTTGAAATTTATCCCAAGGGCGTGGGACACCTCAGGGTGTAATCACTTGGCCTAATAGTGTGGGTGGTAGGATCTTAGTGCTCGGACTAGGTGTTGGGCCCCTGGGTTCTGCCCTTAGCTCTGTGGGCAACTCTCTGTGTCAAGGACTCTACAGTATTCATTAGCACTTGGATAGGCTTCTTCCTCTTCCCCTTGTCTTTACTCATCCATAAAGTGGGGACAATAATAATTGCCTGGTACTATAAAGGCATAGGATATAATTATAAAATAGTCGAAGGCTTTCATATAGGAAACCAGGCTGCGCTTTATACTGGTTTCTCTGGAATAAGGAAGTGTAGGTACCGCCGCTAGAGAGTTATGCCCAATGAAAATACTCGCTGGGCCTGCGCACAGATTCCGATGCAATGTGGCAGTTGGTAAGAACTAACAGCAGCCTCTCATGGAACAGACGGTGCGTTGCACTGTTTTCTCATGTGTCCTAACGGGAAGTGGTTGGGTTCATAGCATTTTAGTTATGGGTGGTGTTCCCCAAAGAAAGAAGGCAAAATCTGATTATTTATTTTTTTCCATCTAATGTCAGTTCACTTAACATAGCCTGTGTCGAGTGAACAAGTTCGGAGCAGAGAGAAATGCCTCACTTTGGGTAGATTTTGACTGAAACTTGCTTGCTGTTTCAAAATCCCTCTCCCAGACCTGTGAGGTGCTTTGGGGTATTGTTGTGGAGATAATAAAGCCCAAGTCCTTTGAAAGGAAGAGGAAGCCAGCTGTGCTCTTCCTGATGTTAAGCCTTCAGGCAACCTTTCAAGAGTCACATTTACCAAGACCTATCTCCAGATACCTGCAGAAACTGCATTTCAGTCTAGTTTGAAACCTTAAACACTGCATGTAGATCAATACTGCGGAAGAACTAATGGCTGGCTGGTGAGTAGCCGGCTAGTAGCCTCTGAGGGTGACACACTCATTAATGGTTAAGTTCATTCAAAAGGGAATGGAGCCATTGCCACAGCAAGGTACCTGTGCCTGCAGGTGGGCATGGGGTCCCTTCTGCCTCCTCTTTGTGCAGGAAGGAAACCTTTGTGATTCTCTGTAACAGTTTCTGATGGCATTAATACTGATGAATGCTGGCCAAAGTCAATGCCTTTCTTATGCGCGTGCTCCCCAGGGGACAGCTCATGGGCTTTCTCATTGAAAAGCTGATTCCCTGAGTTATTTCCAAGTTGAGACAATCTCCTTGGCATATGTAATTAAAGAAAATGCCTCTGTAAATACCACAATTGTGAGCAGTCCATGGAGAGATTCCATACTGAACTTTTAGGGAGAATTACTTTAGGAACTCTAATTTTTAAGCCTGGGTACGTAATAGTTTGGATTATTTTTTTTTCCTCTCCAGGTATAGCTGGCGGGGAGAGGGCACTTTAAGTGGGTGTTGGGAAGCCCTATTCTAGGCTGTAAACTAGAAATCTGACTAAAGGAACACAATAGCACTTCTCTGAGGCTCTCTTTTCACGGCTGTAGAATAGAAGGATCCAATGAGATGATCTGAAAGCCACCTCTATCTAGCCTGGCCATCTCTCTTCCAGTTGTGTTAAGTATAATAGTGCTCCCTTCTGTTAAGACAGGCACACTCTCCTTCCATGGTCTCTCTCTCTCCAAAACATTACTTTTCATTGTGTTATTTTTTTTATTCATAAAAGTCAATGCTAGATCTGAGATTTCATGACACAAGGCTTCATTCAATTCAGTGAATGATCTGATTCAAAGGAGTTTAATTTCACAGTCTTGTAGCACAAACCCTTGCCTCAAGCTCTGCATGTACAGGGTCGCTGGGGGCCAGCCCCCTCTCACCTCCCCTCTCCCTCACCTTTCTAGCTTGTCTTCTGTGAACTGCTTATTGACTGTATGATTTTTCTCACACCTTTACCTCATTACATGCATACTTTCACTGCTACTTCTTGATTGCTGGGTTTATTTGGGTAAGCTGGGCTGTGAAGTGATACAAAAACCATAGCATTTCAGTATTTCAACCCAATAAAAGTGTCTTTCTAGGGCATGCTGGAGTCAGTATGGGCTGGGTAACTCTCCTGGCAGGTTCTCCTGCAGGCTGTGACTCCGGGATCCAGGCTCCTTCCAGCCTGTGATGTTACTGTTCCTAACACAGGTCCCCAAGGGGCTTTTAAGCCAGGGCTGGAAATGGTGTTTCTCTTCTATCCACATTTTACCAGCTTGAACCCAGTGGGGTGCCCCCAAATTCAAGGCCAGGGAGGCTTATAAATTATGCTTCTTAAATGGCTAGGTCAACATCTGGTTCATCTCAACCAAATCATGTTAAACTTGAGAAACTGATTAAATGTGAGAGAGTAAAAGACAAATCATATTCAGGCCTCCTAGTAAGTTGAAAGTCAAAAGTAACTCGTTAGTGTGCGAGTATAAAATCAGTCATAAAGTAACACTGACAAGGACACTTTCTTTATCAAAGGCACTAGGTTAGTGTACTTCACAGGCATAGATTCTCACGGTCACCTACACGGATTGTTGTTCTTCCATTTATAGATGAAGAAGTTCAGGCTTAGCGTCTCCCAGGGTTTCTCAGGGACTAAGTGTCAGACAGATTGAGCTTCTAAAGCCAGACTCTGTAGACCAACCCGCTACTGAAAAATAATGGTGCTTACATCATCTAATTTAACTCTTACTGCAGATTTAGGATGGAGTGGATTTTACCACTTTACATCAGGAGAAAATGAAATTTGGAGAGGCTAAGTGTCTTGCCCCAAAACCACAGTCCAAAAAACAAGAAAGGTAAATAATAAGGCAGAAAGGCTTGACCTAAAGGAAGACTTACTGTATGATCTCAAACCTTGACTCCCCTCCAGGACTCAGAGTTTCCAGCTAGCCGTCTCCCTCTTCCAAGCAAGCACAGTGTCCTGTCCATCCTTGCTCACGAGCCCCAGGCAGGATGTTCACAGTGAGGCTGCCCTAAAATGCTTGGTCCTATTTGCATCTCACTTGACTATTTTGGTGATTACTGCTGCTTTACGAGAGCACTTTGTTATGTTTCCACCCCGTTCTGATGTTTCTGTGCAAACAATTTTCAATTATTAAATTTCATTGAAGTGTGCCACAAATCACTTCTTATTTTATAATCTTCTCTATCTTTAGCTCTATCACAGAACTGGGCAAAGATTTCTTTAAAAACCAGAACATAAAATACTGCGTTGCATATTTGACAGCAATTTATTTTGAAGGCCTCTTCTGTATTCATGGGGAGAAAAAAAGCAACTATGATAAAACCGTACAGCAAAATATTCTGAAAGGTTACATGACTTTGGGCTTTTTAAGATGCTTTCATCTGTTGCCTAAGAAACTGGGTAATACAACTTCAAACATGCAATTCAAAGACATAACCTCTAAATTGCATTCTTAATATTTAGTACATTTTCCTTTTGGTGGCAATAAACTAATTTGATATAATAAATCTGTAGCTTATATAACAAGGGTTTTTTTTCCTGTTTTTTTAAACCCATGCTCCAAACTCATATGCAGCATTATTGTAAGTAAAGGCATAGCATGGACCCAGACTGTCTGCCATGGACTTGCTTATTGAATGACCTTGCTCAGGTCACTTAACTGTCCGTGCTGAGGTTTCTGTGAATGGAGTCGTGCAGCACCCATCTCATAGAGTGGTTATGGAATTAAATGACAAGTATTTGTGAAATACATAAAGAGTGGTTCTTGGTGCAATGAGACAGCTGTGTAAGTATTTTTTTTTAAAGCTGTGTTTTGTATATGTCATTAATCTGCAGCTCTTCCTTGCTAGAGCCTATGTAATCTACATTTCACATGGAGATTGATTTCCTTTGGAGAGAGATCAATCCAATGAGACTGGACATAGAATGGCCAGGTAGTGCCCAACACCCACCCAGTCACTGGGAACATGATGCACTGTGTGTTCTTTCTTTGCTGAGAATATACCCAGAGGAAACAGACTTAATTCTGGCAAGTCAAATGCAGTGACACTTTACTCATCTTGAGTCTTCTTAATGTCGCAAACTTACGTTCAGGAGAAAGGGACAGGAATGCACTAAGTGTCCGCACAGCAGGATATGAGCTACGAGAGAGGATTGTGACAGTGACCTGGGAGAAGAGGGCCATGTGGTGCAGTGGGCAGGAAGAATGTCCATCAGGAGAACAGCATGAAGGGGAGAGCACCAAAATCACGATTCCTCTGGACTCAGTATAATATTTTCCTCCCTTTGGTTCTTCTTTGTTTTCTCTTTTTCATCCTAATTGTCAAGACCCCTCCTCAGGCCCTCCTTATCTGAAGGTCAGCCCATCACTGTGACTTCCATCTTGATGTCTGCTGTAGTGTTCTGCACTTTTCTGCTTGGTTTTCGTTTATTCACTCCACAAGGAAAGAGTCCCACCACCTTTGAGGAGTCTGCTCTCCTGAGCAGAGCTACAATTTGAGCCATCATGAGGCCAGACATATAGTTTGGACTGAAGAAATGTAGCATACAAGGAACATTCCTTGGAAGCACAGCATCAAGAGAACATCCCAGTGGGGAGGTTTCGACACCAGGATACATTGGGAGTAAGCAAGGTGACTGTGAACGGAACAGAATTTTTGGGAGCGATTTTGTGGGTCCTTCTGTGGCTCCTGGTGGCCTCCATCCTCTGGGGCAGGACCGAGGTGCTCCTACCAGCCGATCAACATTGGTAATCAGGGAGGCGACAGATCAGTCGTTCTCCTGTCCGACTGGAGTCCCTTCTTTCCCTCCTAGCACGTGTCACCTGCTCAGCTGGTGTCCTTGTCTGGACGGAGGTGTGGGCTTCCTGGGATGTGCAGAGATCTGGATTCCTTCAGAGGGACCAGGAGAAGCACCAGGCGTCTGGAGTGTCTTCATGCAAGATGCTGGGACAGGTTTTGAGGGGAGCAAAAGATGGAAGCTCTATCATCAGTCCTTGTTACAGATAGAGCGTGTTCAAGACAAAAATGCAATGGGTGTTTTCTGGAGAGAAGGTCTAGCAGGAGCTGAGCAACAGGTATAGGAAATGCGCTGTTACTTTTCTTATCTTTGCACTGCTCACGCTCGGTGTCACAGGAAAGTGGGAAGAGTCTAGGGCCATAGTACAGCTCTGACCTCCCATAAGCCCTTTGTCTCCAGGGGACTATATCCTTCGAGGTCCACATGACCTGAATGGCAGACATGTAGCTTCATGAATATTCTCTGCTCCCCAGTTTCACCTTCCTAATAAATAGAAACCAGACCCAATGCCCAGCACAGAGGGCAATCTGGTCAATTTTCCCTGAATTGCACTGAGTTACAATTGTAATGAGAGAAACAGAAGGTACCTATTCACACTCTTTTGGGGCCCTTCTTCTTAAATATGTGCAGACTTCCAGGAAATAAAGCTCTCCTTTTCTGCGGGTGTGGTAGAAGCCCACCAAGTGGTTTATCCTGCTTTTAGATTTTAAAACAATTTTTTAAAAACCTTCATAATTGCTTACTAAATATTTGTGGAAGAACTATTATTGCTATCTGATATATGGGAAACACAAGACAGGTGACTGATGTAGGTCAGAGAGAGCACCTTTTTTTATCCACTATACCACCTTGGCCACTGAATAATTATGCACCCAGTGCATAATCCAGTGGTTTCCAGGAATGGAATGTTTTTAGAATGAGAAATCCATACATTGTCAAATTACACCATTCAATACTTTTAATAGACTAGGAATTCCAGGAAAGTACAGTTAACTTTCATTTTTAATATCTGGGAACAAGAGAAAAAGGAAGACCTTTATCTCCTGTGTCTTATAGTAGTCCTCTCAATGTGGATATATATCTGTATAGATATAGATATAACTTAAAAATTACATTTAATTAAGTTAAATCACATTTAATTAATTGATTAATTAAATAATTTTCTTTTAACTTAAGCATTGCAGCTCTGGGTGTTGGCGTCCAATTAGAGTCAGGGCAAACCTATGGCTTAGTCTGCATTATGATTCTTGGGCTGAACCTGGGCTGAGCTGGACATTTGTCACAAGTGACTACAAATTACATACTATAAGGCACATGTGAGAAACACAGGAAAAGTGTCAGAAAGGGTGAGGAGAACAGAGACAAGTCTGGAAACAGGATCCAGACTAGGGTGAGGTGAAGTGGCTCAAGGTGCTGTGGGAGGAAAGCAAGGGGGTCCGGGAGCCAACTCACTGAGTGCTGGCCTCAAGGTGTCATTGTCCAGCTTAAGGTCTGATCCTTTCTCCAGTAACATGATTGGTAGGCCGAGACCCTCTGGCCACAAAACCAAGCATGTGAAGCATCTAGCTTAGCACCTCACCCCACACTTTTCCTTCTTAGCACATTTATGACTCACGTTTGAGGGCTGTATGGACTGTGTGTTTGAGGCCTGGATCACTCTGCCACAGAATAATTCACCCCTCACTTGCCCTTTGCCTTTTGACTCTTCCTCTGCTCTAAATGAAGAGACCCCTAAGTTTACTCTTCAGATGAGTGACTTCAGATCTGAACCATGAAAGGCAAAGCTCAATCACTTGTAGAACATAAGGTGTGCTGCTTATCCAGCTTTACTTGAGGTCAAGGGTTCTGAATAAGTCTGCACACCCCCCCAAATCCTTAACCAGGAGTAGCCCTGGAGACCTCCCTGTCTCAGCAAGAATGACCCGAGTATTTGCAGATAACAGACTCTTCTGCTGCCTTGATCAAAGCGTGTGACTGCCTGAGTCATTCTTGTCAAAAGAGGAATCTCTTTATTATATGCAAATCAGACAGTCATAATTTCTTTGGAGAAATAAGGAAACATAGAACACTCATTTGGATGAGCTCATCAGGGCCTTAGGAGCACGAAGATTGAGCAGAAAATCTCAGATGCCTGTGTTTGCTTTGCACTCCTAGACCCCTTTGAGTCCCTCAAAGTGCCTTATTCCTGCACCCCCCTTCCCACATGTGTGCAATAAATACTAATTAACAGCAATAATTTGATCATAGGCAAAAGAGTTTAAGAGAATAATGACAATATTGAGCTATTTTCTTGAGAGAAACTACTTAACACCTTCATTAAGATAGTTGAAGAGACTTCAGTTCTTTAATGAAATTCATGAATTTTTTTCAGACTTTTAGTTAAGAAACATTGAGTTACCGATAATCTACCCTTACGCGTGGATAAACCAGACGTTCTCGTGCATGGTGGATGCGTCCAGTAACACTCACGTTTACTGTGGACATTCCTGCCTGTCTTCTCCATTCTTAATAGTTGGTGATTTCTGACTGGGGAGTCAATGAGGTTTCAGAGAAAAGGATACTACCTTCAGTTTAAGGGATGAAGCATAAGACTGCAGCCACATGTGTGGGCACATTCTGACCCCTGAGCTGTGTGTTAGGTTGAGTAGGATGTGACTTAAACCTGTATAATTAGAATAAACCTCAGGGCAGGTGTTAGTCAGTGTTCTGCAGAGAAACAGAACCAATGGTATGTGGAGACACACTTGTTATGAGTCGTTAGATGCAGGGTCGTAGAGGCTGAGTGCCCACGGTCTGCTGTCTGCAAGCCAGCGGAACGGCAGCCAGAATCTGAAGGCCCTGTATCAGGGGAGCCGGTGGGCAAGCCCCAGTGCAGGGAGCGGGGAAGATGGAATGAGAAACCACAGCGCCGTCAGTGAGGCTACAGAAGGGGTCAGTTCCTCGTCCCTCTGCCTTTTGCTCTGTTCAGGTCCTCAGCGGATTGGATGGTGCCCACAAGTACCAGGTGGAGGGGAGAGGAGCGGTCCACTTTATTGAGTCCATCAATTCAAATGCTAATACTTCTGGAATCATTCTTGCAGACACACTCGTAAATAGTGTTCAATCTGGGTACCCCGTGGCCATTTGAGTTGACCATAAATTTGACCATCACAGGTCATTTCCTGAGAAAGTTGGGGAGATGATGCTTTCCCTTGGATGGATGGGAATAAATGAGGAAACAAGGAACGCTGAGATTGCTGGCAGTCATCCTGAGACCATCAGGGGACCCAGGTGACACGAGGGAAGGCAGAGCAGAGAGGGAGAGGAGGGGGCCTCCCCATGACCTGGCTGCACTGCTGGATCAAGCCTCACCTGAGGCCCCGGGACTGACTTGCTTTGGACATTTCATCATGTCAGTCAGTCAAGCTCCTTTCTTGTTCAGTCTCCTTTGCGCAGGCTGTTCTGTAGTTCACAGTGGAATGATTCCTTCCTGACACAGAACGCCTCTGGGAAAACATAGTTCATTCACCGTGACATGCTATTGCCCAGTGCTCCTCAAAGTTCCAGACCGTTCCCGGTTGCTAAATGGGTGTTTCATTCCCATTCGACTTCGCTGTGGTGGAGCGCTATTGTGCTTTTCACGGAGTAGGAGATACCCTCGGTCTTGTACTCTCCCTGAAACGGTGTATTTGGTAGCAAAGCATGGGGATGGGTTGAAGAGAATCCAGGGGTCCAGCTACATTGTATGCTAGTCTTAAAACACTCTGCTGGTCTTATATTCCCTGTGTGAGATCCACTAAACTTAGACCATCCCTCAGCCTTTCCTGGGAAGATTAGCTTCTTCGAGTGTCTCACGCTGTGGTTTTGCAGGAACGCAATATCCCTGAAGACCCGGCTGAGTTTTGTCAACAACCAAGAACATTCACACAACCACAAATTTCCTCAAGCTGCTTGTGAACTTTCACCCGGCAGTAATTTACTCTGAGCAGGTGCTCTACATTCAGATTGTGTGTGTTTGTCCCTGTTCCTTGGCTGACTGACCGCAGGGCAGCTCGATGGCCTCAGAGGACACCAGCCCAGCTGCCCTCTTGCTGGGAGTCCTCCCTACATCTCACCGCGTCTCCTCTTGTCCCATGTCACTGGGCGTCACGCGTTCCCCTTCCTGTTTTCTCAGCCCTCTGCTTTGAGGGCCTCTGGACCAAGAATCGTCCTTCTTGAAGGTGACAAGGGGTAGAAGCAGAGAAATGTTCACCTGCACCCAGAAGGCTGACCTACAGCCTGCATAGTTCCCATAAAGATCAAGTGGGTACTGACTGCTACATTCTTTCTTTCTTTTTCTTTTTTTGTACAAATAGTTTATTGTCAAGTTGGTTTCCATATAACACCCAGTGCTCATCCCCACAAGTGCCCCCCTCCATGCCCATCTCCCCCTTCTCCCCCCACACCCATCAGTCCTCAGTTTGTTCTCAGCATTCAAGAGTCTCTCATGGTTTGCCTCCCTCCCTCTCCCCCCCACATACCCCCTTCTTCTCCCCCATAGTCCTCCGTTGAGTTCCTCCTAATTCTCCTATATGTGCAAACATATATTTGTCCTTCTCTGCCTGACTTATTTCCTGACTGCTACATTCTTAAAGGGTCTCATGACCACTTGTACAACTCATCGAACTGAACGATATGGACCCGAGAAATTTTGCAAGAGTAGTTTTACAAGTAGAAACTCAAAGAAGGCATTTATGATCTAATCCTCCCTGCATGCTCCCTCCCCCTTGAGTGCTAAGCACATAGCCACCAGCTTCATACAGCAAAGCCACAGCTCTGTCTGCCCACGGGTCCTGTTCCTATGGCACCTACATAAACTTACTAAGTTGCACTGTAAACCTCTCAAGAATTCTCTCTTGACTGTTGTGCTCAATGATCCTGCAACAAAGGTTTCCTTTGCAGAATGCAAAACAACGTGTGCAAATGGCTGCCTGGTAAGGCAAGTGAAAGAGGCTGTGATTCTGCAGAGGAGAAAGTAACGTTGAGCAAAGTGAGGCATTGCATGGATGGTGGAAAGCACAGTTTCTGGGTCATGCCTGGGCCAGCCTCCTGGCTCACCTCCTTGAGTGTCAAGTTATTTAACATCTCCAAGCTTGTGTTCCATCATTTGCAGAGAGGAGATGATTCAAATTCTTCCCTCCAAGGTTGGCTCCAAAGGTCACAATGAGGTGCTGTGTGTACCAGGTCTGGCAGGTAGCAAGGTTAGGGAAGACAAAACTCATGTCACAACTGACAGATGTTGGAACTCAGATTCTCTAGTGCCTGATCTAGTATTCTTTCCACTATGCTTGTGTGAAAACTTCATGTTTTTTCATAATACTTGAAGCCACCCTTAGAAGACAGCTAGACAAGGCACAGAACAAGTCACATCCCAGGTGAACCATGATCCACCTTCTATAGTTAACTGCTCTGTAACAACATAAGACCCTGTATTACATGCTCCAACTCGTTAAACTCTGTGTGTTTTCAAGACTTGACTCTGGAATTGGGTATTCTAGGAATCCTGTTGGCACACACGCCCAGTGCCCACCACCTGCCTCTTCCAATGCAAACCCACCTCCCATCTTCTGTGGGCCACACACTTCTTTCCTGTGCCTCTATGGACACCCATCTGGATGCCATTGGAAGGCTGGTCTCACCTCATCGCCAGGACTGACCAAAAGAGGCCAAAGTGAAGGGGCTTGGGGACATGCCATGGGATTCACAGGCCAGTCCTTTCCTATTGGATATATTGACTTTTAAATGAATTTCGACCTTACTGAAAATGCTTTTCTCCCACTCACTCCATTTCATGTGACCTGGTTTTTCTTATATCAGCAATGCAGACCAAGCTCCAAGTAGAACATGAAGGCCTCAGAAGTGAACACATCCAGAAGCAGATCAGTGAGGGCCCTTCTGCTAGATACCCGAAAGCTATGTCTCCCATTGTGGGAGGAAGAAGTCTTCACTACCTGAGACTCAGAAATGTGGGGGCTGGGGAAACAGCCCTGTGCAAGGCCTAACATTTTTTTCCTGTGCCCCTGAAGTCATTGGTATCTCTAAGTTATCGCCCAAATGTTCTGTCTTAGCTTAGGCTGTTATAACAAAATACCATAGACTGGGTGGCTTGAAAGCAGACATTTGTTTCCTCTCTGTTTCAGAAGCTGGATGACTGAGATATGAGCACTAACATGGTCAGGTTGTGGTGAGGGTCCCTCGTTGCATTGCAGATGACCATCTTCTCTCTATGCCGTCACACTGTCTTTCCTCCCTTGATATGTGAGCACGGGAAGAAAGGAGAGAGAGAGATCTCTTTCCCTTTTCTTATAAGGGCACTAATTCCATCATCAGGACACTACTTCATGACCTCATCCACACCTAGTCACCTCCCAAATGTCCCATCTCCAAATACCTCCACACTGGGAGTCAGGACTCCAACATAAGTCTGTAAGGGAGGGACGTATGGATGTCAGGCCACAACGTCTTAAAGGATGCCTGTAACCAAACTTACCTGAGTATCAGCAGTATGCTTTGGAAAGACAAAACCCTTGAATGTGCAGGTGCTTGGGAATTGTCACTTCTTTTGTCACCTGATGGGGTCTTGTGAAGTGCGATTACAAACTAGAGCTGGACTGACTTTTGAGCACTTCAGTAAACAGGAGGCTGAGGGAGCCAACAGTAATCTTTACAAATGACCTCATTTCTAACTTCCAAATTGATATAGATGTCACCTTTTATTTATTTTTTAATCGAAGTGCAGGGTATACATAACTGCTTTTGTGTTAGTTTCATTTGCCGAGAGTACTTTTATCATTCATTTGAGAAATTATCATTCATCTTCCTGTGAGTGCTTCATAACTTCATAATTTAGTACTTGAAAGCCCTCTGTCCAATTTATCCCTTGGCTTCCAGCCTCTGCTATGTGGGAAGAGCCAGGCTGATTAGGAAAAGAGAGAAACTCAGGCATTAGGAATCCTAGACTTGCACCATGTTAACAGCTCCTGGTTCTTGGTAGTAAGTTGTCGAAACCAGCATTTTCTATAATCTGCTCTTATCAAGCAAATAAGCAGAAAGAGGATTCTAATTAAAAGCAGCATGCACATGTTGCGTGGCTAATTTGGATTTGTTGTGGAGATTTAATTACAAGCCACAAGAAATTTTTCTGTGCTCTGATGTTGGAGCCCATAAGATGCTGGCCCTCGTAAGCATGGCCTGATGTTAGAGATTTGGCATTTGAAAACAGAGAAGATCATTCTGAGGAACTTTAGCCTTACTGCTGTGTGGCAAATGAGAGCATGCTCAGAGATGGGTCCTTTGGAAAGAGTACGTCAGCTCTTGGAGAGCACATTTGACACAGCCGTGTGTGCATCACAGTATGAGATAACCTACAGGAATCACAGGTCAACTCTGTAAGTCCTTCAGTGTAGAGCCTGGGTCTTACCCCTTTTAGTTTGATGGCCCCTAGCATGTTCCCAAACTCATGGTAAGTAGTCAATAAGTGCTTGTGTTTTTTAAAATAATTTTTAAAATTGTGGTAAAATATCAGAACATAAAACTTATACTTTTAACCATTTTTAATGTTTATTTTTGAGAGAGAGACAGAGCGTGAACAGGGAGGGTCAGAGAGAGAGGGAGACACAGAATCTGAAGCAGGCTCCAGGCTCTGAGCTGTCAGCACAGAGCCCAATGCAGGGCTTGAACCCACAAACTGCAAGATCATGAGCTGAGCTGAAGTCAGATGCTCAACTGACTGAGTCACCCAGGAACTCCTGCTTTTGATCGTTTTCAAGTGGCTTTGAGGATAGACACATTGCTTGCAGCCATCACCACCACCCAGCTCCAGAACTTTTCATCTCTAAGTGAAACTCTGCTATGGCCATTAAAAGACAACTCCCCATTACCCCCTTGCTACAGCCCTGGGAAACCTCTGTTCTGTTTTCTGTTTCTATGAATTTGATGACTCTGGGTACCTCCTAGAAGTGTGAATTATACAATATTAGCCCAATTGACTGGCTTCTGTTACCCATCATGGGATCCTAGAGGCTCATCCATGTAATTAATAGCAGGCGTCTGAATGTCTTTCCTTTTTAAGGCTGAATATTGTTTCACTGTGTTACAGGCTGTGGGATGACCAGAGAGCTGGTAAAATGTTATTTCTGGGTGTGTCTGTGAGGGTGTTTCTAGGAGAGATCAGCATTTGAGTTGGCGGGCTGAGTAATGAAGACCACTGTCACCAATGTGGGCAGGCACTGTCCAGTCACTGAGGGCCCAGATGGAGCAAACAGAGAGGGGGAAGTTTACTCCCTGCTTGATCTGAGGCTTCCATCCTCCCCCGCCGCAGACATCACTGCTCCTGCTTCTTGAATTTCACCACTGGATTTCCTGGGTTGCTGGTTTGCAGATGGTGGATCATGGGCCTTTTTGGCCCTCACCATTGGTGGGCCAGTTCCTATCCCACCGCTCCTCTCTGTGTCTCTATATGCTATACTGGTTATGCTTCTCTGGAGAACTCCAGCTCACTTGTACATAACCACATTTTGTTTATCCGTTCATCTATCTGTGGGCAACTTGGACCGCTTCCAACTTTTGGCCACCGTGATTAATGCTGCTGTGAACATGGGTGAACAGATATCCTAGTGCTTGCTTTTAATTCTTGGTGGCACATATAGTAACTGTTTTTTCATTGTTATTTTAAATGTTTATTTATTTTTGAGAGAGAGAGAACATGAGCAGGAGAGGGTGTGTGTGTGTGTGTGTGTGTGTGTGTGTGAGAGAGAGAGAGAGAGAGAGAGAGAATCTGAAGCAAATTCCAGGCTCTGAGCTGTAACCACAGAGTCAGATGCAGGGCTCGAAGTCACAAACCATGAGACCATGACCTGAGCTGAAGTTGGATGCTTAACTGACAGAGCTACCCAGGTGCCCTAGTAACTGTGTTTTACACTGGCATTTGAAGTGAGAAGGGATGTGAGGACTGAATCACTTCCTCTGGATTAAGGCCCCAGATTACCTATGCAGCCTGACCTGTCAGAGGTCTGCCTGGCCTCCTGTCCACCTGTGCCACAGAATCCTACCTTGCACACCTGGGTCTGCTCTAGCTTGTTTGGAATGCTTCTCCTCTACATCTCTGTCCAGTCTGTGTCCTGCAAGACTACTTTATGCCAGTCCCCACAGGGCCTCCTTACCTGGAGCAGGTCACACGGATTTCTCTCTCCTAAGCAGTGGTGAGACCGACCTGGGAGCTTCCCGACCATCAGCCATGTAGGATGCAGCAAAATCGCAATCGCCTTCTTGAGGGCGAGGCTGTGTGATCTGCTAGCTCCCACAGTCCCAGCCTAGTGCAGGAGGGGTCTCTGACTGAACCTCTCTGGCTGAATCAGTTGGGTTTAGAGAACAATCTAGGGCCAGTGAGCGTCAATCTATTACCTGAGAATGTTGACAGTCTGGAGACAGAGCCCAGAGTATTTGCTGGCACTAAAAGACAGAGTTGAGAGTCTAGAGGCAAGAACTTTGGGTGGAAGCAAATAAGTTTGGGCACTGGAGATTTACATAGGTAATTATAGCAGGGAGGTGGGCAGGGGAGTGGCAGAGAGCTCACACATAGGAGACAGACAGCTCATAAATGAAAATCATAAAAAGCCCTGAGTCCCAGAGGCTGTTGATGCAATGTCACATGGCCATCTAGAAGGGGACATAGAATCCAAAGCCACGTTTCCTTGGCCCCAAAACCTATATTCTTTGTTCTGTTATCACTGCTTCTCTCTCTCTTCCCCTCCTATTTTGTCCCCACTGTCCCCTCTTCTTCCCAGTCCTCCGCCTTTCCTCCTGTCCTCATGATGACTTCATCCTATTCAGATGTCAGTGATTTCCAGATGCCAGTTCTGAGGTCAGTGGGCTGTGTGATCCTGAGAGTCTATATTCTGTTTTTACTTATAAACTCATAGTGTCTCTTATGGCCTGAACTCCTGTGTTGAAGCTCCAGCCCCCACTGTGGTTGTATTTAGAGATGGGGCCTTAGATCATTCAGGTTGAACAAGGGATGGGCCCTAATGCAATAGAGGGGTGTCTTTGTAAGAGAGGGAGAGATGTCAGGGCTGTAGGCATATGCAGAAAAGGCTCTGTGAAGACACAGTGAGAAGGTGGCTGTCTACAAACCAAGGATAGAGGTGTTAGGGGAAACCAAGTCTCCTCGACTGTGATCGTGGACTTCCAGCCTCCAGGATCATGAAGAACGAGTTTCTGGTGTTGAAGCCACTCAGTATGGGGTTGTGTGTTACAGTGGCTGAGCCAGCTGGTGCATGGTCAGCCCAGGGTATGGCTGGGGTGGGGTCAGCCCAGGCTAAGGCTGGAATGTGTGCCCCCAGACACAGGGATTTCATTTTGTTCACTGGTATTTCCAGTAGCCGGGGGAAGCAGGAAGTGAAAATGTACGCTGGGTCATTTGAAAGATTTTTAAGGATGTCTGTGTGATCCTTTGTATAAATAAGTCCTGGAGTGGAGCCTTAATATAAGAAAACAGACAATAGGGGCACCTGGGTGACTCAGTCCGTTGAACATTTGACTCTTAACTTCAGCTCGGGTCGTGATCTCATGGTTTGTGGGATCGAGCCCCATGTTGGGCTCTGTGCTGACAGCTCAGAGTCTGCTTGGGATTCAGTCTCCCTCTCTCTGCCCTGTACCCTGCTTGCTCTCTCTCTTTCTCAAAAATAAATAAATAAACATTCAAAAAATAACCAAAAAAACCTGACAACAATGGCTTTTCTAGGTCAGGAGTTGGGAACCCCATCTACCCAGCTTTCTTCTGTCCCTTGAAGCTTTTCCTCGGGACTTGGGGGCTCCATGTGTCCCCTGAAGGCTCTTGTTATCATCGTGAGAAAAAACTCAGGGACAGAACAGTGCGGTGACCCACACAGCCTAGCTCTGTTACAGCAAAAGGGCCCGCGGAAGGGGGCATGTAGGCTGGGGAAAAGCAACTTCCCTGGGGGCCAGGATTGTTTCTTATGCTTGCTTGGTTTGTGGGACATGGCTAGGGTAGTCTCTGAAGGAGGTTGCCTCCAGTCATCTAAGTTTCTCCTCCTACAGGATGGGACAGGGAGGTTTTAGGCCTTTCTGGTCTTTATTGGAACTGTCATCACAACACCCCCACCCCCAAGGGGGGTGAAAACAGCGCTGTAAATGGGCTTGCTGGGGCTAAACCAGGTCATTTTCTACCCCACGATGGTTACCGTTGCAGCCGTGTGGTCCCTGCAGGGCAGGATGTAGGTGTTACTTCCCTAACTCCCTCCCTGTCTGTCTTTATCCAGCACATGGGCAGCTCATCTCTGAGGCTCCCCCTGCCTTGCCCCTGACCAGCCCTGCCTTGCCAGGGCTCCAGGCACGGGGGTCTTGGATGCAGCTGAAGCAACAGCCAAAATGGTGTGGAAGGATGTACAGCCCAAGCGCCATGAGAGAATCTACATCCCATTGTAATCGGCTGTTAGGTCTCTTGAGTTCCTTGGGGACATGACTTGTCTTAGGTCCCTGTTGTCTTTTTATTTATTTATCTATTGAGAGACAGAGAGAGAGTGAGTGAGTGCACAAACAGGGGGGAGAGAGAGAGAGAGAGAGAGAGAGAGAGAATCCCAGGCAGGTTTCGTGCCATCAGAGTAGAGCCCGACACAGGGCTTGAATCCACGAACCTTGAGATCATGACCTGAGCCAGGATCAAGTGTAGGAAGCTCAACTGACTGTGTCACTCAGGTGCCCCAGGTCTCTCTTGTGTTAACTAGAGTTAAGCTGTCTTGACAACCAATAATTGATGGTAGTTTTATTTCATTTTAATTATTATTTTGGCCTATCTCCTCTCCCCATACCACCTACACCAATTACCCTGGCTAATTAAGAACTGACTGCAATTTCATCAGTATTTAATGATTCATTTTTTATGCTGTAGTCCCAGAGTCCTGCACTGCCTCCCACTTGCTGCTATATTTGTACCTCCTGCTGGGTGTGAAGTTTCTAACAAAGGGGTGTTGAATTCGGAGTACAGCCTGTTTTAAAATAGAGACATTATGTATTGTTGGAAGAAGCATTTCCAAAGGGCCCAGGGACCACAATGCCTTACCCAGAGCCACCAGCCAGCCCTCCTTGGAAAGTGTCCTGGACAGGGAGCCTCTTCATATGCATGTTGAATTTGCCGAATGTGAGCTTATATTTCTGTCCTTGAAAGTTTAAGGGGAGTTGTTGGGTCGGCCTCTCTCATCAGGAAACCAAAAGAAAAAACATGTCTGGCCACCTGGGAGAAAGAGCATGTCTTCCACCACAGAGCAAGAAAACACAGCTCCATGCTGCCTGCTGGTGTCAGAGGGAAGAGGCAGATTATTCTAAGGATGTATGTGTGCGGGGTGTGTTCAACACAACAATGACCATTTGGAGTTAGAAATTGAGAGAATAAGACAGGGCACCAGCTAAGAGGTGGTGGGAAGGAGGATGGTCATAAAGCATCCTGGACCTTTTACAATTTAAAGCAGTGGAAAAGACTGAGATTCAATGCACATTTGCTTGCACAAGTTGCACGTTTGGTGTTTTCTCCTGCCACATCAATGGTTCCAGGACCACACCCATGGCTCCTGGCATCAGTAGACTCCAGGTTCAGAATGCTGACTGATCTCCCGATTCCGCTCCATCTCTCCAACTCATTCATTGCCAGAGTGAGCAATCCAAAGGGCATGCCTGATTGTACCCCTCCTTGGCATGCACCTTTTCAAAGAGGAGATTCTTTTTTTAAAAAAAATTGTTTATTTTGGGAAAAAGGAAGGCAGGAGGCAGAGAGAGGGAGAGAGATTCCCAAGCAGGCTCTGCAATGTCAGCATGGTGTCCGATATGGGGCTTGAACCAATGAACTGTGAGATCATGACCAGAGACAAAACCAAGAGTTGGATGCTTAACTGACTGAGCCACCCAGGCACCTCGGGGAGATTCTGAAATATGACATGCCTCACCCTCCACGTCCTGTTTGTGTCTGCCCTGCTTCTTTTGTAAACGTACCTTGTACCTGTGTTCCTGTGGCACTGAGCTGCCTACAGGTGGGGGCAGTGCCTCTCAGGCGCCCACGTATTCACCATATATGTGCACGTGGTTTTGTGTTCCCACTTATTTCAGGTAGAATTTAAGGAGCACACTGCTCGGAACATGCTGGCCCTGACATCCCTGCCTGGTTGAGCCTTTTCATCCTTAAATACTCCATTCATGTGTCCTTTCCTCTGGGATCTTCCTCCGAGTCTTGTCATCCTGGATTTCGAGTCCTGCTTACATGCAGAAGCATCCTGTGGGGACTCCAATATAGCCTGTATCTCCCCACTCTGTATCAACTTCCCCATCTTGGGAAGCTCCACAGGCAGCAATAATGCCTCCTTGTCCCCAGTATATAGTTGATACTCAAATTGTGTGAGCTGTTGGGGACAAATTGTCTGTCATCGCTTGAGTATCAGGTTAAATAACTACAGAAGATGGAAATGTCCCCGCGATAAAAGAGGAACCTGGAAGCCAATGAGACCAGAAATTTCAAATCACTAGTTAAAGAAAACAATGCGGAAAACATTTGAATGAGGAACAAGATGGTTAAGAAGTTTTAACTAAAAAAAAGGGGAAAGAAATCAAGTAATTTATCTTATGAGTGACGGTATAGTGAAGGTGATGATGCTTTATGGTTGCCTACTCCCTGCCCAGCACGAGTCACCACTGGCCCTGAGGGAATGGCTTTGTCCGGTTACATTACGCCAAATGTCCAAAACAGCCCTGGTGCGTGATGTAGTGATGACAGCCTCTTCCTGGCAGCTCCCTTTCACCATGAGACTTGATGATTCTGAAGGCATTCCCATTCATATGTCTAAGTGTAGACAAAAGTGTGACACATATCATTTCTGAACGTGAACACAGGTGATCTGTTCCAGGCTTCTGCGACCTCCTGGTCACTGAAGGCCGCTTCAGAACTTTATTTCTCCTCCTCACAGCTCAGGCAAAAGTGTGACATAGGAGAAGATTGTTTCCTTCTCCTGTCTAGCTTTTTGGGAACCTCCCACATTGACTGTTTTCTTAAGGCTTTCCACTTCAGGTTATAATACCAGCCCTGCTTTTCCTATTCAAGGGTCTACAGGTTGGCCTTTATCTGACAAGATTCATGTCTATCATATTCCACTCTTTGGTTTTCATCTAACTACTCCAAAAGCTTCTCATTGCCCCAGCAACTTAATGGTAGTGCTGCCAGCCATTGTCAACAGGGTCAGACATATCCCTGGATGAAGGGGAGGTTCCCAGAGACTTTCCAAGAGATGATGTGAACATGGATGGTTGGTTGATGGATGCAGTGGTGCCCCAGTGAGTCAAGCCTCAGAGTGATTCTGTGCTGGGCTGAGTGGGTCACTTTGGCCTTTGAAACATTAGCAAATGTGACACAGAGGCTAGATGACAGCCTAGCCTATGGAGGGTGCCCTGTTGGAACACAGTGTGCAATGAGAAAGTCTGGGCTATCTTGAAGCCCAGATAACAGCTCCAGCCATCCCACCAGACACATGATGAGGATCCTGTGCCCTTGGACCTGTGTCCCAGAGGAGCCCCAAATCCGTGCAGCTGCACGGAAGCCCCGGTTGAGACCAGGCTGAGAGCTGCTCAGCTAAGCCCAGCCCAAACTGCAGAATTGTGAACAACAAATTGTGGAAGTTGTAAGTCACTGAGTCTTAGGGTTTTTGTTTTTTTTTTAGTGCTTCCATAAATAACTGACAAGAAATTGGTACCTGTAAGTGAGGTGATGTTAAAGGTTGGAAGCAAACCTAAAATGTGGCCTTGACTTTGGTATGAGGCAGTAGTAGGAAGGTGAAGAGCATCCAGGTGCTGCTCAGCGAGGCTGGAAGAGGGCACGCTGTCGGTGGAGGTGAGGAAGGTGAGGGGTTGAAACCATAGGGTGATATATGCCCCGTGATAATGATAAAATGGCAGAAATCCATTTTGTGGTGACTTTGAAGATAGAACATGTACATGATGCACTTGTGAATTGGGCCGAGGCTTTCTGGGCAGAGAGTCGACAGCAGTGCCTGTTGGCTGCTTTTAGCAGCCTCTGTGAAGGACCGGGAGAGGGATACCAGCTGCAGGGGAGGCTGTCTGGTCCATGTACAGAGTTCTGGGGAGTCACAGGACAGCAAGAATTGCTGGCAGGAAAAGAAACTCGTTGGCATTTCTGGTAGCTGTATCTGGCAAGACTCCCAAAGTGAGAAATAGCCTCCTGGTCAAGATGCAGCCCACATGTAGCACTAAGAGCCTTTGTGACGCCCTCAGAAGGGTGTGTAGCAGACCCTTTCCTCACAGCGCCTCACAGCGGCCTGACATAGCTTGGGGAGAATGTCATCTCAAAAAGAATTAGGTTTGTAGATTCTAGGAGATGTGAACCTTGAATTTCCAAGAACAGACACAGAGCCTCTGAGAGAGGTGTGTTGGTGAAATTGCCCTGACTACAAGGATTAGGGCATAATTCAATGGGAGAGGAAGGTGGATCTCCTTGTAGCTGTACAGATCTGGGGCTCATTTGGGATCCATGATCCAGGCCCATGTGATCCTCATTATGCATTGGTTGGGTGGCGAGAGCTATCGGTTGGGCTCAGAGACAGCCCGGACTGAGATATTCAATGGGGAGAAGAAGGTGGAGCCTGAACCCTAGGGAACACTGTATTAAGGGACCATACCAAGGAAGTAGGGATGGGCACAAGGGAAGGAACATTCTGCCTCATCAACATGGGCTTGGCTGAGAGTCAAGATTGCTGTGGACCACTGATCCTATGCTCTCACTCCTGCAAGTTTGAAACACTGTGGTCAGTATCAGTTGGGTGTGCACTGCACGAACAGATGAATTTTCTTGTTAAGTCACAGGGTTCTGGATTAAGAGGAGCTTACCCAAAGGTCCTCTTCCACATTGAGACCCGATGCAGATCATAAGATCATGGACTTCAGTCCTGATCCTGTGAGTGCATGAGAAGCTGGGGTACTAACTGGGGGTGGGAACATTTTATATGGTGGGGAGAAGATCCCCTGAAGCCTGAAGAAGACTGTTGTTGATGCTTGCAGTCATACTTCTGGTCCCCATGCTCGTGGGTAGTCCCTGCCCACATTGAGTCTGAACTTGGCACGTCATTCTCTTTGTCCACTGAGGCATCAGTAAAATTGAAACAAGCAGAGGTTCATAAACGTTTGCAAACTAGGATTTGTCCAAGACCACCCAGCTCTCACAGGAAGAAGAGCACACTGTCCTGCTTCAAACCCACGAGAAGGAGAGCAGGGATGCCTCAGCCAGCAGCCCTCCAAGCACCGGGCGTCTGAGTGGGGCCATCGTGGGGTCCCCAGTGTCTCAGCTGAGCCCAGGGTGGCTACACAGCGGGAGGGACCATCAGTGGGACCAACAAGGACCTGCTCTGCTGAGCACGACTGAGTGGCCATGGGCAGCACATGCTGTGAAGTTTGTTATGCAGCCATATCTGACGCAGAAGGATACTCTTCCGGATCCAAATTCCACATCCCTGACATTGCTCTGCCCTCCCTCCAAGGAAGCTGTCTGGGGTGCAGATGCCTTGCTGGTCATCCATTCCTGCCTCACAACTGCTTCTTGTAGAGGAAAGATATACTCCAGAGCCACTGCGATTCTTACCAACTGTTCCCAGCACCTACACCTGTGAAAACAAAACCAGGAATAGAATTGATGCTGAACTCTGTTTACTCCAGCAATAAGCTATTTTTAGCCTTGGATGCATAATCTAATTGAAACTAAAAAGCACATAATTTGTCATTAAATGTTGCTTTTCTGTTTAACAATCATTAAAATGTATGTTACTTTTTGGAATTGTTTGTATAAATGCAAATGATTGAAATAATTTGCAATAATTACTACAAATAATTATAAAGTGACTAATTCTAGAAGAAATATTTAACATTTGGAATCTTATGATTCAGGAAATTTAATAAGTTAATTTCTCCTGACACATATACACACACAAATATAAATACATAACAGAGCAATGTGTGTGTGCAATAAATACTTTCATGCATAAATATGTATTACAGTAGGAGAAAATTCTGTGAGAGTTATGGAATGAAGTACAAGTTAAAGGTAAAAAAACAAAACTGTAAAATTTCCAATAGTTAAGTGAGAAATTATTCATATATCAAATTGATTTTGTTTTTAAATTCCCCTGGATATGTATAAAAGAGATACAATGCTTTGTTTTTTTAATGTCAATATTTACAATAATCCACCAGGATTTGTATAAATGTGTTGTTCTTTTGGAACTCTTTAAACTTTGGTCAATAAAATTTACATGTCAGTTAAAAGAAGAGGGAGGGGGCATAATGTGATTTTCAAATTATTTAGGGGAGTCAATAAACATAA
Source organism: Crocuta crocuta (assembly GCF_008692635.1). Classification (NCBI taxonomy): domain Eukaryota; kingdom Metazoa; phylum Chordata; class Mammalia; order Carnivora; family Hyaenidae; genus Crocuta; species Crocuta crocuta. The sequence continues at coordinate 201,376 of NW_027528390.1, forward strand.
ATAATAATTTGGGGAGTAGAGTTGGTAGCCTACTGCTCTGTATTTAACTGGGGCTAATTTTCTGTGGGTCAAAGTTACTGAAATTTCCTATAATTAAAATATAATGAGGTAAAAAAAAATAGTAAACTTTTAGAATTGTGTAAAAATGGAGGGTAGTTCTAACCAGGGTAATTAAGTTCTTTTGAATAGTAGAGGAAGCTCGGAATTACTTTGGGGTTGGCCATTAACTATGCCTGAGGTTCTCCCTTAGTCTTTGATTCAAATTCACAACCTTCGGGCTATTTGAACGTCAGCATAGACACGAGTTCTTTCTGTGCCGACACAGAGAAATCAAACAGGCATGCCTTCAGTGAGGTGGGTTGGAGTATCACCTCAAACTTGCTGCTGTCCACTGCTGTATAGCAAAGACCACAGAGGGAAGTGGTGTTTGTGGAGGACTTTGGCAGACTCACAGTTCATGCATGGTGCTGAGACCTGACCCTGTGAAGGGAGCCCCTTGCCCCATGGGCAGGTCAACTTCTTGCATCCGGCCTTCCTGTGGATGTACCTTTAGGGACTGGCCTTGGTTTTGTTCTGACGCCTCAGCCTTCATGGAGGCATGTTAAAGGACATGCACCTTTCATTACAGAAGACCCAGGGAAAAGATTTCTCATCAGCCGTGCCTTTATTTACTCAACTATTGGTCTAAGTCCTGTAACGAACCACATTTCTCACTTTATACTGCCTGCTAGAAAATGTATACCTAAATTTCTGCATTGGTTTCTGCAAATCAGCAGGAAGTACTCTGAGTATTAATCTTACTTCTGGCTTTCTGTCATTGTTTTCTTCGTCCAGACTTCCTTGCTTACTTGCTGTGAGCTTCCTAAGTTCATCTTGATGTATTGCACATAGCTCCATAAGTCACCTTAAATTATACTTAAAACAAGGAGTGGAATAAATAAATAAACAAAATAGTTACTAGGAGGCAGCAAACATGGAGTCCATCATTATTATGTGTGCCGAGTAGACGGATTTAACGGGAGCCTTGTGAAGCTTACACGGGCCCCTTCCAGGACTCTGTGCCTCATTTTGTGTTTGTGATTTCATATTCTTTTTTGTCTTAAAGATGAGTCACCCTCTAAATTGCATAAGCTCCCCACAACATGTGCTTTTGCACCTGGTCTCACGCGTAATGACTTCCAGTAAGAGCAGGGATGCCGGAGCCAGTAGAAAGAGAACAGTAATTAGTGCCTGGCTGGGTGGCTCTCATCCCATCTTTTAAAGGCAGTCACCGAGGGTCCACTCAGCCACGGAGCACCGTGACCGGACTGGAGAGTCTCCGAATGAATGTTACAGCCAGACTGTGCTGTATTGGTGATCGTGTAACTCTACTCCCTGAATTTGACAAAGAAAGGAACTCCATTGGGCATTTAATGAATGTTAATTATCTACTGATTACCCTGAAAATGTGCTATCTATAAAAATGATGTACGTAAAAATGAATTTTTGCTCTTTTAGCCATTTATTTTTTTTTAATGTTTATTTTTGAGAGAGAGTACATGTGCAGGGGAAGGGCAGAGAGAGAGATAGAAAGATAGAGGATCTGAAGTAGGCTCTTTGCTGACAGCAGAGAGACCAATGTGGGGCTCAAACTCATGAACCATGACATCATGACCTGAGCTGGATGCTGAACCAGCTGAGCTGCCCAGGTGCCCCAGCCATTTTTTATTTAGTTTGTGTTCAATGCAGATCGATTCCATAACATAAGAAGTTACTATGAGCCAAAGCATAGATACACAAACACGATATAAAATCCAAAATAGATGCACAACATCTATAGAACGGAATGTGCATTCACACACACAGTAGCTTGAGATCTGTCGGATATGGTTGTTCCTGTGTGGGTTCCTAAAAATGGAAAACAATGACTTTGGTTATCAAGAGTACTGTGGCCATATTAAATATTGGAACATCTAAGTGTCAGTGTGTGACCATTGGAACAATTCTATTTTTGAAAAGTAAAGACTGGAAGCTTCCTTACATTAAGTTCAAAAAAATCTTTTATACTCTTTCTTTAAATCCTTTTTCTTAAACTCTGAATCAGAATAGGCACATTTAGAGCACTTTCTGTTAGTCAATATTTTTAGATAATTAGAACTTGGTTCTAAGCCTGACATGGGCTTGATTCTGGAAATTAAATCTTTTCACAACAGCCTCGATGCACAGAAAGCTTTGTAAACATGAAGTTTTGAGCAGACTAGAGAATGCTTAGGCATTAGTTGAATATTTACTCTAACACTATTATCCTTTCTAGTTCTGACATTGGATGCTTCTGAATGGTGGCTTACATAGAATATGCTAAAAATAACTCCTGCCACGTAAGCCAAAGGGCCCTCATTCAGGTGGTGAACAATCTTGCAGGAATAGGGGAAGCCGTTACTCTGATTTTACAGGAAGCTTTTCATTCTGGTTGGTCTTATTTGACAGATGTGGCCCGAGAAGGAAAACCTGACGTAGTTTTTAATTGTTCACCACTCAATGGAGAAGAGGAATGGATTGGCTGTTACCTGTAGGTATCTGTTTCATAAGCGCTTTGTGATACTAATAGCCTCTTTTTGGTTTAGATTATATTTGAATCAAAATTCTATCATTGGTATAGTGGTGAGCGTAGCTGCCTTTCAAAATTCTGAGTTTATTGTGGGAACAGAGTCTTTTCTGTCCACTCTCACACTGACGTGAGGCATTCTGCTCTTTTTATCAGTTGTTTTCTATTTCTATTTCTCTCCTTTCTCCTGGAACTAGTGATGACATATAGAAATGTTGTATCCTAATCATCCCTCGTGCCGTTATAACAGGGTCAGTCCTAAGTGTTAGTCCTCAAATGAGGAAGTGTCTCCCACACCTGCCGCATCAAGCCCGTGGTTGGACTCAGATCTCTTACTCCTAACAGAGCCGATTCAGGTATGATGCCCATTTTCTCCTCTTGCTCTGACACAGAAGAGAATAGGACAATGTAATGAGATATTCTGGCATGTTGAAAGTGCAAGGTGCAACGCGTATTAATGCCGATGCTGTAAATGACCCCTTCCACCTGCTGACTTTTGTCGCCTGTGTACTTCGAGTGGTAGCTTCAGATTTGCTGAACCGTGTTATTTGGAAAAAGAGAGCTTTGTGCCCTTTTCATTGAAGCTGGATTTTCTAATTACCATGATTTATGCTTTCCTGTCTCTGGATCCCACAGTGATGTGGAATCCACTCATTTTCCCTGCTCTCTGTGTTTTCTGGATTTTGCAGATACTTTACAGCCTCTCATTGGTCTCCCTGACTCCAGTCTTACCCTGTGCAGATTTGTCTTTCACACAGCTGCCTGGAGTGGAGTGATTTACCTTCTAGGGCTCACCATTACCTGCTTTGGGCTTACAATTTCCTGTAGCAGTGCCGTGTTCCTCCAACATCGAAGTCCTGCAAGCAGCTGGTTCAAGTCTCTGTGAGCCACAAGCAACACAATGCTTCATGTCTTTGGATGTTAGTGTGGAACCTTCTCCCCTAGCCAGTGCTTCCCCAACTTTGTCATCCCGGGTACATTTTAAGGTCATAGTACAGACTTGTCTCTTCTGAGACAATCACCTCCTCCAACCACCAGCTCCAATTAGGTGTCTCTTCTTTGCACTGTCTTGATATCCTGCTGTCCTAAGAATGTACCCGTTATGTATGGCCTGGGGAAGTCAGTGTGGTCCCAGGGGGAACCCCCCCAGGAGGAAACAAGAATGCGGCTGGGGAGGAAGGAAGAGCTTTGCTATTCTCATGAGTCCCAGCGAAGGCCCACACGGAGGAGCCCCAGGACGGTCAGGAGGCACAAGGGGCAGGAGTAAGGGGTATGATGAGGCTAGACCCTCTGCTGGGGTTTGCATGGGAAGGCAGGGCAGGGGGACAGTTTAGGACTGGGAGTTTGAATAATTTTGCAGGGCTCTGGATATAGGGCTGGCCCCTAGTAGCCTGCTAGCAGCCCTGGGATGACAGGGGCAGAAGACTGTTTCCTCCTAGGGTATTCGGCGCCAGGCAGAAGAGATCTGGCTTTGGGCTGGGTGGTTTGCACATGAAAGGCATGCTTCTGGGTAGGGCCTTGGACCAGGGGCCTCTCCCCAGACAGAATGGTTTTTCTGAGGTGTCAAGACATATACAAAGTTAGGAGCTGAAGTCAGATACTCAACGGGCCAAGCCACCCAGGCACCCCTAGTTTGGAATTTTTTTAAATGAACATTTCGAAGCCCTTTATGACACATAAGTGAACATCCATGTGTTGAAATTTCTGGTAATAAGAAGCATGGGGTTATGCAAAGAATGTACCTGGTACATTCTGGTAATAAGAAGCATGGGGTTATCAAAAGCATAAACTGTTTTCGAAAGTTTTGAGCAACTGACAGATGGTGCTGGGTTGGAATGACTTTGCAGGAGAAGGAAGAAACCAGGCAAACTGGAGGGCCTTGTGTTCCATTGGGAGCAAAGTCATTGACAAAATGAAAACAGAACACCACCCGAAACACAGAACTGCAGTGTGCCGCTGAGGAGTCGGTGTCAACGCCCAATGCCTTGGAGCCTTGTTGGCCCAGGAGGAGTCAGGATGCCTGAAAACTGAGAAACTAAGCCCAGGGAAAGTGCTCCTGCCGAAATCTTCTATGGCACCATTAACTTCAAACTGGCCACAGCTACAAGGTGTCCCCCAGCCTCTAGTGATGGTATAAAGCTGTCAGAAGCTCGCAGTGCCTGCAGCTCCTGGGGAGGCATGGTTGGGTGAGCTATCCAGCAGAGGGAATGAGCTGGCAAGATAAGGCAATAAAGGGAGGCCTCTTTATTAGGGATGGTGAGCTGGCCAGTGTCTCGAGCAGAGAGCAGAGACCCCACCCGAAGGTCAACTTGGCCCTTCTCTTGGGAACATTGGGAGCTTTTCAGAGTCCAAGCAGTGCTGTCCCCATGGAATTGCTACATCTTCGGTGAAGTCTTCCCCAGTCTCTGTAATCAGTCATCTTTTCTTCACGTCATCAATTTATTTATCAAATGAATGTTGACTGACATGCTGCCACATAGGAGGCAGTGGGGAGGAGGCAAATAATCTGGGTGCCTGGGAAGGACCCTGGAGTGAATACCTGGGGGTAGAGGGACCCAAACAACAGAGCTCTGGGAGTGGGAATAGATTCCTTGTGGCAAAAATGCTTTTACTGGGTCTTATTTGATGGTGCCTCAAAGTAAAGTGTTTTGTAAACTAAACCAAGTTTACAAACCCTTTGGTGCCCCTCCCAGAGGAACAGATGCTTGTTTAATTCATCCATCTTTTTGGCCTTGGCTGCGAACCCATCTTGCCTTCTCCTATTGCCATAGGGTCTTAGACAAACAGTCCTCATTTTCAAATGCAGACACTGCCAGGATTTTACTTGTCTAATGACACTTTTTTTCCCCCTAGGGCATAGTTTACACTCACCCTAATGATCTGACCTCTCACTTGCTCAAGTTTGGGTCCCTAAGTCCAGTCTGCTAAAGCTGCCCTTCACTGCTGGGCATCAGGAGAGACCTAAACCCAGCCCCGAAATGCTGGGTGGACACTTTTCAGTAGGAGCCTTCTAGGCACCCGACTGTTGTCACCATTGCACTTCTGCACACCGCTGCTAGCTCCCACACTTACACAGCCCACACTCTTCAATATAATAAAGAGAAAGATCAATTTGTTGCCACAGCACAACGAAGCATCATTACCTTGTTTATGCGTCCCTTACTAAGGACGGAAAGCCAGCTGCAGCGCTGTGATTCACGTGTGCATCTAGGAGTGAAGGCTCAGGCAGAACAGCTGTGACACTGTGGAGGAAGACTCGCTCACGCCCCGTTCTGCTTTTCTGCACTCGTTGTGTGCACCAGGGGAGCCCACGCCCCTCTGTGAGGCACCTGTCCTTGGACGGTGACACATGGCTTTGTCTCTGGTGGCCTCCAGTTACTCTCCTCTCGAGTCGTGTCTCAACTATGCCTTCATCAAATAATATTTTGAAGTAGGAAGAAGCCTCACAAATATGAATTGGCTAGTCTGTCCAAGACACTTTATGCGCAAGGCATGTTGGCTTTCCCCAAAATCCTCCGAAGTGGGGATTCTTTGGTCCATTTTTACAAGTGAGGGAACTGGATGCCACACACGTTACATACCTTGTGGGGGGCATGAAATGTCTTCTCCTCGATGCCAGAGTTGCCCATTTATCAGCCCATTTGTTTTTGTCATGGGATAAATATTTATTGAGGGCTCAGTAGGTGGCCTCACAGTCTAGTGGGGGAGACAAATAGAAAGTCACGGCTCTCAATTATAGGGAGTTTCAGGGAGGGAGCCTAGGATAAGTAAAACTGAAATTGGCCTCAGGAGAGGGGGTGGAGGGTGGGAGGGAGAGGATCCTACGGGTGGTGAAGCTTGATCTTGGCTGTAAAGGAAGGATCTGCTGTGGATTCCCAGGTGGGGCATGGAGCGAGAGAGTCAGAAGTGGTGGCTGTCTCATGCGTGTGTATCTGCTGACCAGACAAGGCAGCAGTGTTTGCTCAGAGGATCACGATGCAGAGAACTTAGGTGCTCAAAGCTGAGACCTTGAAAAAGTCTCCAAGTAGTACGATATCTGCTTATCCTATCCTGTACCATTAGAACTTAGTGTGACTCCCTGGGGGCATAAATGTCCTATGCTGGCATGGAAAAGAAGAGAGTGATGGAGTTGGCTAGGACACGTCAGAGGGAGACCTGCAGAGAAGTTGCCTTTGTGCTGGCTCTGGAAGATGGTAAGGAATGATGCAGTCAGGACACAGAGAAGGACAGTGCAGGAGCGTGGACACAAGGAGCAAAAAATAAATAAATAAAGTATGTGTGTGTTGTGGGGGTGGAAAGAGCTGGGACTTCTGTGTGACCTTATATTGCATTGCTTTCTGAGCTTATGAGCAGTTTTAAAAGCAGACTCTGATATTTAAAGCCATCTCAAAATGCCAGAGGAATCCCACTGTAATGATAAAAATTTTTGAGCCCCCAGATAGGCAGGAGCTGTGGATGAGGGATTCTTCGGTGTGGCATCAGTAACGCTGCATGAGCGGCTCCCTGCTAGGCTCAGGTGGGTGGCTCAGGCTGCTGGTTTCTGCAATAAGCAAAGGGCAGAAATGTATTCCTGCTAATGTTAGCATCGTAGGGTGCGAAGTATAAGGCAATAATATGGATGAGCTAAATGGGAAAAACACTGAAAAGGAATAGACAGTTTCTGCCGCAGAGCAACTCTGTACAGAACAGCTTTTGAGAAAGAAACGTGAAGCCATTATTTTAAACGTGGCTACCTCATGAACTTGAGATGTGTTTACATTTGGATGGCAGCTGCTGTCAGAGCTGGGAGTTGGCATTCTTTAGTGAAGAGCGACTTCAGGTATTGCTTCTGGCTCCTTAGTTCTGTAGTGATCCATTTGTGTACATAGCAGGCTGTTGTCTGTTAGTGCTTTTACTGTGACAGGGAAAATGGCCTTGCTCCAGAAGACTTTCTGGTTAGGAGGTAACCGTCCAAAGCGTCTACTCTATCAGGAAATGTGCGGGCAGTAAAACCAGTCTTTAGGAGGATCTGTTACTGCCATGTTTATAGATGGTCCCCACACACTGCGAGGAGAAGGGCACATGTTCCCTGGCTTCGGAGAGTTGCTTCCAACAGAGGTGTCCCTTGAAATTCCAGAGGACTCAAATGCATGACTAAAGTGTCCTTTGCTCATCCAGATGGCCAACAGATACATGAAACGATGCTCAGCATCCCTCATCATCGGGGGAATACAAATCAAAACCACACTGAGGTACCACCTCACGCCAGTCAGAGTGGCTAAAATGAGCAAATCAGAGAACTCTAGATGCTGGCGAGGATGTGGAGAAACGGGCACCCTCCTACACTGTTGGTGGGAATGTGAACTGGTGTAGCCCCTCCAGAAAACAGTGTGGAGGGTCCTCAGAAAATTAACAGTAGAACTCCCCTATGACCCAGCAATAGCACTGCTAGGAATTTACCCAAGGGATACAGAAATGCTGATGCATAGGGGCACATGTACCCCAATGTTCATAGCAGCACTCTCCACAATAGCCAAAACGTGGAAAGAGCCCAAGTGTCCATCAACGGACGAATGGATCAAGAAGATGTGGTTTATCTATACCATGGAATACTACATGGCAATGAGAAAGGATGAAATCTGGCCATGTGTAGCAACGTGGATGGAACTCAAGGGTGTTATACTGAGCAAAATAAGTCAGGCAGAGAAAGACAGGTACCATATGTTTTCACTCATGCGGAACAGGAGAATCTTAACAGAGGACCATGGGGGAGGGTAAGCGGCAAAATAGTGGGGGAGAGGGAGGGAGGCACACCATAAGAGACTCTTAAATACTGAGAACAAACTGAGGGTTGATGGGGGTGAGGGAGAGGAGAAGGGGGAGATGGGCATGGAGGAGGGCACTTGTTGGGATGAGCACTGGGTGTTATATGGAAACCAATTTGACAGTAAACTATAAAAAATATTAAAAAATTAAAAATACAGGGGCGCCTGGGTGGCTTAGTCAGTTAAGCGTCCGACTTTCGCTTAGGTCATGATCTCGTGGTTCGTGGGTTCGAGCCCCGCGTTGGGCTCTGTGCTGACTGCCAGCTCAGAGCCTGGAGCCTGTTTCAGATTCTGTGTCTCCCTCTCTCTCTGACCCTCCCCTGCTCACGCTGTCTCTCTCTCTCTCTCCTAGAAATAAAACATTTTAAAAAATTAAAAATACAGTGTGATTTAAAAAAAGTGTCCTTTGCAGAAGAATGCGGGCACAGAAACAATAATAATTCAGTGAGCTTGGGCCAAGCCAAGTGAAGTAACTGGAACACTGTAGGGCTACCTAAAAATGAGTGCTTCTGGCCCAATCCGTCAATCAAACTTTAGGTCATCATCCAGGGCCCACAGGGAATATGGCACCATGAAGACCTACAGGTATAAATACTGTGAAAATAGTCTCCAAAGCGTCCTGGGAATCAGTGACTGACAAATTATTTTTTCTGATTTGTTAATTTTTTAGTATGAGTAGTCAAAGATGTAACAAATACATCACATTGAGTTTCAGATTAAAGGTTTATCTGTATCCAAAACACATTACACAAATACACCCGTGCTAAGAAAATTGAAGGTACAGAGCCTTTCGCAAATGGGTGCCTCCTTTTCTTACCATTTCTTCATGAATGATCAGTTAGTAAGCATGTGCTAGGTTCTTGAAGAAAAATGCTTGCATATGCTTGTAAACCTGTGTGGCACTAGATAGTTAAAATCCAATTTAATTGGAAACTTTGCAGTCCTGGGTGGCGGGGGCGGGGTGGACTGTGTAAAATTCCTCAATAATTTCTAGTATTCACCATTTCCTATGTGCCCATAGGGAACCAGGTACTGGTGTGTGCGTCTGTGTGTGCTGTGTGCGTATATGTCTGTGTGTGTGTCTGTGTGTGTATATGTTTCTGCGTGTGTATGTGTATATGTTTGTGTCTGTATGTGTATGTATCTGTGTGTATATGTATGTGTGTGTATATACCTGTGTGTATATGTGTGTATATATATTTGTGCGTATATGTCTGTGTGTGTATGTATGTGTACACACTCTGAGTCTTAGTGATTCCAACTCAGCTCAATAATTAAACTATAATTATCCTGTCTTTCTCCATGAGCATTGTTACAGATGTCTGTATCTTATGGTGCTTTAGCATCTGGGACCGTCAGCACCTGTCACATTTTTTATTTGAAGATGATAATATAGGGGGTGAAAAGCTCATAAAAAATAACAACAAAGTACAGATAGGTGCAGTAAACTGTATAAAAGGGAAAGAAGAGAACAAGAAAGCAGGAGTTAGCAGTACTTCAGCCGGGGGTGGGACAGGGATGTAAAATATATGGCAAGATGAAGGCTTTCACCAATGTCTTAGGTTTTATTTTATATTTTATAATTGATCAGTATATTAAAAATAACTACTCAATTACATATATACATGAATACACAGGCACATGCACAGAAGTAGGACATGCGAAGACTCATGATGAGAGTAGGTCAAGGATTATTATTAGGTCAATTCTGTATGCCCAAGCTCCCAAAGAAAAATAACACAAGGAAAGGACAGCCTCCTGTGGACTCAGAAGCTTTGAGATGTTCCTCAAAAGGCAAGACAGTAGTAGCAGAAACAACAAAAACAAAAATAGACTAAGAAAATGAAAACTGATGCTATGGACCAACAGGTAATCCAATTTATGGATTATGGGTGTCCATAAAAAGAGAACCAATATGGCTTCTCAGATACCACAGAGGCACAAACTATGGAGGAAATAACTGACACAATGGAGTTTGCAAAAATGAAAAATCCTCCGTTCTGTAAAAGGCCGTGTCAAGAGAGTAGAAAACAAACGAAAGAGCAGGAGAACATTTTTGGAAGACACATCTGATGAAGGACTGTCTCCAAAATATACAAATACCTCTTAAAACTTGACAGTAAGAAAATGAATAACTGGGTTAAAAATAATGGGACAAGGGCACGTGGGTGGCTCAGTCGGTTAAGCATCTGACTTTGGCTCAGGTCATGATCTCATGGCTTGTGAGCTCAATCCCCACATCGGGGTCACTGCTGTCAGCCTGTCAGCACAGAGCCTGCTTCAGATCCTCTGTCCCCCCTCTTTCCCTTTGCTTGTGCTCTCCCCAAAATAATTTTTTTTTAAAAATGGGACATTGACTTGAATGAACACATCATCAAAAACGACAGATGACAAATCAGCATATGAAAAGATGCTCTACATCCTGTGTCATCAGGGAAATAAATGCACATTGAAACAGTGGTGAGATACGAATACACACGTATGGGAGTGGCCCAGATCCAAAACACTAACAACACCACACACAGGTGACGACTTGGAGCAACAGGAAATCTCGCTCATTAATGTTGAGGATCCAAAACAGCACAGACACTCTGAAACAATTCAACAGTTTCTTACAAAACCAAACACATTCTTGCCATATAAATCCAGCAGTCACACTCCTTGGAATTTACCCAGATGAGCTGAAAACTTATGTCCATGCAAAGACCAGCGTACAGATGTTTCTAGGAGCTTTGTTTGTAATGACAAGACTTGAAACTGACCAAGATTCAGTAGGTGAACGCATGGATAAACTCTGGCACATCCAGACAATGGAACAGTACTCAGCACTTCAAAAAGAAACCAGCCACGAGAAGAGGAAAGTTGAATGCGTATTACCAAGCAAAAGAAACCAATCTGAAAAGACCACCCACTGTGCAATTCCTATGATAGGACATTCTGGAAAAGGCAAAAAATGGAAACATTAAAACAGTCAGTGGTTGGGGGAGGGAGCGATGAACAGGGAGAGCACAGAGGGTGTTAATAGGGCAGTGAGACTATTCTCTGTGTTACCGTGTGGTAGATACGTGACGTTGCACTTTTGTCCAAACACACAGGCTGTACAACATGAGGAGTGTCCCTGATATAAACTGGGCTCTGGTGCTAATGACATGAAAGTGTAGTTTCGTCCGTTGTAATGCTGTTCCATCTGGTGGGGAGGTGCATAGTGGGGGAGTTGTAGGTGTGTGGGACATGGGCATACACTGTTCCTCTCTGTACTTTTCCCTCAGTTTTGCTATGAACCTGAAACAGCTCTACGAAATAAAGTTTATTAATTAAAAAAAGAGGAAGAGCCAAGAAAAATAGAACATAGGCGATAAAGACATAATTGAAGATAGCATCCCTATGTTGAAAAGAATGGGGTTGCAGTGTGAGAATGGAAAACAAATATTTATCTGTGAAAATAAATCGCAGTAACTCAGAATAACAGGTAGTGATGGGGGATATATTTGCATGATTTTCTAGATAGTTCTGAGAACAGCTTGCAAGACAAGGTTCAGGACATCTGGACTGTTTCGTCTCTGCCGCCGCCTTATTGTGCACCCCAGGAAAGCTGGCATGTCTGGGCCTCAGGAATTAAACGAGATGCTCTCTAATCACAGTTTGAATTCTAGCATTCCTATTTAAAACTTTTTCCAGTGGAGAAGGCATTGCTGAATGCATAAGTACGTCCAAGGACTTAGCTGTATTGTGTTTTAGACAGCCAAGAAGAGAAACGCGGCCATAAAATATAGTCTGAGTAAAAACGCTTTAAAAACTGCAGCATCATTTTAAAGGCACTGGGAATCAATATTAAAATTATCCATTTTCTCCTGATGTACTAACTTATACATCTAGTTTTTTTTTTTCTTTAGGGAAGGAAAAAACGAGTAGCAATGATATTTTAATCATTTAAATTGGCTATTCCCTACAATTAAATTCTATCAGAAATAACTCTCAGAAGATTTTTTTTTTGTTTCTTGCAAAAAAATGAACAATGAAAGCAATGTTTACAAATATCATTGTGTATATTTTCAAGTGAATTACGGGGTTGAAGCAATCATGCCAAGTTGTTTTAAATGCCATCAGTTGAATCATTTAAATGCACTCCGACAAAAATTATAATAGTTGCACTTAATGAGATCCAGCCAAAGATTTTTTCCCCCAGATTTTTTTGTGGTGAATTAGGGTCATTTTCTTTTTCTTTTTTTTTTTTTTTTCCTACGGCAGAAATGTTCTCCTGGTTGAAAGCATATCTAGGTAATGAAGCTCTTCTCTTGTTTCAAACCTTTGCCCTTTATCGTCTAGAGAACCGTGTCTCCCGTCAGTGCCTGCTTGTCAAGCCCGACTCACTTTTCCTACTTTGTCTCTGGATTCACTTTTCCCACAAAGAGTTTCAGGAAGTCTCCCAATTTTGCCAAATAGGGTACTTTGGCAGCACACGATTCAATTTATTGCATTTTCATAATTGCATGGGAATCTCCTCCTGTAAAACTCTTGAGGGCAGTGTTCTTACACTTGCATGCATAAGAAAGAGAGATCTGTAAGAGCTGCCATTTGCTGATATGACCTCTGTGGTTGGCACTCCCTGCCAAGGATCATAACACACATAAGACATAAGATGTGGAACACAGTCACGATTTTTCTGAGATTCAGATTTCAGTCAACAGCACAACATGTGATTGACACTCATCATGAAGTCTCAGACTTTTAAGGAGCAGAGCCAGCCATCAATCAGTGCAACACTGATCCCTTTCTGTATTGCATCTGTTAAGGCAATAAAAAGTGTCTCTTTATAGGAAATGGTAGTAGGATTTATACCCTTGTTGGATGTCGGGGGTCTAGTGTATAAGGCTAATTGGTGATGTGTGACTCCCCTGGCTTCAGCTTAGCAGAATACCTGTAACACTCCCACGCAATATATTCACGTAACTGATCTCTTTGTTTCCAGTAGTCATCCTCTACCTGCACGTCCAAAAATTACCGAGGTCTCTGAAGAGCTTTTATTTTTTCATTTTATTTTTATTACTATGTGTGGAGTGAAGAGTGTCTCAAACTTTTTAACCTCAGGACTCCTCACCCCACCTCTTAAGTATATTATCCACATTTTAAACTAGGACACATATTTAGAGTAGTACTTATTTTTAACTCACTGAATGATAACAAATGACAAACCCATGACTTGTTCATATAAATACACATTTTTCTAAAAGGTAAGTATACTGTCCCAAACAACAAAAGGTTTGTGAGGAGAGTGACATTGTTTTACATTTTTGCAAATCTCTTCAAGGTGATACTGCACCCAAACTCGGCAACTGCTGGTTGTTTAAAGGTTAGTTGCAGTGTAGAAACCACGTCCATGAACTTAGCATCATCTGTTACATTAAAACCCATGGGCTGTTGCTGGACTCTGAATGGATCCTTTACTCTGGCATGATTTTATAACATTGTGCATTGCCCATTTAGAAAATTAATACGGCTTTTCTGAGTCCCCATGTCTTCAAGTGTTGATACCTTCAATCACACAGCTTCAACAAGTGTATTTGTTCATGTCATCACCACTTTCTCAGTACATTGTCATAAAGCCATCAAGTTCCTGGTGGTGGATGCGAGTTTCCCAGGATCCCAATTTTCACTTAAAATGCAACTTTTATCCCTCTTTCCCGCATTTTTTGAGAGTGCGTCTTCTAAGTGGCGAAGGCTGAATGGCCGTAGTCTGTCAGTCATTTTTTCAAGTGGAAGCGACGTCCCATGAGACAGCAGCTCACGGCTGGACTCGGGGGAACACTAGTGTGTCCCTGACACAGTCATTACTGCCTCTGTGCACAACCAAAGTATTGCACACATGCCTCCCGTGTTGTCATGCTGACTAGTAAAAAGATGTGCACCCACAGCTCAGGTTTAACCACATTCCTGTCTACGGAATCTCTTACTGTCCATATAACTGCTACATCGGGAATCTAAATGAAGCTGACTTTTCCCTTTGCAAGTGCCTGGAGTTGAGGAATCTGATGACCCACAGTGGACAGGGGTGCCCTGGTGGCTGGGAAGGGCCCGGTGGTTTGACTCACCACTGCTTCTACCCCAGCAGCACAGGTATCCACCCAGGAAAAAGGCAAATGATATTCTAGCATCCGTAGGAAAACAGCTGGATCCGGCAGAGCCCCCGAGGGAGTCTCTGGGAGCCCCTGGGCCCCAGTGATGCTGCTTTGAGAACTCCTGGGCTGTAGGACTGAGTGCACTCTCTGTAACAAGACCTCGGTAAAGTCCGTGCGCCCCTCTCCACGTCCTCTCCTGAGACAGGGGGTGCTGGCCGTTCCAGGAAGGAGCCTCACACCACGTTCTCCGTCACCCCTGGAGTGTCCTACACACAGGGAGCATTCCCTCTGCAGGGCTGCTGTGCCTGCTTGGGAGCTGCGTGCAGGCAGCCAGGGCCCCTGAGGGGGCACTAGTGGCGATGCGGGTCCTGCCCTCTCTCCTCTCACCACACTCTGCAAACTAGAAGAAAGGGTGTCTTTTTCCTTTGCACGTTTGCATCGCTCACTGATGTCCTGTGGGGCTCTATCCATGCCCACCAGGGACACTTATCATCTACCTGCCCTGAGATGCCCTTTTCTTTTTTTAAAATGTATTAATTTTATTAAAAAAATTAATCTCTATTTATTTATTTTGAGAGGGGGGGCGGGGACAGAATCCCAAGCAGGCTCCTCACTGTCAGCACACAGGCCAACGCGGGCTGGAACTCACAAACTGTGAGATCATGACCTGAGCTGAAGTCAAGGTCCGCATTTGTAATGGGCAGCTCACCATCTGGTCTTCAGCGGGCACCTTCCCTTTCCGATTTCACTACCTACTTCTGACCACCTGCGTAACTTGTATCTATCCTTCCACAGCCACTTTCTGGCAACCTTTTCTAGGTTAGATGCCTCAGTATTTCTGCTCGTGACCCCAGACTTTCTCTGTCAGACCAGGGATCACATTGTATCCACACTATTTATTCATCTGTCCTCCTGACAGATTGTAACTAACTGCTCTGAGGTCAGGCTCTTTGTAACAATACCAGAGTACAGCTGACATTGAATAATGTGTATGATATAAAACTTATACACTGAATAAAAGGAAAAAATCTCAGGTTGTGTGAGATCTTAAGACAGCATTGAAAAAAGTAAATGACAAAAATATCTTCCTACATGAGACAGGGTCTTCTGTTGGGTCTAAAATTTGGTGATTCCAGTCACTGCTTGGGTTGGAGGCTCAGGGTTCCTGTATTTTTTTAAAGACAGACAAATATTTATTAGGAAACTCAAAAATAAAGCCTGAGGATCAGTGGGAGAAGGGTGAGGTGGCGTGGAGTGATAGGAATGCGGAAGAAATGTTAATTGCAGATGAGATTAAGTCATGTGCAAAGCAGTTAATAATGTAAATTTTCCAAAATGTTATAATTTCATGTTGATAAAAGGAACTGTCCCCAATGAAGTTATATATGCTCTTTTATGTGTCAATTAAAATAGAACTCACATTTACGAAGCAGAAGCTATCAAAAGTAAGGGAGAAATGGATAGAAACACAAACACTGTGGAAACCTTTCATGCAGAAATTATCAGCATTTGAAAGTCAA
This sequence comes from Crocuta crocuta, assembly GCF_008692635.1. Classification (NCBI taxonomy): domain Eukaryota; kingdom Metazoa; phylum Chordata; class Mammalia; order Carnivora; family Hyaenidae; genus Crocuta; species Crocuta crocuta. The sequence continues at coordinate 217,400 of NW_027528390.1, forward strand.
GTCAATTTGTCAAATAGGCAAATGGAAACATAGAATTCTTTAATATTGTATACGATTTTAATTATCAATGTACACTTCTCAACATTGAACTTTGTGAATTAAAAAAAACATTAAAAATTTTTCACTGAAGTGTAACTCACATAAAGAAAAGTGTACGGACGTTCATGAGCAGAGAGCATTTGTATAACCAGCACCCAGAAATCCCCATGATGTTGCCTACCCCCAGGGTGATCCCCACAACCCCATTTTTATTCTGCCAGGGAGCTATTAGGAGACAACCATGTTGTACCCACCCCTCAGGACAGAGCGGAAGCCGGACATGTGAGCCATTTCACGGTCATCTTCTCCCTCCCTGCAAAACAGCCAAGCAGCTGATTTCCCTGTCCTCGCTTTACTTCACTCGGGCATGGTCTAGAAAAGTCCTCTAACCTCTCCGGTTAAGAAAAGTATTATGTCTTTTAAGTGTCTTGTAATCCATTGGTTCTCCGTCATGCCCTCCTTTTTCTTACAGTTCGTTTGTTGAAGGACTTGAGTCTTTCAGATGGCAGATTTGCCCACAGCTTGCATCTTGCTGATTTCAGACTCACAGCCCAGTTCATGTTTCTCTGTTACCTGTATCTCCTGCAAACTGGTGGCAGCATCCAGAAGTTTGATCTGACTCTTGTGCCAATCCCGTGGCAAGACTTCAGGGGGTAGTCTGATACCCATTTTTGGGAAACATGTCTGTTTTTCACTCTTTTTTTTTTTTTTTTAATTCTAGCTCAATGCCTTGATTCCTAAATTAACCGAAGGCGCAAAATGCTTGTGTACTAATTCTATCTCTTAGCTATGTTCATTAGCTGGGGTGTACTTGTAAGGAAATAACTCCCTTCATCTCCTCTTTGGACACCAAATGGTATATCTTTATGAGTTATAATTCATTATAGGAAAGGAAATAACTATTTGAGTAATTCTGCCATTATTCCTATCATGAACATTTCCTAAGGAATCAAGTCTCAGACAAAGAAAATGACTAGACAGATGTGGACATAAACACTGGTGGTTAAATACACAGTCATTTGAAGTAAGAAGATTAAGTGAGAATCAAAAGGAAGAAATTACAGTGTATAATGGTTTACTTATCTAGTTTTCACAATGATGAATTGGCTTCTTGTCATCCTTAGGTGGGCATTTATTGTTATTTCTAAATATTACCGTAAATTCATGTTTTTATATACATTCGATAGGCTTTAATCCGTGGCAGTTGTTATATATATGGAAACAAATTGTCTCTACTTTGGTCAATGGGAGCCTTTTCTGGGTATCTCCTGAGTCCTTTTGACCTAATCCTGGTTGTCTCCGTTAGCTCTCTCATATTTCCAGACACATCAGGTGCATCTAGTATATTTCCTGCCCCAGATGTGGAATCATCCATGTCTTTTTAGAAGCCTATGTTTTATTTTGTTAAGTTTTGTTTCAGTTGCAAAATGGGCCGAATGCCCCAGCCACGATCTGGGTATTACAGGTGCTCTCGGCCACTGGTAGGATTATGGGTTTTAGACCTTTTTATGGGATAGAGCTAGAATTCAGTGAAAGGACACAGCACCTGAGAAGTTTTTTACAAAATTTTACTGATATTTACAATTCAAATTTGGGACAACAGTGTTTCCGTTTGACCACTTGCCTTATTTCTGCATCTCCTTTCTTCTGCATGGAGAAGGTTGGTTTTTAAGGATATAGTGTGGATATCAGAAAAAGTGTGTTGTTTTTTTTTTAATATTAAGGACTAGATTGTAAATAAGCTGGCAGACCATGCAATCTCTGTTACAACTACTCAACTCTGTCATGAGAAAGCAGCCGTATACAAAATGTAAATGAATGGGCATGGATGTGCTCCAATAAAACTTTTTCTGCAAGAACAGGCAGCTGGCCCATGTGCAATAGTTCACCAACTTCTAATATAGGGGAAAATCATTAGAATATTGCATAATGATTTGCTTTTTCCCACTCTACAGATACATCTCAAAATATGAACCCTATACTCAATACCATGAGTTATGATTTCCTAAAAATAAAGATCCTTAAATATACTCTCTGTATCCCTCCATTTTTTACATGCTTGTCTATATCTCTTTTGTCAGGTCACATAGCCATTATATCCTGTAATTTCTCCCTTTTGATTCTCATTTAATCTTCTTCAAGTGACTGTATATTTAACCACCAGTGTTTATGACCACATACGTCTAGTTATTTTCTTTGTCTGAGACTTCTTTTCTAGTAGATTCCTTAGGAAATGTTCATGGTAGGAATGATGGCTGAAGTACTCAAGTATATCTTGTATGTTGTACTTGAAGGTCAGATTTAGTGGGTATAAAATTCTGGGCTCACATGTTCTTTCTTGATAGTCTCAGCTATTTTATTCCTCACTTCAAGCATAAAGTATTGGTTGGAAAAGTCACATAATAATTTTATTTTCCTACTAAGTGCCCTCTTTGCCTACATACCCAGTGCATTTTCTTCTTCTTTTTTTTCTTTATTAAATAAGCTACTTTTAATAGTAAATGTCTTGGTGGTGGTAATTCTGGGTTGACGTGGTAGTTATTCTTTCAGATATATGGCATTTACAGATATTCTTTCAATATATGATTTCAAGTGTTTTTTCAAAAAAAGTGCATTAAAATTTTTTTTAATTTAAAATTATTTTCTTAGAGAAAGTGGGGGAGGGGATGAGAGAGAAGGAGAGAGAGAGAGAATCCCAAGCTGGCTCCATGCCGTCAGCGCAGAGCCTGAAGCTAGGCTCAAACTTACGAACTATGAGATCATGACCTGAGCTGAAAGTAAGAGTCAGATGCTTAACTTATTGAGCCACCCAGGCGCTCCGAGAAAAGTGCTTTTGAATGATAGTTTGTGTTGTTATGCTTCCTTTCTTTGATTTTCTTCTTTAGGGGCCCTTTTTAAACATACACTGGATCCTGACTGCCTGTCTTCAGTGCTTTTCACTTTTTCTTGAAATATTTTTTTTAATATTTCTTCATTTTGTGTTATAATCAAAACCTTTTTCTGGCTGTCCATTTCTCTGAAGGCTCTGCTTGTTGATTTGCTTTTTCTTGTGGTCTTCCTAGTTTAATCTTCATTTCTAAAATGCTTTTCTCTTTTCCTCTTTTTCTAGAGTTCTATCATTGTCTCATTTCTGAGTGTTTCTACTTCTGATTCATGTTGTTTCTTTCATGTCTGTTATGTTTATAATAATTTTTGGATAGTTTTAAGTATGTCACAGTCTTATTTATTTTTAGTGTGACTTCTGGTGTATCTTCACTGCAAAGTTATTCTGTTCCTTATTCTCTTTTTTCCCCTCAAAGTTACTTTTATGCCACTTTTGGTACATTTCTGTTAGCTATGTTTCTATTCTCAGTGTGTGTGTGTGTGTGTGTGTGTGTGTGTGTGTGTGTGTGTGTGTGTGAAATTCCTTTTTCTTAACTTTTAGGAAGAATCTTGTTCAGGGGCGTCTGGGTGGTTTAGTCGGTTGAGCGTCCGACTTTCGCTTAGGTCATGATCTCGCGGTTCGTGGGTTCGAGCCTCGCGTCGGGCTCTGTGCTGACTGCCAGCTCAGAGCCTGGAGCCTGTTTCAGTCTGTGACTTCCTCTCTCTCTGACCCTCCCCTGCTCACGCTGTCTCTGTCTCTCTCTCTCTCCTAGAAATAAATAAAATCCTTAAAAAATTTTTTTTTATAAAAAAAGAAAAACCTTGTTCAGATAGCTTTTGTAGCTTTGAGGAGGTCCTCCTCGTTTCTTTTTTCTCCCCTCCCCCTTACAGTGTTTAAAAACCATGGCAGTGTGTCTTCTGAGATTTCCCAGCTCTCTTCCCCTCTCTTTTTTGTCTGACCTTCCTTTTCCTTTGTCTATGTTTTCTCTGTCTTCCTCAATCCAGATTCCATGGTCAGCAGCTTCCCCCTCCGTGGGGCATTTTCCGTTTCAGGAGTTTACTGGGGCTACACTCGCCCAGGCTTCTTATTCCTCGCCGTCAGCCCGACACCTGCCCATCACAGCTGGCCGCCACTGCCTGCCTCCATCAGCCATTCTCCATCTGGAACCCTCTGCTTTCCCACAAGAACCTGTTGAGTGTTTGGTCCGGGGTGTGTTCCTATTCTTAGGGCTCTACCTTACTGCTTTCCTCTCCCAAACACATGCTGGTAACATGCCTGTTTCATGGCTAGAGGTAATTTCCCCCCACCCAGTGGTCTTTTAGAGTTTGTAGAGTGATCTTATCATCTGGTCTGGTTGTAAACATTGATCATAGGCCTTTGGCTTTGATAGCTAATTGTTGTGTCAGTTCCTATGTGTGAATTTGGGAATTGTTAAAACACCAAGCTGTCATCACCACCTTCATCTTTTAATTAAATTTGTTTTCTTAAGGAAGTATAAATGATCATTTGCTAAAGTTTAAAAACAAAGATTGACCTGGAACCCCAGGACAAAACTGCCTCTCTAAAGAGTCCCAGGACTAGATCATTTTAACATTAAAATTTGTTTAAAATTCTTAGGGTGGGGCGCCTGGGTGGCTCAATCAGTTGAGCGTCTGACTTCGGCTCAGGTCATGATCTTGAGGTCTGTGAGTTCAAGCTCCACATCAGGCTCTGTGCTCACAGCTCAGAACCTGGAGCCTGCTTCAGATTCTGTGTCTCTCTCCCTCTCTGCCCCTCCCCTGCTTGTGCTCTCTCTCTCTCTCTCTCTCAAAAATAAATATTTAAAAAATTAAAAAATAAAATTTTTAGGGAAATCAATTCTTTGAAATGTGAACTTAAAGGAAAAAACCCTAGAAATTGCCTCATTCATCTTGTTTAGAAAACATATATTGTTTATTTTGCTTATAAAGGATATGGTCTTTTTAAAATAGTCAAATCATGCAGAAATTTGTAAAAGAAAAGCAACTATCTCCAGTTGTTTGCTAGGGCTGCCATAACTAAGTACCATAAGCTAAGTGGCTTAAATGACACAAATGCATTTCCTCTCAGTCCTGAAGAGCCAGAGTCCAAGGTCAAGATGTCAGCTGGGTTGGTTACTTCTGAGGCTGTGGGGAAGAGTGCATTCCATGCTACTTCCCTAGCTTTTGTTGGTTTCCTGGCCATCTTTGGAAGTCCTCGGCTTGTAGAAGCATCACCCCACCTCTGCCTTCATCTTCTCATGATATCTTGTATGTACATCTGTGTCCAAATTTCCCATTTTTATGAGGACACCAGTCAGATGAGGGGCCCACACTACTCCACTGTGGCCTCATGGCAACTAAGTACATCTATAGCGACACTTCTTTCCAAATAAAATTGTGTTTTGAGGTACTGAAGCTTAGGGTTTCAACACAAATTTTGGTGGGACAGGATTCAACCTATAACACCCAGTGTCCATTTTTTTCCTGACATTATGTGTAACAAGTAGAAATAATGTATGTTATGGGGCATCTGGGTGGCTCAGTTGGTTGAGTGTCTGACTTCACCTCAGGTCATGATCTTATGGTCAGTGAGTTTGAGCCCTGCATCAGGTTCTGTGCTGACAGCTCAGAGCCTGGAGGCTGCTTTGGATTCTTTGTCTCCCTCTCTCTCTGCTCCTCCCCTGCTTGTGCTCTGTCTCTTCGTGTCTGTCAAAAATGAATAAATGTTGAAAAAAAATTTTTTTAAAAGAAATAACATATGTTAGCCTTTCGCTAAGGGCTTGTCTTTATTTCTTTAAAAAGTTTTTTAAATGTTTTTATTTATATATGAGAGAGAGACAGACAGTGCAAGCAGGGGAGGGTCAGAGAGAGAGGGAGACACAATCTGAAGCAGGCTCAGGCTCTGAGCTAGCTGTCAGCACAGAGCCCGGTGTGGGGCTCGAACCCACAAACCGTGAGAACAAGACCTGAGCCGAAGTTTGACGCCTAACTGACTAAGCCACCCAGGCACCCCCAAGGGTTGTCTTTATCTTTTATTCACTTGGTGAGTGTACAGTCATTATATAAGTTGTTATGCTTACTTCTAAGGCAAGGACTGTCAGTTGCCTACTTGGTATCCATATCCATCTTCCTTCTTGTGAACAGAACCCTCTTTCTATTGAGGGGTGAAAATATGCTTGGCCTCAAGACTACATATTTTCATCTTCCCCTGAATTTATGTGCGGGCCATGGGATGTAAGACCACTCAGATGAACATTTCCTCCCTTTTCACTTCCCTTTCTCTGGCTGGAGGAAGACATGATGGCTGGAGCACCAGTGCCCATCTTATCAACAGGAGGCTATCTTGAAATGGAAAACATATGTTGAAGGGGGAAGGGCAGAAAGTCACCATACTAGCCCTGGATTCTGCCTATCTCCAGCTTTATTTTATTTGAAAGAAAAATAAACCTCTAAATTTGTTAAGCCACTGTGATTTCGGGTTTCTTGTATGTTCAGCCAAATCTAATTCTAACTGACACAGACATATTAAGTAATACTCTTAAACTTGTATTTCCCCATTCATCAATTTCGTAAGTTTCACTTATTGATTTCTCCCACGACAGAGGAACAAATCAGCACATTTTCCTTATCCTTCTCTCGTTTCTAACCCTCATTCATTTATTTGCTACATCCATTTGCTGATGCAGTCTGGATTTTATCCCAATCCACAATCAGCAGATTATTTATACATTATTTATCTTTTATATCAAGAATTACAATGGCACGCAATGACATTTTAACTCTATTTGCCTCAACTGTTTTGGCTTATTCTGTGTTTAATTGAATTTACTGTTCACTGCAGTTCCTTTCACAAATGATTTCCTTAATTTGGGATTTAATCTATTATTTGGCTTTAGTGTCAATCGGTGTCATTTGGGATCAGATTCGTGGCAGGTGTTTGAAATAAAATAACAGGGGCTCAACTAAGATAGGAGTCACTTCTCTCTCCCAGAAGACGTCTGGAAGCGGTCAGGCCGGGGCTGAGGCTGGCTCCGTGAAGTCCCCAAGACTACAGACTGCAGGCACGCTGTCCCCTCTGGAAGAAGGAGGGGAAGAAGTGGGATTCCCGCCCCTCCCCAGCCCTCTCCTGGAGGCCCCCCCACAGCATGTCTTCTACTCCTTTAGGCAAAACCTGGTCAACATGGCCACATCTGGAGGGAAGGGAAGTTGGAAAGTATAAGTTTCAATCTGCACTGCTAAGTCCTGCTGAAATAAGGGATCCCATCACTAAGGAAGAGGGGAGAATTTTTCTTGGGGCAAAACCAAGTAGTCTCTGGTACAGTCTTCAAATATATATCACCTGTAAATGAAAGTTGTAGCTCCCCAGTCTTTGAAAATATGACAGTGTTTTTTTCTCTTTTACAAACAAATGACAGTGAACAAAATTGACATAAAACACTTGCAAACCATTTGTTTTTAAATTAACCCAGCATCAGTGTGACTTTGTTCTTTTGTGGAATTCAGTCCTGTTGAAACACCCGAGGCTGGGATTCTCTTCAAATCACTGCTGATTTGTTATGATGTCAGGATGATTAAGGATTCTTTCTCTCCTTGAATTAGGCAGTGGATTATCTGTTAAATTTACTGGAAATATGGGATGCCCTTTTAGTCTACAGATTCATGTGTTCTTTATTTCTGGAAAATTTTTCTTATATGATTCCTGAATTTTTTTGTTACTTTCATTTTATTTTCTTCTTCAGAAACGATTTTGAATCAAGTGTGTCTCCTGGGTAGTTCTAGTAATCATGACCATTGACTGCGTGTTTTCACATGTCTTCTGTCCTTCTGTCTTGAAATATATTTTATATGTCTCTATATTATACATATATTAGGTTATAGATGTGCCTGTAATCTACTGTACAGCTATGTGAATGAATTTTTATATGCATATCTATATATTCTCACTTAGGAATTAAAATTAAAATGACCCTAAGAAAAGTAAACAAAAAATAAATTTAAAAAAATTAAAATGACCCTCACACCCCTGGCACCACCATCCCTGTTTCCCAGCTGAGAAAGTGGAGGCCCAGAGTAGGTAAGTGGCCTGGGAATGCATGAATATTCACTTATTGAACCCATTCGGGACTGAAACCTAAATTCTCCTGAATCCTAAGCTGCTGCTTTTCCCCGCGGTTTGGGGGCCTTGGGAGCTCCCAGTAGTATTCAAAGTGGAGAAGTGGCAGGAAGTTCGAGGCGTGAAGAATTCCGGGAGCAAGGTCAGCGCACACCTGTCCCCACTCGGGAAAGCCGCGTCAGACTGGCGCCCAGCGTTTAGGCAGGTAGTTGCGGGAAGGGGAGGGTGTGAAGGGCCTGAGTCCCGGGCTGGGCTGCGTTGCGGGAGCCTCTCCCCCGCCACCGGCAGGGGGGGGTNCAGGCCCGCAGGTGCGCTTCTCCCCCGCCGGCAGGTGCGCTTCTCCCAGGTCCGCAGGTGCGCTTCTCCCCAGGCCGGCAGGTGCACGGCCGCGCAGCTGCCGCCAGGGGGCTCAGGCGTGCTGCGGTTCGGAGCCGCGCGCCGGCTGCAGGATGGTCAGAGGCTTCCAGGTGCACAGGGGCGCTCGAGAGGAAGGCCCTGGAAACCCTCACCGGGCTGCGGGAGGAGTGGGCGCTGCTGCCCCCGGGTGTAGGGCACCTCCTCGCCGCAGTGACCCTCATTACTTACAGGTCCCCCGTGTAAGTAATGGTATCTCGGGAAAGGTCTGCCTTCGCAAGCACAATTCTCTGAAAAAAGAGAAAATTTCTTTATGTTTGAGATGTTTAAACTGTGGATGGGTCTTTCCATCCATCAATGACAAAGACCCCAAGTCTTACCCGACTCTTGAGAGGGACGCATAGAGAGCAAAGCAGACGTTCCACACACCTGTGAGCCCACGGCACTCTAGACAACCCAAACTGTTAACCCAACACCTTGTAGATTAGCAAATGTGGTCTCACTTAATGAGCACTGAAAACTTATTCTCTCAGGCATTTAGCATGTTGCCTCATTGGTTTTCACCCCAAATCTAAGAAGTGGTGTCGTTCCCATTCTACCGATGAGGAGACGAAGCCCAGGAGGGTGGCATACTGTCTGCAGGGTGCAGCAGGAACATGCCCTGGGAGCAGTCCTCTGGTCTGGAGGGGACGCCAGGCCGCGGAGGTCGTGACTTGTTCTTCCGGGTCACCGAGCATGGCTGGTGTATCCAGAGTGCTGACCGCATTGGACCTTGGCCAGAGCTGACACTGGGCACTGGGCTATGGTTCTGGCTCGCTCTGTCTGCCGTCTCTGGGGACTGAATGGCTGTCTGTGCAATTGGACCAACCACCTGACCATATAGTCTTTTCCTTTCTGCTGGGGGCACACGCGAGATTCATGTTCATAATCACATTGATATTTAGTGGGAGATTGTTTAACAAAGTGCAAAAAACAGATGGTTCTAGTTACAAAAAAATAGGTGGAGCAAAGTCTAGGATTCAATGTTTGCCGAAAACCACAGGCCTGGGTATCATCCCAGGGAAGAGAGAAGTGGCCAGAAAGTAGATGCTCATGTGTCTGTATTTAAATTTTTTTTAATGTTTACTATTATTGAGACAGAGAGAAACACAGCATGAGTGGGGGAAGGGCAGAGAGAGAGAGAGGGAGACACAGAATCCGAAACAGGCTCCAGGCTCTGAGTTGTCAGCACAGAGCCTGAGTGGGGCTCAAACCCACTAACCGTGAGATCATGACCTGAACTTAAGTCGGACATTCATCTGACCGAACCACTCAGGCGCCCTCATGCATCTGTATTTTTACATAAACTAAACCAATGTGCTGGAGTAAGTGAGAGTCAGGCCCTCGGCAATGAAATCCTTGTAGAAGGGGGTTCCTATTATGGAATGGAGCAGACGGTGGTGCTGGCTCTTGAGTGACCAGTTGCTGATGTGGCCTGCTTGACTGACATCACCCAGTAGGGATGGTGTGACCTCAGTCCTATTCCGTAAAGCCTCAGAACAGGGGAAAGAAATTCTGCTCACCCAATAATGGTGTGGGGTAGGCCAGACTGAGCTTCTCTCTAGCTCCTCAGCACCCCTCACCACCACCAATGAAAAGGAATAATAAAGACTTGAGCCATGAAGTAGGGCCACTGCTAAATGTCACCAGGGAGGACTTGAACCCAAGAGTCCACTTCTAATGAGAATCATGTCAGGATCTGGCTTTTGCTGGACTGCAAGTCAGAGATCACCTCTCTCACCTCTCCCCCGGGAAGGAGAGCTTCAAGCTCCCTCATTAAGTTGTGTGAATTCGGGAGCTGTGGCGTCCTTGAGCCCGTCATCCTCTATGGTTACCTGTCTGCCACACTGTAGCAGGGAGGAAAAGAATTCCAACATAATCATTAAGTGAAAGGAGATCTTTAAAAACATTGTTATTATTAGTACCATGCATGAGGAGAATCTGCTCAAATATCTGGTGACAACTCACCGCCCATGTGAGATGGTTGCCCCTCTTGCCCATATTTTCAGAAATTCTCTGCAGCTTGGCACACTTCTACCTATTACTGTTCTGAAATGCATGTTGAAATGCACTGTAGGGTGAATTCAGTTCCCCTATTGGCTAATTAACTCTTAAAATAGACCCACTAGCTTTCATTTTCAGGAAAATAATTACCTGTTGAAGTAATACACCTATTTTTAATTCTATAGCTTATTTTAGCTAACTGTGAAAGAAAAGAAAAAGGAAAGAAAGAAAGGAAAAGAAAAGAAAAGGAAATCCATGTCTGGGACCGTTATAGGTGGCAGAGTGGAAGGAGCCCCACGGGATGTCAGAGGTGACAGTGAGTGGGAGGCACATGGAAGAATAATTTCAGGGGCGAAGACGTGAGGACCAATGGGCATCAATCCTTTGTACAGTCCACACTGGTTTTCAAACTCACCGAGGAGGGGATCTAGCAATTTGCATTTAAATAAACACCTCAGATGGACCATCCATCAAGCTTGAGAACCACACACCTTTGTGGTGTAAGCCTGTCTTCTCGAAGTGGTAGAAGGTGATGTTGGAGAGGCATTGGAGATGATTCTGTGGCTGGAGCATCACAGGCTGGGGAGGTCAGATGCGCAGAGCTCCAGAATGGCTGCTCTGACCTGTCAGGCCAATTTCACGTACCCCTGATTTCTTCTTCTGTCCCCCATTGCCTGTTCTGGCCTCAGTACTGCAGAGCACCGGGAGGAAGATGAGACGGCATGAACGAACTCAGAGCTTTCCACTGGTATGTCAGTAGTTTAGGATACTTCTACCAGCTCTGAATGCTCAACTAATTTAGGTCACTCCTGGCTAGAAGTCTCAAACTCAGGGTCAAGTTTTCCAAATGGAACACAATTCAGTCATATAAATGAAGCAAAACATACTTTAACATTCTGATGATCAATGGACTTTTTTTAAAAATTCTGGGCAGAAGTGGGCTTTCCTACCAGAAACTGCAACCCAGGAGCAGCTCATGGTGCGTGAATTTAGGTGACAGTTGTTGTTAACAGAGCACTTATCATGTGCCCATCACGGTGGGAGCAACTTACACTCACCATTTCACTCGGTTCATAACAAAAATGGGGTCAGTACTGTGTTATTAGTCTCCATGTCTCAGACAGGAAAGTTACCTGCTCACACTGACATAACTGCCCACAGGGCAGTTGGGGATTTGAATCCTGATGTGTCTGCAGTTGGCGTTCAGGTGTGTAAGCCCAGTCTGCTAAAGCAACCCCAGCCATCATCTGCTCCATCATCAGGCAACTTCCCCAAGTGCAGTATGGGCATCACACTGTCAGTTCAGGGTTGAGTATTGTCAGAGGGGTCCTTCTGTGCATCCCGACTGTACGCACATTCATGCCAGCTGAGACCGGCCAGTCACCTCTCAGCGAGAACTGTGTGAAATGCAGTCACCTTTGTCAGCTATCTTTGGGGAGCCACAGCTCAAGGGTGGTCCTAACTCAGATCCTCCAAGAAAAACTCCCCCTACAAAGAACAAACACACTGAAGAGGAAGTGTGCAAAGTTATAAGCTTGAAATAGATGGTTTTCAGAAGACACCCTCTGAAATACTTGAAGGGCAGGAGAGCGCCCAATGAGCAGCTGCATTCAGAGATGGGAGTGTCTGGGAATGGGCCACAGGGTCTTTCTGTTAAAACCTGTGTCATTTCAGAAAGTAGGCTCCACTCCTGGAGGAACACTGGGACCGGTAACAGCCAATGAAAGGAAACAGGTGGAGAAAGAAATGCTTCCAGAGCATAGATTTCCAAAGCAAATTCTGCCACTGGCCTCCTGTTCTGCCTTGTCCTCATGCAGGTTTGCAGAGGGAGATAACAGATACTGTCCTAGAGTCGGAGAAGGTTCCTCCTCTCATAGAACCCATCTCCTGCCTGTCAGAGGGGACACTACTTCTGTTTGGTGTGGTGCCATCTCTTTACTATTATGCTTGATTTAAAAAGTGATTTATAGCCTCATCCTTCTGAGGGTTTAAGGTAGAATTCCATTAAAGCAAAGAAAGTTGAATACAACTCATTACTCCCCTCACAAACACACTCCACTGTGTTGTTTTTCTCATTGAATCACAGTGCCATGGGCCCATGTGCCCACATCAAAAGGTTCTACCTTTTGAGAGTCTGGAAGTCCACCCCTCTTCTCTTTCCATCTACCTCCATCTGGCTTCTCCCCCTTACTATTTCCCTCAAAACCTCTGGTAGGTTACTCCCTTTGTCAAGGAGAAGTCCATTTATGTGAGTAACTGGACAGACCAGTTAACTAAAATCCAAATTTTAGATGTATATAGCATGAACTCCACAACAATGTCTCTGTAGCTAACGCCCCAGCATAATTTGAGCTCCTGCTCCCAGTTTGGGAATTCCTACTTCGGGAGGTCCTTAGCAGAGGGGATGCTGGGAAGGCTTCATGCACAGGTGGTATGAGGATGGAGTCCTAATGTATGAGTTTGTACAAATTCCATGGGGAGAGACGAGAGCATGGCTAATGGAGCACACCTCCGCTAAGTTTACCGTTACCAGTGGTGGACACACTGGACAAAAGGAGGCAAAGAAGGAAGAGAAGAGGAAGGACGTGAAGAAGACACCAGAGAACTATACCATATGGAGGACACTCTTGATCCAAATGCATGTTTCCTAAGCTGTAACTCACCTCCAAAGAATACCGATTGAATTTTAAAACGAGCGTGGAGTAACTTCACGGCAACTTGATGTACTTTATGGAGATCTTAACTCCAAAGAAACGCCCTCCCCAAGAAACTGAGTATCTGGTCCAGTGATCGGACCAATGTCTGGATGATTCCTTCCAATCCCCCTTGTTTATTATGCACCTTATTGGGTTGAGCAACTCCATTTGGGACTATCCAGCCTTGCACTAAAGCCACTCTTGATTGAAAGCCGAACAGTTTCGTTGAGCAAGCTGTTATTTCAACAAAGATATACTGGTTCTGCGTGTCCTGAATCTTTCTAGGAACGGTGGTGTAACACTGTGACTCTTCTGAGAAACTGCACTTACCCCGACCGTTTTAGTGAAGGTCATGTTTCTAATAAAGATTTTTCCCACAGCATCCCTTCCTATCAGACAATCCATTTGCATTTTAGAGCCATTCCCCTCTGATCACCAGCATGGACCCATGACAAAAAAACAGGGATGAAAGCATTCAGCTGCTCACTCTTCCAAATGCAACTTGTTAACAAAACTGCGCTCCTTCTCTCTTCTCTCATCATTTGACCACAACTCCAGGCTGCAGGATGGAGATTTACGTTCTGGGAAGGAAGCACGGGGGTTTCCTGAAGTGCTTGCCAAAATGCTGAAACCAACTGCTTTTCAGTGAAAAGTGCATTGTTACTTTTGTTTAAGTGCCATTCATGGGCGATAAGCAAATTACCCCGGGATGAATATGTTTGGTTCCTGATTCCCAATTTGTAGAAAGACTGTTAAAATATAAAACAATAAACACCAGTAACTGATCCGCTGGGAAATTCTGTAGCTCAGTAAAACATAAAACATAAAAACATTGTGGCTCTTTCAGCAGGACTGTGTTTGCAGGATGAGATACTACCGCCCTGGGCAGGCAAGGGTAATACCTTGCAATTAGCTGCGTGCACCGAGAGGTTTGAATTGGCACGGGGTGCCTGGTGTCAGTCTCATGGGGCCACGCGGACCCTCTTCCCCATCTGAGTTTGTTCTGCTCAGGAAGCGACCAAAGGGTACCTTAGCCAGACTCCTGGGACCCTCGAGCAGTGTTGTCAGGGTTAAGATTTGGGGATGTAACACCATAGGAGCTTATTATAATTATATATATATTATAATTATAATTAATATATATATATATAACTTATATATAACGGAAAGACTTCTTCCGGGCAAGTCAAGATAGAAGTAGTTCAGGCAATTTTGGCCTTTGTTGGACTTTGAAGGCCTTTGTTACCTTTGGCAAGGTTCCCTGGTCTGAAGGAGCCAAGAAACAAAGCAGTGTGATTCAGGGAACACTGTGGCTGTGTCAAGTTATGTACGTAGTTTCAAAACAGGTTCCCATCCATCAAAATGTGAGCGGATTTAGGTGGCATCTCCAAAAAGATCACACACAAAAAACCTTGGAAAACACAGATAAAAGCATGCTGCAGGGTGTCTGATTTATATCTGGTGATGGGCTTGTGGATTAAAATAGGAAATCCTCTAAGTGCTTTTTTGTTAGCATTTCTGCTTTTCTTTTTTGTGTGTGCCTGTGACCCAGGCTCTCCTGGGCCAATGATTGCTGGGTCCTAGTCTCCTATGTCAGAGGATGGTCGTAGAAGTGGTACCTCTCAGGAGGCTTGGTGAGTTTACACATTGGAACTGGGAAGGTAGTAAGGTTTGGAAAAGAAGGGAGAAGATCCAAGAGAGAAGACTAGATATTGGTGAGATGCATTTTTGGGACATGGGTGATGTAATGTTCTCCCCTCCCCCCATACTTTAATGTCACTTCTTCCTTCCTTCCTTCCTTCCTTCCTTCCTTCCTTCCTTCCTTCCTTCCTTCCTTCCTTCCTAAGATTTTATTTTTTAAAGTATCTCTACACCCAATGTGGGGCTCAAACTTACAACCCCAAGATCAAGAATTGCACTCTCTACTGACTGAGCTGGTCGGGTGCCCCTAATGTCATTTCTTTTTGCTCCATTTCTCAAAGCTGTGGTTCACTCCAAATTATCTTTTTTGAGACAGTTCCCTCGATTTGATCCTACTAATGATCAACATTCCTATTAGCTTTCTCTTTTGCTTTTAAAAGCACTTTTTTATTGTGAAATATAAAACATATACAGAGAAGTGCATATGTATATTAAATAATATATTTATTATAAATCATTGTGAACAGCTATGTAATCATTACCCAAGCCAAGAAATAAAATATGGTTAACACCCAGAATCCTAAGTAATTTTTCCTATATAAACACCTTATTCCCTACCCAAGAGATAATTAGTATTTCAACTTTTATGTTTAAGGTTTTTTTTTTATATCATTTATTTAGAGGGAGACAGAGAAAATGCGAACAAGGGAGGGACAGAGAGAGACAGAGAGAGAGAGACAGAGAGAGTCCAAAGTAGAGTCCACCATAGTCACTGCACAGAGCCTGACTCGGGGCTCAAACTCACCAATCATCAGATCACGACCTGAGCTGATGCTGGATGCTTAACCGACTTAGCCACCCACATGTCCCTGAACATTTTTTTTTTAATTTTTTTTTAATGTTTTTATTTCTAGGAGAGAGAGAGAGAGACAGCATGAGCAGGGGAGGGTCAGAGAGAGAGGGAGTCACAGACTGAGACAGGCTCCAGGCTCTGAGCTGGCAGTCAGCACAGAGCCCGACGCGAGGCTCGAACCCACGAACCGCGAGATCATGACCTAAGCGAAAGTCGGACGCTTAACTGACTAAGCCACCCAGGCGCCCCTGTCCCTGAACATTTTTATTAACCATGTCCTTCTCTTCATTATAGTTTTGCTCTCAATTTAGTATCCCTAAAAGATTTAGTTGAATTACATCTCTCTCTTTTTCTTAACCATTGTGTAAGTGGAATATACAGTTTGAATTTTATGAGTCAGGCTTCTTTCTTTCAACATTATGCTTTGTGTATTCAGTCATGTTGTTACATGAATTTGTAGTTTGTTCGCACTCAGACTTGTTAAATCACACATTGCTGATCCACACCTCCAGGGTTTCTGATTTAATAAGTTTTGGGATGGGGCCGAGAATTTGTATTTCTAATAAGTTCCTAGGTAACACTGACACTGGTATAAAGCTTTGGGAAACCAAGTGACACTGTTGTGGGAATAACACTTTGAGAACCACAGCTCTATGGTACTTTACTATATGCATACATCCTACTTTATTTATTCTATTCTTAAATATTTGTTGTTTTGGTTTTAGACTCTTGAACAATGCAGGTATGAGCATACTTGTACATATCTACTGGCTTTCTTGTGGCTGCGATGTTGAAGTCTAGTTTTGCTGGGTATAGAATTCTAGGGTGGCAGGTACTGGTATTCCTTAGCACCTTGAAGATAATATTCCATTGTCTTTTTCTGATTTCCATTGCTCCTGTTGAAAAGGCAGCTGTCAGTCTGACAGGTGTTGCTTATTTGAAATTTCTCTCATCACTTTGGAGATTTTTCTTCTGTGTTTATAACACATCCAATGCCAAAATCTGTCATTTTTTCTCTTTGTAAATGTATTCTTCCTCTTTGGGTCATATGACAGTAAGTGACATAGACAATCTGGTTAATCAAACGAGGTCCTTGAAAGACATCTTACCTTTTTCCTTTGCTCTCATCTTGCCACCCCACCTCATCATGCAATTATCTAGACCTATTATTGCTAGCAATAGTAGCTTCTAATGTTTAGTGAGAACTTATTTTGTACCAGACACTGCTAGGCACTTTACTTTTATTAGCTTATTGATCTACCACCCAAATTGCTCTTGATTCCAACTTGACTGTATTATTCTTACAATCATGGACCCAGTCCATCTCTTATCTTTTTTTACTGAATCTTTTCATCACACTCTTGCCTGCAGCAGCAACTTATCTAGTGAGATGCCACTGTGATCTCAATAAAATGCCAATTTGATTATATCATTTTGGCTTAAAAGCTTTCAGTTGGCTTTTATGTAACAAAAAGCTACATAGAAAATAGAGCTCGTTAAAACACAGAATGCCCTTTACTGGTCTCTGTCTACTTCCCCATTATCATCTCCTTGTTGACTTTATTAACCCTGCTGGTGAAACTGTTTTGCTTTCATGTTTCCTTTTATTCTGGAATTAACAGTCTTCTGAATTTCTACCTCCTTTTGAAACTAAACTTAAATATTAATCCCTAAATCCATCTTTATTAGATTAGACTGTTTCCAACAAATTCACTATTTTCTGCCACCAGCTCCTAATTCTGTGGGAGGAGTATACTTCCTCATCCCACTGATGTTGAGCTTTGTCCATAGACTGTGGGCAGAAGTGACTGTGTGTGAGTTTGGAGAGTAGGTGGGACATTGGACATGGTGGTTTCCGCTCACTGCACTGAGAGGTTCAGATCTCTGGCATGAGAAAGACATGTCGCTGCTGGTATCAGAAAAATTAGACACACAGGGAGCAGACCTAAACTTTCTGAAGTCCAGAACCAGGCGCAATCAAACTTAGCCAAGTTGAGCTGAAGCCAGCCCATCTATACATGTGTGAGAGAAATAAATGATCCTGGCTTTAGGTTACTGCAGTAACTTGCGTATGCTTACTGATTGTGTTCTCCTGTGCCCTTTTCCCAACTCAGTGAGTGTGGTGGCCCTCCTTTGTACCTGCCTAGTCCCCCATGCTCAATTATATGATATTGTATTATTCCTTACTATATTAATAATCCATCTTTATGCCCCTCATTCTTCTCTAAGTTCCTTGGGGGTAAGTAATATATTGTATATATGGTTTTATGTCAGTGATTATAATTGCCTTCTATATAATAAGTGTTTCCAAAATGCTTATTGAAAAATGAATGAATGAAAACTTATATTTGTAGTAACACTGATAATTAGATAACTTGACCACCATTGCTAGATAAAATAGGAAATGTATATCTTATATCAAGGAAATAATGAATCCTAGAAGTTAAAAAGAATGAGAAAATTAAGAACTCAGAGAGTTCATCAGAGCAAAGAAGCCAAATTTTGTCCTGGAAGCAATTGGAAAACTCACATGACTGTGTTCCCTTTATGGACAGGGTGACATGGCACTTGGAAAAGGTACCAAAACTTAAGGCCACCCAAGGCAAAGAGTCTGATAGGGGCCACTGGCTAACTCTGACCTCACACAGAGCTCCATCATCCATGCAGGGGTGAGCAAGAACTTTGCATGTTTCAGCAAGAACTGGCTGAAATCTTGCTGTTCAGGAGAAGTGAAAGGTTCTTCCTTGATGAATGTGTGATACAATCTGGGTTTCTATGGCTCCCAATCACACTACACCAGTGGTCCATTATTCTACAGTTTGCACTTGGATTTTTCTTATGTTAATGGGCCTCAAGGTGCATGACAGAAGCAAATTTAGACTCTCTACAGAGAGCCAGTCTCCAACTCTGGTCTCTCTCTCTCTCTCTCTTTTATTTCTGAGAGACAGAGACAGCATGAACAGGGGAGGGTCAGAGAGAGAGGGAGACACCGAATCCTAAACAGCCTCCAGGCTCTGAGCTAGCTGTCAGCACAGAGCCCTACGTGGGGCTCGAACCCACCAACCATGAGATCATGACCTGAGCTGAAGCCGGACGCTCAACTGACTGATTCACCCAGGCGCCCCTCCAACTCAGGTCTCAGTGAATTCCCAAGGATAAATTTCCAAGGCATATGAGCTTACTGTAAAAAAAAAAAAAAAAGAAAGAAACAAGAAAAAGAAAGCAGTTATGAGTGTGAGCAGAAACAACAAATAGCAGAATCAGACCCACAGGACTTCAGATAATGTAATTACTAAAAACAGTATTAATGATAGTGTTTCATATGTTTAAGGGGACAAAAGAGGAGTTTGATGAGTGAATGAGGTGAGAGGGGTAGGTGACGTGGGCAGAAGGACTGGTTGGTGCCTCAGACGATCCAGATGAACACACTGATGTTGAGTAGTTATTTGAGTAATTCAGTTCTATTTATTGAGATTCTACTACATGCCTGACAGTAAGATGGGGCAGGATGCAAGTGAGATTGAGAAGTCATATTAGTGTCATGAGCTTCTCACACTGGGTGGCTTTATTCCTTTTGAAAAGACCAGTAGATCAACTATCATGAGAAATGCAGACTGAAAAGATACTGGAAGCATCCGAGGGACTGAGAGCGGTGAAGACTCCCAGAAAGGTTCTCAGTGGATTGTTGGAGACCAGAGTTGCCCTGGAAGGTTAGCCTATTTGGATGCCATGTGGACAGACGCCAGTGCCAACCAGCAATGCCAAGGGGTTTATGCTGTGACTTGAAAATGGCGCTGTGCTTCTCACTGTTTCCTTCTCTGCATAACTGGAGGCTAGCGTGGGTCAAAAAAGACTTTACATGGGATCTGGGTGGGGGGGTGAAGTGAAGCCTCGGTCTCGTGTTTTATGTGAGGAAGGTGAGTGAGGTGCATGTGGTTCTGCTGTGTTGCAAGCACGTTGTGGGCCTCTGGCCCCACTTGCCGGGGTGCATCAGCAGCCCTGCAGATCTCCTCTTTCAGATCCTTAGATTCCTGGCCAGCTGTGTGTTTAGCTTCATGATGAAGGAGGCCAGCTTCTCCTGCAGGGCACAAGCATCACCACATTGGAGGTCTGCAAGCCAGTGAGAGACTGAAGCAGGCTCCAATTCATTCTTGGGAGCTACAGCTTGTCCTTGACCCCACACTTCACATCCATTCTTCCTTGCTGTCATTTTTTCTGCTGACCTCAGGCTCCAGCACCAGACAGAAGTACGATCCTTGCATGGCCGGTTTACAGCTCTTGTGGCTGCTTGTGTGCCAGGCTCCATAACAAATCCTTTATTACGTATCACTCCTCATGGTTCTACTTCTTCAGTCAAACCTGAATGATAGAAGAAGCACGAATCAGCCCAGCACCTGAACCTGTTGCAGCTGTTCAGTGTTTTGAGCACAGAAGTCATTAGATTTTCCATGGCTACATGATGAGCTTGGTCCTCCTTTTTCTGTTGCTGAAGCCAAGGGCATTCTGTTGTAGCTGGGGGCGGGGGGCGATGAGGCAGGGGTCACCTGCGGGGTGGTGGAGGCTGTGCTCTGCTCCATCAGCACTTCTTACCTGTTTTGTGTCAGGACATCGTGGTGGCTCTTGAGGACCCAACGAGTTTATATCTACTGACATTTATCATATTCTAAATGAAGACAGATATTTAAAAACATGTACTTATCAATTCATGTAAAAAGACCAATAATAAGCCCATTACATGCTAATATGAAAACATACTTTAGGACAATCACGTTTTCCAAAACAAAAATAAATGTACAAAGAGCGATTCGTTTCCCCATCTTTCTTTTGCAAGTCCCTTTAACTTTGGCTTAATAGAAACCACTCAAATTCTCGCATCTGCTTCTGCATTCAAACTTTTGTAATATTGGATGCCAGGTAACCTCTGGAAAACTCGACTGCGTACCAGTGAGAGATTAAAAGTGGAAAAGACAAATGTCATCTCAGTATATTCTGTGTTGCGGAAAAGTTTTGGGGATCCTCACATGTTCCCGGACCACACTCAAGGACCCATGGTCTAGTGCAGTGGCTGGCTTTAGGTTGAAACATGGTGGCACAAGAGCTGTTCCAGTCCAGGTTTGAAGGAAGAAAGTCACGGTGCATCAGTGCTCTAAGTCAGTTTCAGGGGTTGGGACAGAAGGGGGTTGGTGAGAACCTGAGAAAACTGGTTTCGCTATACCTTTGCTACCAGAGCCAAGGACTACATTACTTTTCCTTAGTATTTGTCGGATGTCTATGGAATAGGGGAAGTTGTTCTGTCTAAGGATGAAGGTGGAGAAATGAAGGCAAGAAATTTTAAGAGATGACTGCGAACTTTAGCAGATTTGTATGATCCTGTAGAAAATAGTGGGTACAAACATGAGTTATGTGGGATGATGGGCTGAATAGTGAGGACAGTAGTTTGACAGACCTGGAATTTAAGCTCCCTCAGACTTGGTTTGTGAGCTGCAAAGGGGTTCCTGCCTCTGTGGGTCATGAGATATTATGTAGAAGGGAGTAACACCTTCTAGGTCATTCGCACACAAAGATTCTGCATGTCTTCATTCCCGCCCACGCACCTGCAGAACAGATTGGGAACCTCTTTTGGCCAGAATACTTTCTGTATTCTCAAGAGCCTGTAAGCGCTCACAGGAGTGCACACACAGAATTTTCTTTCCTGTGCCTAAATGTCTTCATTGTCCCCTAAGCACAAATCCATCCATTGCCCAGAGGGAGGGGCAGGACTTCCAGGCAATTCTTTTATTATAAAGCATAGTCCTTTGTCCCCGTTGTGACGGGCAATGAGTTTAATTAAATAAGTGCTGAGCCTCTTTCTTCTGTGCCGAGTGTAGAATGGAATCAAGATTCTGTGCCCATTCATCTGCTCCCCCTGGGGAACTTTCTCTTCCCTGACTTCTTCAGATCGGACCACAGTCATGACAAACCTTCCCCAGAGTGAGTGCTGGCCTCACAGCTCCAGCAGCTTCTGGGTCTGACTTCCCTGAGGAGTCAAACTCTGTAAGTGGTGAGGACAGCAGTTCTGGAATGCCACCATGATGTCGTTTCTGAAACCCTGTGTTCACTGTCATACCACACTCAGGCAAATGACCCTAACACTGTTTTCTTTTTCTTTTTTTTTTTTAATAGTTTATTGTCAAGTTGGTTTACATACAACACCCAGTGCTCATCCCCACNGTTAATGGTTTGAGGAACCTCCACACTGTTTTCCAGAGGGGCTGTACCCGTTTACATTCCCACCAACAGTGTAGGAGGGTGCCCGCTTCTCCACATCCTTGCCAGCATCTAGAGTTCTCTGATTTGCTCATTTTATCCACTCTGATCAGCGTGAGGTGGTATCTCAGTGTGGTTTTGATTTGTATTTCCCTGATGAGGAGGGATGTTGAGCATCGTTTCATGGGTCTGTTGGCCATCTGGATGTCCTCTTTGGAGAAGTGTCTGTTCATTCTTCTGCCCATTTCTTCACTGGATTGTTTGTTTTTCGGGTGTGGTGTTTGATGAATTCCTTATAGATTCTGGATACTATCCCTTTATCTGATATGTCATTTGCAACTATCTTTTCCCATTTCGTCGGTTGCCTATTAGTTTTATGGATTGTTTCCTTTGCTGTGCAGAAGCTTTTAATCTTGATGAGGTCCCAATAGTTCATTTTCACTCTTGATTCCCTTGCGTTTGGGGATGGGTCAAGTAAGAAATTGCTGCAGTGGAAGTCAAGGAGGTTGTTTCCTGCTTTCTCCTCTAGGGCTTTGATGGTTTCCTGTCTCACGTTCAGGTCCTTTATCCATTTTGAGTTTACTTTTGTGTATGGTGTGAGAAAATGATCTAGTTTCATTCTTCTGCATGTTGCTGTCCAGTTCTCCCAGCACCATCTGTTAAAGAGGCCCTAACATTGTTTCCATCTTAAGAAAGGCATCTACCACGTATCAAACACTTACATTATTCCTGGAATTTGTTTTGATTCATAGTAGAAATATAAAGGGGATGGTATATAGTAAACAGTCATGTGTTCCATATGGAGGCCAGGTAACCTCAAGAAAATTCCATTCTTAATTAATGTGCACATTTTAAACTTTGTTTTGTTGGAGACACAATGTGAATGGCAATAGTGTCTATTTTTCTTGATTTATTTATAAGCCCTCAATAGCTATAAGAGTTTGCAAAGGCAGCCATTCATTTATCTATATGTATGTGGGGTGTGGTATGTATGTGAGCGTGTGTATGTACATGTGTGTCTGGGGAAAGCTCTGTGTTTTCCATCTACTTACAGAATACTCTGTATTCAAACTGTGGGTTTTCCATACACCAAGCAATTCTGTAACACTGGCTGGGTGTCTGTCCTACAAGTTAATTCCATGTTGACGTTATCTATCTGGAGATAGCATCAGATCCCTCAAGACTGCTCCATCCATCTTCAGGGGCCAGTCAAAAGTTCGGATTGTCACCTGTGCTTCTGACCAACTAGCTATAAGTTAGAGGTTCCAGTGACATCTCCCCCCACCTCAGTTTCCATTTAATTTATTAGGACAACTCACAGAACTCGGGGGAATGGTTTACTTACTAGACCGCTTATTTATTACAGTTATCTTACCCAGGAATAGCCTGATGAGAGAGATACATAGGGCTGGGTGAGTGATCTTCTAGGCCTTCTCCTAACACCCCACCTTCCGAGCACCTGCTCTTGTTCGCCAACCAGAAAGCTCTCCTAGTCCCTCTGTAGTGCAAGGGTTTTCATGGAGGCTTCATTTTGTAGGCATGATTGAATTAAATCATTGGCCCTTGTGGACTAAGGCAACTCCAGCCCTTCTCCTCTCCCAGAGGGTAATAGTGGTAATAGCTGGAAGCTCCAACTCTAATCCTGAGGTTGGTTCCCCAGCAACCAGTCCTCATCCTATGATTAACCTGGGGGCTTTCACAGAATCACCTCATTAACACAAACTCAGGCATGGTTGGAAGGGGCATGCCATGAATAACGAGTCTCCTCTCACATTTATGGGTCTTACCATTACCATTAGGAAATTCCAAGGGTTTTTGGTAGCTCTGTGCCAGGAATGGGGTGAAGACCAACTGCACATTTCTTATCATAAATCATAGTCTCACAGCAGGTATCTATATGGTCAGGTTTGTACCATGGTCAACCATTATTAGGAGGGGGAAAAAAAACTACTTTCACCAGCCTCTGAAACTACATTGTGGATAACAGTCTATTTACGCCAGCCCAATCTGAATTATTTTGTAACTTCTCAGCTTACTTTGTGGTCTTACCTGAGTTTTAAGAAAGCACTCTTTCCTATTTGGGGCATCCTGCAAGAATGGTAATGTGTAGCTTACATTCCTCGTGGAGGTATTTATTTATTTTTTTCCAGGGATCTCCTCTGACTCATTACTAGAAGCCTAGAAGTATGAGTCCAGATGACATGTCAGAAAATGTAACATTATTGAATTTACATGATTTAGGCAATTTACTGACTAAGGCAATGAGAGAGATTATATGAAGAGTCATTTGCTCTCCAAAGACTGAAAAACCTTTCTTTTCTGCCAAAGCATTGTCATGAGAATTTTGTTGAATGTCAGTAATAATTTGGACATGAGTTCGTGAGCTTTCCTTAACTTTATATATTAACATTCCAGGCTTTTAGCATCTAGTCAATAGAATTGTCTTTCGTAGTTTAAAGAGTCAATGCTGTTGAAATTCCATAGCATGCAGAACCTCAACTGAAATTAAAAAATCACATTTATATTAACTACTCATTTCAGTTGTATTTATTACTAATTCTTTAATGTTAACAAAATATTTAAATTAGCGAAGAAGCTCAGAAAATAAACTTAGGTTGAAACCAGGGTGGCAATCTCTCTTAATTTTATGTTTTATACCTAATTTCTGTCCAAGCACATGTTTAAAAGTATGAGATGTTGAAAGCAAGAATTTTTTTAAAAAATGTTAATATATTAATGTGGAGAAATGGGCACCCTCCTACACTGTTGGTGGGAATGTAAACGGGTANCTTCCCTATCATCTGTATCTGTTAT
Source organism: Crocuta crocuta (assembly GCF_008692635.1). Taxonomy (NCBI): domain Eukaryota; kingdom Metazoa; phylum Chordata; class Mammalia; order Carnivora; family Hyaenidae; genus Crocuta; species Crocuta crocuta. The sequence goes on from NW_027528390.1 coordinate 242,061, forward strand.
CATATTTGGTTACAGGCAACAAAGTCAACTCTGACATTTTTTTAAAAATTTATTTATTTAGGAGTGCCTGGTGGCTCAGTAGGTTAAGTGTTTGACTTGAGCCCAGGTCATGATCTTATGGTTTGTGAGTTTGAGCCCCATGTCTGGCTCTGTGCTAATACTGTGAAGTCTGCTTTAGATTCTGTGTCTCCCTCCTCTCTCTGGCCCTCCCCTGCTTGTGTTCAGTCCCTCCCTCTCTCTCTCTCTCTCTCAAAAACAATTAAACTTTAAAAGGTAAATAAATAAAAATTTAATCTCTACACCCAATGTGGGGCTCAAATTTATGACCCCAAGATCAAGAGTTGGATGCTCCTCTAATTAAGCCAGCCAGGAACCCCTCAATTCTGGCATTTTTAAGGGAAAAAGGGCAACAATTTTCATAAGAATATTGGGTAGGTTATGTGAGTGCCAAGGAAAATGAAGAGCAAGGCTGGAGACCACATGCCCCACATCATACTGTAGAACTACTTGGAAGGATGCATCATTGCTGCATGTGAACCCACACTAGGGTTCACATACCACCCTTTTAAAACCAGTACCATGACCCACGCATGAGACTCATGTTACCACTGGTGCTTCTGGATTCTGCTGGATCCCTCTTGCTGCAGCCCTACCTTGCTTCCTGAGACAGGTCACCATTCTGCATTGTCTGTTCCTGCGTCCCTTGCTTCTGACTCACAGTCTGGACTAGATGCATCTGACAGGCACATCCTAGGTCAACATCTGCATCCTAGCTGCAAGGAAGACAGTGGAAACAAGTGTGTATCAAGAGATGGGATGATTTCCTCTTCCTGCCAGGATTCATTAGAAACATAATACTCCAAACCTAGGAGAAGACCTCAAAATCTGGGTGGCCAAAAACAATGAAGAGTAGAACATTCTGGGGCATGTGGGTGTCTCAGTCAATTAAGCATCTGACTTCAGCTCAAGTCATGATCTCATGGTTTGTGACTTCGGGCCCTGCATCGGGCTCTGTGCTGACAGCTTGGAACCCGCAGCCTGCTTCTCTGACTTTCTCTGCTCCTCCCTCCCTTGTACTCTCTCTCTCTCTCTCTCAAAAACAAATAAACATTAAAAACATTTTAAAATAAAAAGAAAAGAAAAGTAGAACATTCTAATATGACTTCCTTACCATCAGTGGATGAGTAAATCTTGCAGATAATGTAATAAGGTGGAACGTCCACCTATAAATGAGAAGATAAGGCCACTGAAAGAGCAAATCCTACTAGTAGGTCATTTAGGGCTGTAGGAAGAGCTGGTCTCCTAGCTCTTGCTTAGGTGATTATTCCTCAGATGCTACATGCTACCTGCTAAGAAATTTTCATGCTGACCTTAGGTGGTGGAGTATGCTTATTATAACTTCCTATGTACCCAAAACCTGAGAGATTCCTTATTAGTGGATTTATCATCACTTGTTTCAGGGCTACAGGGATCATACTAATCCTGGGTCCTTCCTGACTATCTCATCTTAAAACTTAATGTTACATTTCTTTTTTGAAAGGACTTACGGCTATACTGCTTTACTTTTTCTTACATTTTTCCTCTCGTTTATTCTTCCAGAATCAGGGCTTCCTGTTTTATAAATCTAATGTTTTCTTGGCCATTTTACATTGAAGGATAAGAAGAGAAAGGAAGAGATGTGTTGGCAGAAATTCTGTAGTCTTGTTTTGCAGGACAATTAAAAGCGATTATTAAATTTTAAAATATAGACAAGTAAAAAGGAAGGGAAATTATGTCATGATTTCACTGCAAAAACAAGACAACTGTTAATATCTTGGAATATTAATTTTCAGTCTCTATGTAAATGCAAACCTTTTTATGGTAACTGTCAAACCGTGCACACACATTCTTTCTCAGGTTTGACATAAGTAGGAATTTTCCAGTTATTTCCATCATATTCATGAATGCTATTTTAATGGCTATTGTCAAAGAAAAATAACAGATGTGACACTTGTTAAAGTGGTAGGGCAGACTTTATTCAAGATTATTGTGATAGGTATAGGGATTTACTGAAATGGGGTTTTGCAGTAGTGGGGAGAGATTGGGCTAAACTGCAAGTACAACCAGGGAATTTGTTGCCAAGGAGCAGAATAAGGAGATTGGTGGATGGCATGTTACTGAGAGGTTAGGGTTATTCTGGCTAAATGAGCTTGAATAAAGTAGCTCTTTCTGTGGGCAGGCCAGGTGGTCAGACATCACCTAGGGGATGGAGGGCATTGAGGGGGTGATCAGATATTGAGGGTATGTGGATTCTGGCTAAACTGACTGAGCAGGATTCTTGCTAACATTGGGCTTTTGAGGACATGTCCAAAGATGAAGCCAAGTTGACAAAGTGCTCAAAGGAGCCTGACTCCAGCAGTTCAAGGAGCCTGACTTGAGCAGGTCAGGAAGAGTGAACTATATACAGTTCACTAATGAGCCATATCCAAGTTTATTTTACCATTTCTGTTTTTTTTAATTTTAATGTTTTATTTATTTTTGAGAGATAGGGAGAGAGATAGAGCATTAGTGGATAAGGGGCAGAGGGAGAAGGAGACACAAAATTCAAAGCAGGCTTCAGGCTCTGAGCTGTCAGCACAGAGCTCAACACGAGGCTTGAACCCATGAATGGTGAGATCATGACATGAGCTAAAGTCAGACTGAACTGACTGAGCCAGCCAGGTGCCCCAACCATTGCTGTTGAATATTCACTTTTTCCCAGTAGTCCATGATTAAAAGTAATGTTACTCAGTACATATTTCTGTATACCACATTTCTATTATTTTGGACATTTGTTGTTTTTTTTTATTCCTGGTGAGGCTGATATTTCTCAATTGTTACTCATTTATACAGTCTGTAGAGTATAAGGGTCTGGTGGGCAGAACCTGCGACTTACTCATGTTTTTACCTGCAGACTTTGGCTCAATGCCCAGCAGCTATGGGACACTCAATCACATCGGAGGGATGAATGACATATATTTATTGTCTCTTTATGAATTTTCCCCACTTCCCTACTGAGAGCTTAGTGTTTTTAATAAATACTGATCTAATTGTAAAGATTAAGATTTTAAACCCTTCTGTTGGTTGCAATTCTTTGAGAGGAATAGGGATTCATAAAGGAAATCTTTCTAATAACCATGCACTATCCTGTAGGCTGTTTCCATGGAAACTGAAGCCTTGAATGAGGTAGCCAAGCACCTAGAAACAGAGTAAATAATAAGTATAATTTCCCTCTCTCACTAACCTATCATCTTAAACTTTAAAGTTTCACAACATCACTTTGATAGAAATTGTCTTGTAATAGAAGGGGTCTTAAAGATTTAGATTTTTAGTTATGGATGTATATAGCACCATGAAGCCAAAAGGGACCATTAACTTTTGGTACATAGACCCCTTTAGAACTCACCAATAATGCAGCTTGTAGAGAACTCAAGAGAGAATCTTATCCCCTCTGGCTTTCCCAGCCAGCAAGAAGCTCTCCTCAGTGGCAATTAGTGGCACAATGAAAAAATTTACAACCTATCAAATATCAAGTTCTCCAGAAACTCTGGGATAATTGGAATGTGATGTCTGCAGAGGCACTTGGTTTCTTTCCTTTTTAACCTGTACGCATTTAGAGGAATTTATCCGCTCAAATGGCAGTCTTGGGTTTTCAGAGACTACTAAGCATCAACTTTTCATTTGTTTTGCAGATGTTTTAGGAAGACCATTAAGACTCCATCAAAATCTATACTTAGGTAAAATCTCTCACTATCCAGTTAAAACCTACAAACAGCCCCTTTCCTGAAGGGACCTAGATGAAAGTTGAGTTAGCAAAGGGTAAGGGGGCTTTGCCTGGAATTTGTTGGGCATCAAGGAACCCCACACAGTTGTTAGTGAGCTCTGGCTCTGGGCCATCCACTACTTTTATCCACAAGCTAGTTGGAGCGTTCAGTCTTACCTCTATGTGACATGCCCCTTTTCTGACCCAGTGAGTATGCACTTTTCAGACGCCACTGGGACACAAAAACCACATTGCACAACTGGCGGAGCTGTGGGTACAAATGGTTGAGACACCACAAACTTATTCTGATATGGAAACGAGCCCGCTAGAGCTTAACGGGGCTGCCTTTATGTTTCAAACCAAGTTCTGTCCTGTTCTAGATTTAATCCCAAAGTGTCAAGCTGAGATGGTTGATCTTCTGCTCAGCCACCTGACAAACCTGTGAATTAGTCAGTGGTAAGGTTGACCCAGTGTCTTTGGAGAGTACTCCTTGTGAGCTGCGTAGTGTGGTAAAAGGCAAATGTGGGAGCTGGCCAAGGCCAAACTGTTGCCGGTATTGAGCCCTTCATTCTTTAACCATAGCACTTAAGGTAATGTCCTTCACCTGCCTGTGAGTCTGGTGTCACATTTGGAAATGAGGTCAATCCAGGATTCCTCATGACTGGACTGTAGGGAAAATGAAATATAATTAATTGCCACATATAATGCTGGGACAAAGTAAGTGCTCAGAAAAGAAAACTCTCCATGACTTCTCAATGACTTGCAGACCTTCAGGCTACTCCCCTGCCAGACAAACAGGACTTTTGTGGTGGGATTTCAGGCAACAAAGTTGGAAGGAAACAAAATCGACACTCTTCAAACCCTATCCGATAGACAGGTGCCTGCTCGCCTATTCAGAAAGCATGCCGTGGTAGCAAGCTCCCTGTGCAAATTTAAGGTCCAATTTGCCTTGGATTCCTGGACATAAAGAAGTCTGACTATTTTATAATAATCACTGAACTATTTTAGAAGTTTTAAGAAAATAATTTTTAAAATCAGCTCAGCGTTTATTACTGGGGGAACATCATTTTTTTCCCCCTGACGTCTGCTAGGAACCCGGTTATTGTTCTGTTTATAGGATCTGTATGTAGAATGTGGCTCGTCACAATATAAATTCCTTTTATGGCAGAGAAAAATTGAGATGTTAAGAAGAATTAGAATCTGGATATGCCATCACAACATGTAAACACTTGGGTTTTGTGGGAAATGAGCCCACTGATGCAATCAAAGGAGGGTTGAGAAGACTCGCAGCACACTGAATCCAGGCTTTAATCAACGTTCTTGCAAGAGCTGGTGTCTGATCGACACTCCTAGAGTGCAAGTTCCTCCCCTGATTCCTCATTGGCTGAGGACTACAGTGGTTACAGCCTTACCCGGAAGTTGCCTATGTCAATGGAAGGCAAGAATTAGCCTGATTGGAACAAAAGTACACTCCTTGAGGTGATGCAGACTTCAGTTCTTTGGTGCAGGCTCATTGCAAACCTGCTAAAAATAAGCCGGCAAAATGGAGAGGGGAATAAAACCCAGGAAGTGAAGTGTCTAAGGGTTTGGGACTCCACTGTGTGTATGGGGGTGGTTGGTACCTATTTCCAGTAGGTTTTAAACCTATTGTTAACTAGAGAGCACAACTTTTATTTGGAATTTCTGAAAATGAATCATCTCACTTCTCATAGGTTTCTCGCGTTCTTTCGTAAACCTTGGCTTCTCCATGCGAGGTAGTCCCCTGTTGAAGCTGAACATCCCAGATCCCACGTTAAACCAGGTCTTGGGTGAATTTAATGCCCAAATAAGTCTTAAAGGAACAACAATTATTTCATTGTTTTGCTTAGAAACAGCTCTCTGGGGAGCAAGTGGGTTTTCTTTGCTTCTCTTTCTCTTTCTTTTGGCCATTTATCATCTTGTATGCCTTAACGTTATCATGTTAAATATTTATTATTTAATACAGAAAAGTAATAATAGAAATGGTCTCACTTTCCCAATACGTGTTCCCTCTCTGGGGTAATTACTTTGATGAGTGCTGGAGGGCACGGTCTTCCCATGGAGAGCTTCGCTGGCTGGATAGAGGATGATCAGAACGGCTTTTGCTTTCTGGTTTTGTATTCCCCGAGCTCTTGTGGAAATGGTGGATTGCGGGCAAAGACAAAATTAAATTTTAAATCACAAATCCTTTCATTAGGAGATGAGCCTACTTACACACACAAGGAGGGGAGGGTGTATTTGTCAACCCCGGTAGCAATTCAGTATAGTGGTTACTGACTTAACCAGCTGAATTTAACTACACGCCACTCTTAAAATTTCCAATGAGGTGAAATGTATAGCGTCACTCCCAGCCTTGTCATCAGCTGGGCAGGAGTATGTAGGAACATCCACTTCCAGGGTGTGCATATTTAAGGCGCAGGCAATACTAAAAAGTACAAAGCCATCAGGCATGTGCTACAACTCTGAACTTATAAAACATGAATGTTCTGGGGTTAACCGCCCTTCAGACTTAGGAGTGGAATAGAGATTTTTAAAAACATCTTTATTGAGATATCATTTACATATAAAAATGATATAGATTTAATGTGTACAACTTGATGTTTACATTGTAAAAAGGTCACCACAATGAAGCTGAATAACTTCTCCATTATCTCCACACAGGTAGTGTGTGTGTGTGTGTGTGCACGCACATGTGTAAATGTGTGTGTGTGTTGAGAAGATTAAAGATCTAGCCCCTCGTCGAGTTCCTAGCATACAGTCCAGCATTGCTAGCTGTCATCCCCATGCTGGAAGATCTCCAGAGCTCATTCCTCCTGCACTGCTAAAGCTTTTTGCCCTTTAACCAACATCTCCCCGTGTCCCCTCGCCCTGGTCCCTGGCCACCACCCATCTACTCTCTGCTTCTGAGTCTCACTCTTAGATTCCACCTGTGAGGGCCATCAGGCAGTATTTCTTTTGTGTCACTTGTTTCACTTAGCACAACGCTCTCCAGGTTCACCTGTCTTGTTGCCAATGGTAGGATTTCCTTTTGTTGTTGTTGTTGTTTTTGTTTTAAGGCTTAATAATATTGCAGTGTGTGCGTGTGTGTGTGCGCGCGCGCATGCATACAAGTTGGACTGGAATCCAGTTTTCTGTAAGTAAGTTTGGGTTCTCTAGTTTTGTTTCCTCACCTAGAAAATGGAACTAAGGATAGTAACCTCTTTATATGACTGCTGGAAGGATGAGCGGACAGAATCGCCTGTGCTGTGCTGGAGCATCCACCCTGTAGGGAAGGCCCTGCAGTCTTGAAACTTGTTTTATTTGTGAAGACTCGCAGAGTAAAACTTACTATATTACGTTTTATTTTCTTCTATTTTTAAATTTTTATTTATCTTCTTTATAAAACTTTTTAAATGTTTATTTTTGAGAGAAAGAGAGACAGAGTGAGCAGGGAAGGACAGAGAGGGAGGAAGGCACAGAATCTGAAGCAGGCTCCAGGCTCTGAGCTGTCAGCACAGAGCCCGACGTGGGGCTGGAACTCACAAACTGCAAGATTATAACCTGAGCCGAAGCCAGGCACTTAACTGACTGAGCCACCCAGGTGCCCCTTAGTATTTTATTTTTCAGTAATCTCTACACCCAGTGTGGAGCTTGAACTTACATCTCTGAGATCAAGAGTTACGTGCTGTACTGACTGAGCCAGCCAGGTGCCCCTCGTTTTGATACTGTTAGCTATTTATGTTTTTGCCTTGGGTGGTTGATGCCATGTTTTGTCTTGAGTAACTACAAGAATCCATTTTCATCCACTGTCCTGCAGCCATCCCAGACGGGTATAGTCACCGCCTTACGTACCTGGTGAACTCAGCATCACCCTCCTTGGGGCCAGCGCCTGCTCCAGCTGAGACAGACTTACCCTCTGTACTTTGTACAGAGGACATTAAGCAAGTGAGCAATCTCTTTCTCTTTTACAGGGACTATGAAACTGTGGGTACAGAGCTAAGTGGTTACACATGTCCAAGGGTGTCTTTATCCTGAAGCCCCATGGAAATAGCACTGCATACGGCTGATGAGGCGTCCTTTGCAATATTTATGGGCAGGAAATAACTCCTACTCCAAGCTTAGGGTCTAGTGTGCAAGAGATCATGTTGTGAAGTGCTCTGATTTGGGGGTCTTGACCCAACTCTCTTAAATTTGAAAATGTTTTCTAGTTCTGACCTCACAATCAGCCCACACACAACCTTTGGAGCCCCAGGGAACAAGCCCAGATCTTTCATGGCTCTGTCATTGCACATTCTAGTCCCTCTGTTGAAGTGGCGGGTATCTATTTTTATACCTGGTAAACTCCTATTTATCCCTCAGGATCTAGATTAAAAAGCCACTTTATCTGTAAAGTCTTTCCTGATTTTTCTTGTCAGAGTTTCCGTCTCCTCTTCCTTTGCACAGATGGAGAATGCCTGATGGCAGGCACTATATCCTTTTGACAGAGTGTATCTGAGATCTTACCGTGCATGTGACTCATCTGGGGCTCTTGTCAAAGTGCAGATTCTGATTCAGCAGGTCTAAGAGAGGGGTTGAGATTCCACTTTTTAACAAAGTTCCAAGATGCTGCTGACGTGGCTTGTTTCAGAGCCATACTTCAAGGAATGTGGCTTTATTATCAATGAGGGTTTGGCATCAGTGAGTGTTTGGCATGTAGCTTGTCTCCAGTATGGTTTCGCTGCCTGTTGAATGAATTATATTCGGTGTCCTTATGACTTTCTTAGTGGGGAAGTGATTCTCTGAAAAGCACGCAAACACAAATGAAGTGCATGAGATTGTGTTTTACAAGTTGCTCTAATCAATTATCTTCATCTATTTGGACTGAGACCCTTCTATCTCTTTTTTTTTTAATAGTAAAAATAGCAAACACTTCTTAGGTGTTTCCATACCATTTGCTAAGCTCTCCTCTAGCCATTGATTAACTCATTTTATTCATAATTACAGTGATTAACTCAGAACAGCCTAAGGAGAGAAGGTACCAGTTAAAATAATGTCCTGGCAAACATGCCCATAAATATAGGACAACTCCAGGGGCGCCCGGGTGGCTCAGTCAGTTGAGTGGCCGACTTCGGCTCAGGTCATGATCTCACGGTTCGTGGGTTCGAGCCCCGCGTCGGACTCTGTGCTGACAGCTAGTTCAGAGCCTGGAGCCTGCTTCAGATTCTGTGTCTCCCTCTCTCTCTGATCCTCCCCTGCTCATGCTGTCTCTCTCTCTCAGAAATAAATTTAAAAAAAAAAAAAAGAAAAAAATAGGACAACTCCAATCCCATAGAGAATTCACTGTGTGCTCACGTATAACCCTTATTGGGGTTCCCTTGAGTGATGGCTCTTCTCCAAGCACTGACTTGGGGACCCAATCTGCTTCCATCTTGGGGTCCTGTCTTCTTCAAAATGTGCTTGTCTGCATCATGGGGATGAAAACATTAGCCTGTGGGGCTATCGAGTGCCACAGATCACTCCTACTCTTTTGCCTTTGGCCATTACTCACGCCCATGGCCATACTTAACTAAGAGGAGGCTGGGGAGTGTGGTCCAGCTGGCTGTCCAAGAAAAAGGAATTTGGGGTGACTACAGTCTGAATGTGACTTACCTGAATATCTGGACTTGTTACCCCTTTCCCACTGATATCCAAGGATTGAGTAGCAAGTCCTGTATTGTCAGGTGGACAGGGAACCCAGTGATGGAGGTGGATCAGGAGGGAAGCATGGGATATACTTATGCTGAGAAAAGGATGCGACTGTGGGGCAACTTTCCTGCGTGCTGTGCTGAGCGCGGCAGGAGGACAGCAGGGATCTGTGGGGCCCGGGTCAAGTCTTGGGGCAGAAATATTAGCAGGGACAAAATTGACAGTGAGAGGGCACTGCTGGGTTTCAGGAAGATTTATCACTGGGCCCCGGGACTGACAATGAGGGTGGCTGGAGGTGATGACTCACGGGCTGGGGTGCACCTCCCTTCTCCACTGAGCTGCAACTCAAGTCCTCCTGCTCCCCAGGACGTTTGCCTCCCAAAGATGCTGGACGAGAGCTGAGCCTGCCAACGTCACATCTGGCGTGTCTCTGTGTGGGCTCCCCATGCAGCCCACTCTTGTCACTGACCCGAAGCCACAGCATGACACCTGTGGTCCTGTGTGCACAGTGCTGCTCGGCCTCTGAGCCTTTGCTTTGCCTGGTCCTCTGGCTTCCATGCACTCTTCAGCTCCCTCCGGCATCTTCTCCCCACTGCCTCCCCCCGCCCCCACCTCACCTCAACACAGTTTGCCTTGCTGATTCCCATTGTTCCTGAACGGTGGCAGATGCAGTGTCTGGCCTGGGCATAGATGCCAGTTTAGATCTGCCTGAGGATGGGGTCTGAGGGCCCTGGAGAGAGGGTGCTGGGTCACACTGGGGACCTGGACCGAGCTTTGCTTGACAAGGAGCTGGGGGCCAAAGGTGTGTAGAGTGCTGCCCCTCCCCCTGAGAGCTCAGTGCAGGGACTGGAAGGGTTGATCCGACAGGGAAAGCCGGGTAGGGCTTAGGGAGACTGATGAACCTTGAGCAAATGTGTCCTGGGAAGGAAGAGTTACTACCAATGCTGCGTTTTGTTATCGAAATCAAGCACCTTTTCCTTAAGTGAAACTTGGCTCCTTTATGAGACTTGTTATGACAGTAAATATTAACTCAGTGTGGATCTCAGTGTTAGAAAGCAAGTAGGTGCCAGAGGATGGTCACCCAAACGTTTACAGGAAGAAAAAAAATGATAAAATCAAAACCTGTTTTGTTTCGTAGCCAGAAATAAGTGATTTATAATTGATAAAATAGCTTTTGCATTTTCAAGTTCCAGGAAAAAAACTTTTAGCCCATCCATTTTATTTTGGAGTAACAGGAAGCAAAGCACCCTCTTTCAAGGGCTACTCTTGTTCAATTTGTAATATGTTTTTAAAAATTCAGGGGTGCCTGGGTGGCTTAGTCGGTTAAGCGTCCGACTTTCGCTTAGGTCATGATCTCGCGGTTCGTGGGTTCGAGCCCCGCGTCGGGCTCTGTGCTGACTGCCAGCTCAGAGCCTGGAGCCTGTTTCAGTCTGTGACTCCCTCTCTCTCTGACCCTCCCCTGTTCACGCTGTCTCTCTCTCTCTCCTAGAGATAAATAAAACATTAAAAAAAAAATTCAGAATCCAGCACTAAAATCTTTACTCCATAGTAAAGGCGAGAGCTCTTGATAAGACATCTTGCCCAAGAATCCACTAAACCATAAGCTAAATGCCAGTGAGGGAGGAGAATTGAGAACATAGGTGAGCTAGGACTTTATAAGAAGAGACGCCCACCTGCATGCCTCCTTGCTGATGAATATGACATCATGTACCTGTACATGCATGTGCACACGTCACACACATCACATCTCCAAAACCAGCGATCAAATGTGGTGAAGAGCCAGACTCTCGAGCCACACCCCCAGTGTTGGTATCCTGGCTGTGCCACTTACCAGCATATGTCTTGGGTGAGTTAGCGGAGCTTTTCTGTGCCTCAAGTTTTTATCCAATAAAATGAGAATGATAATATACTTCCCTGTGGCAAATATTGGCATCATGCTCCCCCAAACAGTTCCCCTTTTCCTGCGGCAGGTAACAAGGCAGCATTTTTAGCCTCCTTTTCAGGTAGACGTGGCCTTGTACTTTGAGTAATAGCCAAATACAAACAAACAAACAAAAAACAAAGTAGAATAGAAGGGATAGGCTGTGGTCCCACAGCCTAATTGCTTGCTGTTCATGTGATACCTGGAAGCCACATTTTGAAGAAGGCAGGGCTCTGAGATGGAAGGAGACTAGGTCCCTGACTCAGTTCTTGGAGGAGAGCACCACCCTCTCCATCCATGGGAACCCATGGTAAAGGTTACACAGGAGCACGAAGTGACTTCACTGTGGTGTTTGGGTTGTTTTATCTTTTTGGGTTGGTTTGTTACAGGATTATTTTAAGCAAGACACTCCCTCTTGGGGCCATGCTGAGGATGGAATGAGTTAATCTATGCTCATTGCTTATAGGAGAGCCTAGCAAATACTATATAACCACCTAGGAAATGTTGGGTATTTTTATTTTTATAATTAATATATATTTTATCATTAGAAATGTAGGGTTTCTTTTTAAAAAGATTTCTTAATGTTTACTTATTTTTGAGAGAGATCAAGAGACAGAATGAAAAGGGCAGAGGAGAAAAGAGAGGGAGACACAGAATCTAAAGCAGGCTTTAGGCTCCAAGCTGTCAGCACAGAGGCTCATGCTTGAACCCACAAGCCATGAGATCACGACCTGAGCCAAAGTCAGATGCTTAACCGACTGAGTCACTCAGGCACCCTGAGACGTAGGGTTTCTTCATCACAACAGAAGAGTACAGTTGATTGAACCAGATGTTCAGCATGCCCCCAATGAGCCTCATTTGTGTGTGTGTGTGTGTGTGTCTGTTTTAGATATTGCTTCAAGTTCCCTCTAGGATTGATGTCTTTCAGGCAGTTCTGAATAAGGAAACTACGGCTGTGAGGATTAGCTGATAAATTGGGTCAGGGCATTGCTACTCTTCCAGCAGGGGAAGGGTTAGTATAACGCTGGTAGTAAATGCAGACTCTGGAGCCACACTGCCTTGCCTTCAGTCGGTGACCCCCTCTGCTGACTGCGGGCTGGGCACATCACTGTCCTCTGACTGCCCTCTCTGCTTCTGACCTCTGAAGGAGATGATAGAAGTGTCTACTTCATTAGATAGACAGGTGAGAAGACATTCAATGAACACCTAGAACAATGGCTGACACACAGCAGAGGTTGGCCACCATCTCAGTGCAGACATGGGGTTCTTCGTTTTCCCTCTGCTTTGCCCCTTCCCTTGATGTTCACTCTCCACATTGCTGTGTCCTTTCCTTCCCTAAGCTCTCCCTCTCTCTTGCTCTCACCTCAGCCCCAAACTCCTTCACGGGTTGTCGCAACAGACCCTTCTCATCCTGGGTATTTCCGGCTGTGGAAATAAATTTCAGACATTGAGGACTTGACTTTACTCACTCAATCTTAAAAATCAATGTTCAAGTCCTGACACACAGTGAAGGCTCACCGTGGTTTTTCACATGCCCACGGGTGTAAAAGTTTGAACATCACAATGTGAAACACTAAAAAACTCACTGTGAGCCGAAGCTTCCTGTTTCAAGGCGCTCACTTGGTTTCCCAGAACACCTCAACCATCCTTTCCATTTCATTTCATTTTTTTTCATATGTAAACTTGCTCACCACCTTTGGGGCACCGGGTCTCCAGGCTGCTTTATTACTGGCAAGGCACTTGAAACTTTACTAGGTGCAGTGCAACGGCATCATGTTGAGGAAGGGTTGTCTTTACGTACAACTTTGCCTGCTACCGTATTTTCCTTATGCCTGGGAGATAAACAGGGCAATGTGACAGGGGATGAACTGAGACCCTGGGGTCTGGAAAGGGACGTTCCAGTGTTTCAGACACTGGGTACTTCTGGGACATTTCCAACCAGCAGGCTGTGAATACGAACAATGTCAAGGCAACGCATAGCACTACTCACGTCTCCTTGTGTTTTGCCCTTGTTTTAGGTTTCTCCATCTGCTGTGGCATCAACATGGGACTGGTTTATATTTGTGTAATTTTATTTTTTAAATTTTTATTTATGTATGTATTTATTTATTTTTACATGTTATTTATATATTTATTTTTTTAAATGTTTTTATTTATTTCTAGGAGAGAGAGAGAGACAGCGTGAGCAGGGGAGGGTCAGAGAGAGAGGGAGTCACAGACTGAAACAGGCTCCAGGCTCTGAGCTGGCAGTCAGCACAGAGCCCGACGTGGGGCTCGAACCCACGGACCGTGAGATCATGACCGAAGCGAAAGTTGGACGCTCAACCAACTAAGCCACCCAGGCGCCCCTATTTATTTTTGAGAGTGGAGGGGGCAGAGTGAGGGGGAAATTGAGGATCCAAAGCAGGCTCTGCACTGTCAGCAGCGAGCCCGATGTGGGGCTTGACCTCACGAACTGTGAGATCATGACCTGAGCTGAAGTCAGATACCCACCCTACGGAGCCACACGGGCACCCCTGGGGGACTGGTTTATACTTGTAGATACTGTACTTAACAAGACATTGAAGAGAACATTCCGGAATTCCCTACGGTTGAGGCAGGTGACCTCTGACAGTATCTGTCACATTATAGTTGCTGACTCTCCCACCTCTTGGTGAGCCCTGTGAGGGCAGAGAATGGGCTCTGTCCCTGTGTACTGCTCAGGGTGCACCCCAGAGCCGGGTTGGAGGAGAGTATTATGAATGAATACTCACAGGGTATTATGAATGGGTGACAAGTTAGGGAATAATGCAGGAGCTTGTACTCGACTGAGGCTCAGGGACAAAATGGAACATCAGCCCAAACAGAAGCAATGGATAATAGATGTCACAAAAGGGGCACCTAGGTGGCTCAGTCAATTAAGTGTCTGACTCTTGATTTCAGCTCAGGTCATGATCCCACGGTTCATGAATTTGAGCCCCGCATCAGGCTCTGCACTGATAGTGTGGAGCCTGTTTGGGAGTCTCTCCCTCTCTCTGTACCTCTCCTGCTTGCACTCTCTCAAAATCAATAAATAAGCATTAAAACAATGAGATGTCATAAAATAAAATCAATGATGCAAGTTTATCGGCAAAAGTTGCAGTAAAAAAATAATTGTGATTATTTTTCTCTTTTCCTAATGTTTCTGATGCCTTTTGACATTGTGACAGCTTAAGAACCTATGAGTATTTCCTTGTAATATAGCATTAGTCTTATATTGTGCTTATAAATGACCCAAACTTAGAAATATTAAATTCTTTTAGTTAGACAAATGGTACATATATTTTTATAAAACCATGAAATATAAGTACAATCAATAAGTTGTAATTATTGTCTGATTAAGCTTTTCTTTAAATTAACAAGGCAAGCATGCTTACTTTATGTGCTCGGTAAATCACCTTTTTGATTACTGAAGTGGAAAAATAATGATTTCATTTCCCCTGTCCTTTTTTTTTTTCTTTAAGAGGTCGAGCAGAGGATGATGAGTGAGTTATAAATTTAAGATATTTATATGTTCTAAACATTTAGTAAAGTTGAATGAGAATGGAGCCTTGTGTTATGACAATACATAATGGTAATATCTCTCATGTGTTGAATGCATACTATGTACTTTACTGGCATTGTGCACTGGCGTTGTGGGTTAGACATTACTGTCTCCACTTTACACATGAGATTGCTAAGTTTTGGTCCCCATTTGCCCAAGACCATGCAGAAATCGAGAGGCAGAGCTGGAAGGGGGGGTACAATCCCATTAGATTCTAAAGGCCGATTTACTCACTATGATAAATGGAAAGTACAAAATGTAGAGATTGGCCTTCTAATGGCCGTTTTTGGGGGTGGGGGGAGAGCTCTTGAAAAATGATTTACCTAATTATCCTTATCTGCAATTGTCATGCCAAGTTATCCTGCTGGACTAGCTTCGGCAGATTTTTTCCGGTTGGCAGCATTCCCAGCTCTTAAGAAGTGACTCAAATTCCTCCTCCTCCTCCTCCTCCTCCTCCTCCTCCACGAGCCTTTCTGGTCCCTGCGTGGAGACTGGCTGAACGTCTGCTCCCAGGCACACAGCCACACACACTGTCTACCCCCACCGTGGTCCGTGTGGCCACGTGCTGAGGTCTAGCCTGCTTGTGAGTTCCAGGCCCGCACGACAGCCCCTGGCCAGAAGATCAGGAGGGAGGCAGAGCTGCAAGCTGGCAGGAGCCTGGGTTCTCACCGACTGCCTAGAACACTTGCTTCCCTTCCCACCGGGCTGGATTTTGAGTGGGCAGTAAAAGACTTGTATTATGTTGAGCTGACAAGGTTCTTTGTTAAAGGTCGTAGCCAATCTTGATGAGGAGGTTTAATTTAATTCTTATTTATTTCTTTAAACCCTCTAACCATACTTAATAGATTGCTGGCAGATAGTACATGTTTAACATATTTATTATGTTTATTCTTAAGTTTATTTACTTATTTTGAGAGAGAGAGAGAGAGAGCAAGAGCGAACGAGCAGGGAGGGGTAGAGAGAGAAAAAAGACAATCCTAAGCTGACTCCACACCATCAGCGGGGAGCCTGATGCAGGGCTCAAACTCCCGAACTGTGAGATCATGACCTGAGCGGAAATCAAGGGTCAGATGCTTAACCAACTGAGCCACCCAGGTACCATATATATATTTATTTTTAAAGTAATTTTGAGTGTTTAAAATATTTCTCAACTAATGAAAACTAGGAAGAAGAGAAATTATTACAATTATTCTTAATGTGTTGGTGTATTTCCTTTTAGCCCTTCCCATTGTTTCTCGAGGATTTTTTCCCTTCAACATGGCTGGTATCTTACTGAATTGTTGATTTTGCATCTCTACTTTTTCTACTTTACCAAATAGCACAATCCATGTGTTCTCCACTGTGTTAAAAATTCTTCATAACAGCAGCTGTGTGCCATTCACCTCTTCTGGGTGTGCCATGATTTTTTAACCTTCCTGTTATCACTGATGACTTAGTTATTTCTCTTTCTTCACAATTAAAAAAAATAATGCAGTGACACTATCTCCATCTGTAAATGCTCTTTCTGTAAAGAAATCACTTGAAAATTTTTCAGTGTTTATTTTTGAGAGAGAGAGAGAGAGAGAAACAGAGCATGAGTGGGGTAGGAGCAGAGAGAGAGGGAGACACAAGATGTGAAGCAGCTCCAGGCTCTGAGCTGTCAGCACAGAGCCCGACGCGGGGCTCAAACTCGTAAACTGTGAGATCATGATCTGAGCCGAAGTCGGATGCTTTAGTGACTGAGCCACTCAGGTGCTCTAAGAAGTCACTTTTGAATTAACCAGATTTCTCACTCTTTGAGACATATCTGCTTTTCTTTCAGCTACAAACATGCTGGAAAGAGCTCCCTGTCTGAGCAGAGGCTCAAGCAGCAGCTCCATGATCGCCTAGCTTCCTGAGCATTGAATCAAAGGTGGGACCAGCTGACTTCAAAGGTTCCCGACAATTGCCGTGATTGCAGTACAGACCAAATTTTCTATGAATTAAACTATCTCTTAACAAAATCCTAAGTCCTCTCCAGGCAGAGGTAAGTATGTTCGCGAAAGCCCAGATACAGGCAAGTACAAAGTTGGTTGAGTCACTTAAGAAAACTACTTTTCAAATAGGCAAGAAGTTAACCTGGCTCAGTGTTCCAAAGATAGGGGAAAAAAATAAACCAGTAAAAATTCTCTTTATAACTCTTGCTCCTACTCAGTTTATTGTCCAAGAGACAAGCAACAATTTAAGTACCTTGTGTATCTTTTCCAATAATTTATTTTGTACATATAGTGAAAACACACAGATCCTTTTTCTCTTTATTATTTTACACAAATGGTAGCATATTGTAAACATCGCCGTGAAACTTGCCTTTTTATATGCTCGTATATCTTGGAGGTTATTCTGTGGAAATACCCTGTTCTGTAGTTTCATTGTGATCTATTGTATGGCTGTACCACAATTTAACTAATAATCCTCTAGGATCATTTCCAAACAACCTTTGTTTCGAAGGTGCAAAGAAGCTGCAATAGCCATAGGTAATTTTGTGCAATAGTCATAGGTAATTTTGCAAGTTTTTCTGTGCAATGAATTTCTAGAAGCAGAATTTCTCCTTCAGTGTGTGTATCAGTGAGCTATTGATGTAAAACTGACCATCTCAAAATTCAGTGGCTTAAAATAATAAGCATTCAGCATGTGTTATTAATCAGAAACCTACAGGTCACCTGGGTGCTTTGACACATATGGGCAAGGCTTTACTGAGATCAACTGGGCTTGGTCAGTACCAGCTGTCAGCTGATGAGCTGGCTTGGTCTGGCTAGTCTAGGGTACGTCTAGGATGGTCTTACATCTCTGCCGCTTGGATGGCTGTTGTCCAGAGAGACAGTGGTCTATGGACCTGTCCTTCTCCAACACGCTGACTTGGCCTTATTATATACAGATGGCACGGTTCTGAGAGAGAAGAATCCTACAAGGCCTCTTGAGGTCTAATCTCAAAACTGGCATGCCACTGCCAAAGACCATCACAAAATTAGCCAAAATCCATCTCTTCCTGATAATCATGTGACAGAAGTCACATCATATACCTACAATGTCACCTTTAATTAGGTCATACGTCAACCTGGTGCAATGTTGAGGGCATGGAGAAGCAGAGAGAAGACTGAAGTGTTGTAGGCCACTTGTTTCAAGCTACTACATTTAGAGTTTCGATAGGCTTTGCAAAATAGACTTAAAATAGCCATTTGACCCGACTATTGGGAATGTATGAGAGTATCTCTTCACCATAGCTTCACCCACAGGGGATGTTAGCAAGTCTTTCAGTTTCTGCCAATTTGGGAATTGAGAATATAGTCTTGGCTTAAGTTTTTGTTTCTACTATTTTCAGTGAAACTGATTTGTATTTCTTTTCCTCTGAATTATTTTCTCAGATCCATGTATTTAGGCACCTGTAAGTAGCATAGGTTTGGGGGTCAAGGGAAGGAAAGAAGTGGGGGATTAAGTGGGAGACAAAAAAGCCAGAAAGATTGAGGTCACATAGTGGGCACTTGTAATTGCCACGTTAAGAAATCAGGACTCTATACTACAAAGCAAAGAAGAAATGAAGCCATAGGACTGATGACTTCTGAGCTGAGCTGAGTGCTGGGGAAATACCTCCATCCAGGGTGTGAAGGAGGTTGGGTAATCGAAGGTATCTAGGGCTAACTGTGGCGGCTGATCCCAATGATGGGCGTGGCCAGGGGAAACACTGCACAGGTGTGGGAGTAAGGCAGAAAAAGCTGGAAGGGGTCTGGTGCTGCAAGCACAGTGCACGCTATTGTTAACTCAGACAGGAATAGGAGGGTTAGAGAGGAAGACGGTGAGCTCATTCTGTAAGCCATTCCATGTTTGAGACTGGTGTTCAAGAGCAAGGTCAAGACAAGAAGTAAAAATGTGAGAGTTGTCCATATAAAGTGGTAAAGTTATCGGAGAGATGTGTGGTGAATAAAGAGCCAAGGACAGAGCCTAAGGAAAGACATTTTTTAAGGTATGGGTGTATGAAAGGAAACGACGAACAAAGGCTGAGAAATAACAGTCATGACTGCTCAGGTTCCCGGCAGCTGTAGAATTCAGCAGTTCTCTGGACAATAGAGATGGATCAGTTTGTCCCACATGTGGGCTACCTGCAGGGAGCTTTGTTGCAAAGTGAGCCCCCATTTCTAGAGTCCTGATTTTCAGAGTGGTCTGGCTGCAGCCTCTTTCACTCCTGCAGGCAGCTCCAGTGGCATACGTTGTGTGTCAGCAGTTTGTCCCGCTTGTACTCAATTTAACAACAAAGCAGCTCCTAGAGTTAAATTGCGACATGCACGGCCCCGTGGCTGCTGGGCTGATTGTCCTCCAGCACCATATTGTGGGCGAATTTGTCTTTCTATCTGCTATTAAGTTGGGCTCAAAGGGAACTCTGACAAAATGGTCCACAAACTGAAGTTGACACCCACAACCAGTCCAAATGTTGCATCTATTCAGTAGGGCTGGATACCTTCCTTGAACTGACTTAGAACGCTGAGTCAACTACACCATCCATCCCAACCTCCCGGAAGATGAGTTATCCCATTTTGTTTGGTCTGTGTTCAATCGATAATAATAGAGACTTAATCAATACGGAGGTGCAAGCAGGTCTCTGCCACTGAAGAATTTAGATACACAGATGTGCTTCGGTTTAGTAAATGGTTCTAAGGTGGTGAGGTATTGATTAACCATTAGAACTACTGGGTTGTTTTTCACATACCAAGGGGAAATGAGTAAATCAAAACTCAACTTTTAATCTATTTAAAACCTAATGGCTCTAGCTCTTAAGGAGCAGAAAGGGGGGCAGAGTGGAAAACCTGTCAAGCATTTCTGATGTAAAAATGGAAGGATATTTGAAAATTCCCCATGTAAAGTTATAGGGCAATTTAAATACAAGAGTGGACGGGTGGAGAAAAACACACACTTTTGGATAATTCTTGGGAAACCTAGAAGTAAAAGTTGGGTAGCTATTTGGCACACTTTTCTCACTAACAGTTACCATTTGGACTTGAAAAGCAGAAGGCTTGCACATGGGGATTTGCGTTATACTTAATAAGGTCCACTCAGATTGGTGACAGTTTTATAATGGTGTGTCTGCTGAAAAGCCATAAGATCTTGGGACCTTAAGAGCCCTCTCGACCTGGAAGAGAACAAAAAAATCCCAGCTGAGAAAGGCAAGCTTGAACAAGTTCCTAGGGAGTGACTCTGGGCTTTCTGAATCCTAATCCTGTCTCTGGGTAGGATAAACTCCCCAGTGGTTCTCAAAGTGTGGTCCCTGGGCCAGCTGTAGGAGAGAGGAGGGACATTGTTGCTGGAGGGAGGGAGGTGGGGGGATGGGCATTGGGGAGGGCACTTGGCATGAGCACTGGGGGTGTATGTAAGTGATGAATCACTGGGTTCTACTCTGGAAACCAACACTACACTGTATGTTAACTAACTTGAATTTAAATAATAAAAAAAGAAATGCCAATTTTCAGGCTCCACCCCAGTTGCTACTGAGTCAGAAGCTTTGCCAGAAGGGTCCAGCTCTGTGTGTTTTAAGGAGTCCTCCAGGGGATTCTGATGTCAATAAAATTTGAGGTCTACTGTTGATTGAGAAAATGTTTCCTTCTCTTGGAACAAACATTGGCTTCTTTCTTTCTTTCTTTCTTTTTTTCTCTCTTTCAAGTTAGGTATATTTCAACGTTAGAGAGAACATATGTGCTCTCAGGCCAAATCCATATTAATTAAACCTGACATGCATCACTGCAAATCTCTCAGTTTCAACAAAGCTGAGTTTTTTTTCCCCTTCAGTTTTCAATAGGCGATGTTTCCAAATGAGAAAACGTATTCTTTGCAGGTAAAATAGTGTCAGCCAAGAAATGGCAGCATAAAAGTTTCAAAGTGCAGAAATGCACTGGTTGAGTAGTATTTCAAGTTTTTCTTTCTCTCCCCCCTTGGAGATAAATGGTAGATAATATTCACTGTAATTGCCACCCACTCAGTTACAACACATAGAAGCATCAGAACCTTAGTGAGACTGGAAGGATGTGGCCAGTCTTAAACTCTCTGCTGTAGTTGAAGGTCATCTTCCAGCGATCTCAGGGAAAGGGCGATTTGGTCACATGTCCTTCTAAAACTCTTATCAGTTCCCAGCTGGTGCATATGTTCTGTTTTTCAGGAGGATGCCTTTTAAGTACCCTTCTGTAAATGTGTTAAGTGGAATACACATTCAGTGAAGACAGCTTCATATAGATACTTACTGTGGTTTCTTATACCAACAAAATCATGGAATATATTCTGGGAATCATTAAAAAAATCTCCTAGGTGGATTGCAGGGTCCAAAATTCATTTAGCACTAGTATTGAAATACTCTTTGTCTTCTTTTAGGAATAGAAAATGTAATATGTAACCCATTATTCTAAATCAAGAAACTCTATGCTACTCTGCACACTTTCTTCTAACTTATGTTTGAAGTTAGTCCAGTTTTTGGATCCTGGGAATTCACATATTGGGTGTATGCATCCTTAACCTATAAAAGGAGACCTATCCTTTGCTTACGGTTTAATAGGATTTCCCTAGTGGTCTTTGTTTAAGCAAAAGGGACTAAGCCCTGGGGAGGCTATGGGTAGATGTAATCAATAGCCTTAATCTCTGCCCTGGGAAAAGTACGGAAGGAATCACTGGTGGACACTACCGGGAAGGTGCCTACATATTCCTTGCAGAGACCACAGTGGGATGGCCGAGACATTTAAACATGCATCTTCAATGTAGGCAGAGGTCATTGGATTTTTCCACCTTTGGGCACAGAGATGAAAGTATTTCTGGTTATATATCTAAGTGATGTTTGAATATAACCTCAATAGGGAATGAAAGGATATGTGACACCTTCAGATGGTTTTTGCTTCTTGGTGATCTGAAAGGTTTACCTTATTTATTTAAAACATTCAATATGGTCTGGCCAGAGATCGAAGTTACAAACTCTAAAAGCTAGAGGGAGCCTAGAAACAAGTGATTTGTTTCTTATTCTCTTGACATTTGGAGATGCAGAAGAGAAAGATCTTGCTCAGAATTGCCTACCTTTCAGCTAATTAACGCCAGATTCCACCTTAGGTTTCATCAACTTCGCTTGTCTCTGACATGATGTTTCTATTTTAGTGTCCACCTTACCTTGAACTGATGGAACATATGCAGAGATATATATTCTCTGTGAACTTGACTGGTTACTGTGTGGCCAGTCATTCACACCTTGAATACTGACTCTACCACATTCCTGAATTGTTTCCATTCTGTCTCAGTCAGTTTGAGTTGCTATAAAAAATGCCACAGACTGAGTGGCTTAAACAACCAAAAACTATTTTTTATAGATCTAGAGGACACAACCACCTTCCTGTTGTGTCCCCTCATGGGGGAGAGAGAGATCATCTGTTCTCTTGTGTGCTAATCCCATTCACTGGAGTCCCTCTCTTATGACCTAATTACCTCCCAGAGTTCCTACCTCCTGACACCATAACATTGGGGATTAGGGCCTCAACACATGGATTTGGGGAGACACAATCATTCAGTCCATAGCATATACTCAATGACATCACTCGTGTTTGCAGCATAACCAAGCATATCTATGCAATTCCAGCATTAGGTTTTATTTGAGATTCCTGCACAGACCAATTATATTTTTTACCTTTTCAATGTTTAAATTAGATTGCACTAGAAGAAATCCAGGTTATTTATGATTAGTGTCAACAGAAGCTTCCAGAAGATGCCAAGAGCTGATGGAAGAAGATCAGCAGTTATGGTAGGTGTTCACTAAGGTCCATCACCTGCTCTCTGACCTCAGTCAGGACAAACTCAAAAGCAGAGGTACCTCCTTTTTCCAGTCCAAACAAGAGCAAAACAAGGGCCATTAGCCTCCTGCATGCAAAACCTTAGGTTTTTTAGGAACTAGAAGTTGGAACATGCTTTAGATAATTTCAACTTAACAAATATTAAGCATTCGCTGTATGCCTGGCACTGTGTGAAGCCCCGTGGGGGATAGAAATAAATATGGCAATGTCTTTAGCGCCAAGGAGCTTACAGTAATGGGACCAAAAAGGGAACACACATTACTGAAATACAAAAGAAGAATAAGATAATTTTCCTTATAGACATTTTAAAAACATCAAAAGATTGTAGTGCAAAGAAAATCAAAGTGCATTTCAGAATCATAAGGACTCCAGTTCAATTTCTGGATTTGCCAGTTACTATCTGTAAAACCTTGGGTGAGGTCATTTAACATTTCAGCTCCTTTTTGCTCCCTGCAAACACCGCGACAGGGTTGTTGTAAAGAAAAAAATATCTCATATGCAGAGTGTCTGATATTAGCACACTTGAGAACTGGGAGACATGAGATCTGATGGACATGGGGTGAGGTCAGAGAAAGGCTTCATCACTTTGTCCTTGGGGGATTAATAGAGTCTATGGAGAATGATGGAAGAGAGCAGAGAAGCCATCAAAACTTAGATAAGCAATGTGGCTGGAACACCAACTGTGGTAGGTGAGGATTTTTGAAACATCTGGAGAGCAGATAGAAAAGTTGGAGCTTTAGATTATTAGACAAAGGGAGGCTATGGAGTAGAGGTCAGAGAGATGCCAGAAAATAAGTGGAATTTCATATGGTAAAGGGGATGTGACCGACATCCCATGGATTCCCTCCCATGGCTCCTTTGAGTTTCAGTGTTGTGATAGAAGACATGTCCAGATCCCACGTGGAGCACCTGCAAGCTTGACAGAAGGCCCCCAAGGGTGATTTCAAGGCACATCTATTCTCCAGCTATGGGTAGTGATGGTGATAGACTGTGTCATTCCAAGGCTGGTGAACAGTGTGATCAGCCGACCGAATGTCCCCAGCCTAGAGGATGTGGTGCAGCAAGGACGACCACTTGTCACCGAACATAATGCCTGTCATCCTTCCCACGTATGACCAGTCAGATGCTGGGGGCGGATCCTGTGAGGGAGGGGGTCACATGCATGGTGGTGTGGGAGGGAGTAGTGTAAGATCGGAGCACAGGGTTCGTGCTGCTGTAGACGGGGAGTGCACTTGATTGACTGTTCCAGCACAGAGGTCAAGAGAGAGGCATGAAATGCTGATGAGCTAGCATGGTGAAGGGCTGGAGCACAGGTCACCTGATTTCTCATCCGAGCTCCTCATTACCATGTGGCCTCTTACTAGTAGAAATGCAGGACATGCACATACACAGTCATGTCCTGTGTCCATTTGATTTTATAAGATCTCTTTAATATGCTTCTTCCTTTGAAACATTATAAGGACTTTTCTAGATGGACTAGACCACTTGGTCCTATGTGCTCCCAGAGAATTTTGACTGTATCTTGATGGTAAAGCTTAATTGCATGTTTCTTCCTAGCGAGACTGAGAATTTATTTCTTATAGATCCTGAATTCTTAACCTCTCATCTCTCTAGGACCTAGCTTGGGATAAATGCTTATTAAACAGATGTTTGTTAAGCGAAGAATGAGTGCATGAATAAATGAATACATATAAGACATGTCATCACGAAACTCTTTACCTAAGGATTGCAGAATAATCCTAAGCATGTTGATAGAAATGGTTTTCCTTCATAACATGAAATATATTAGTCTAAACTCTCTATCATGGGTTGAATTTTAACGTTGAATACCCTGTGATATTTATGGTGCTGAGGAAGTTGTGACATTTTTATTGTTCCAAGGTAATGTTCTGTGCAGATTGAAGGGACTTTCTGACTTTGTAATATGTAATGTTAGAAAAAATATATCTGAACAGAGGTGGAATCAAATAAGGATTTAGAATTAGTGAGATTTTTTAGAAATCACTTTATGACAGAGCAACTTTATTTACTATCAAATCCACCCTTGCTTTAGGAGCCCGTAAAACACAAACCAGCAGCAAAGGTCATGCAAATTCAGTCTGGAATATGGATTAGCTAAGTTAGTTATGATTTTATGAGGTCACGCAAATGTAAAAGCAAAGAGGAAGCCCTGGGAACAAAGGATCATGTTTTTGTTTTTAAAAAGATCATTGTTTCACATTTTAAAGTTGCTGTAGTTGGAAGGCAGTTTACAATCAGAGTCAGAAGAAAGGCGCTGGCCTCCAGGCAGAGGAGTAAATTCTGATGGAACTGTCACCATGTCTGCATCTGGGAACATAACTGAGTGTAAAAGGAATCTGTTCATCTGATTGTCACCTCAGTTGACTTATTCCCATTGGTCGCACCACATGCAACTGAATTTTAACTTAAATTAGTATTCCAGGTTGTTTCTTTAAAAGACTTGAAAACCATACACTTTGATGCGGCGCCGAATGAAAAGTTATTGTGCATTCAAAAGAGCAAAACCTACAGACTTTTGGGATATAACAAGCAAACGTTTCTTGGTGGAAGTGACTCACTTTAAAAACTTATTGTAAAGTGACAATCAATTGATGTGCAGATCCTTTTCCTGAAACTTAAGGCATTCACAATTTAATACGACTTTTTCATCTTGGACATATGTGGATACATTTTGTCTGTCACCCACCAGGCGATGCAAATTAAGGCATTCAGAAATGTCACATCTTTGAGCCTAGATAATAGGATGCCACACCAGGAGGCGCTGATGGAGCTCTTGCAGGGGTAGTGGAGAGCTGTCACTCTGTTAGCAAATGTGTCAAAAATTCGGGCTCACTTTCAAAGGAAACCATTTAACATCGAGGGCTATGTAATTCACTCCGGGGATGGATGTGCAGGCTGAATTACAGCCCCTAGGCTACCCCTGGGCCTGGGACTGTTACCTTATATGGAAAAAGAATCTATATGGGTATGAGTGAGGGTCTCAAGGTGAGGTGCTGATCCCGGAATGACTGGGTGTAATCACAGTGTCCTTACAAGAGGCAGACAGGGGAGAATTTAGGGCAGAAGGGAAGAAGCACTGGCATGTAGGCTGCAGCGACTGGAGTGAAGGGGTATGGACCCAGGATTGAAGAGACTGGAGTTCTAGGAATTGGAAAAGGGAGAAATGGATTCTCCCCCCAGAATCTCTCGAGGAGCCAAGTTTGTGGTAAAGTGTTGTAGAACAATGAGGCTCTGATACAGTTGGAAACAGAAATGCTTACATTAAATGCACTTCACTAACGTAACCTGTGCTGAACTAAACATCTTGCTTATACGTGGTGTGTTAGCCAGAGACGAGGTGCCAATGTGACATTTGTTTGGTGTCGCATATGGCCCAGCTCATCCCTTCGGGCGGACGCTGGTGTTTCCAACCTTTCCCAGTTGTTGTCTTAGTTTTTGGAGTTTGAGTTGAACTTCTCTTTGGTTATTCTAGAGCTGGCTTGAAGGTGCGGAGCCCGGCCCCTGGCCCAGCGGGGTGCCAGGCTCCTGAGCAGCCCAGCAGTGCCCTTACCTGGAGTGTGAGCAGGGGAGGCCTCATCTGTAGCCACCTGGATTTCAGTAGTCACGTGGTCTCTCTGAACCTCAGTTGCTTTATAAGCAAGTTTATATTAAAAGAGAGCAGGGGGCTGAGTTAGATACTCTTTCAATATGCTTTTCTTTCTTTTTAAATATTTTTTAAAATGTTTATTTTTGAGAGAGAGAGAGAGAGGGTGCACAAGTGGGAGATGGGTAGAGAGAGAGTGGAGGGGGGACACAGAATCTGAAGCAGGCTCCAGGCTGTCAGCGCAGAGCCTGACATGGGGCTCAAACCCACAAACTGCAAAATCATGACCTGAGCCAACATCGGATGCTCAACTCACTGAGCCACCCAGATGCTCCCTGATGTGCTTTTTCAATTCCAATAGCTGTCATTCCTGGATGAAGTTAGGTTGGGGTTATTTTCCTGAAAGTTCCATGAGCATGTCTTGCTTTTTTGGGCTCTCCTTATTTCACTGTGACCAGAACATCCACAACGACTCCAGAATCATTATCACCAGCATGTGCCTTTTGGTCAAGGACCTTTCCAATTTATGAGAGGCCCCATGACCCTGACCACCTTGGAGAGGCACTAAAACAGTCAACCAGCCTCCTATGGGGCACATCCTTAGAAGCATCTTTCTTGCTTTCACAACTGTTGAAAGTATCTCTGCTCACAGGTAATTCGATTATTTTCTGTTGCCTTAATTTGATTCCCTACCATCTCTTCTTGCAGGAAACACTAGCTTCCTTTCCTGGTTCCCTGGAAATGGTATTATGTTAGGAAATGTTGATTGATGAGTGACCAGGTATGGGAATGAGGTGCGGGTTTTACAGTCAATAGTAATTCACCTAGTGAGAGTGTATCAGAATCCAGCCAGGAAGACAGAGACCGTGGTACTTGAAGCAAAGGAAATTGAATATAAGGAATTTGTTTACAGATGATGAAATGCTAAGAAGCCAAATGGGGCCATGAGGTGACTGGGAGTTTAGCGACAGCAGCAAGCCTGGGATGGAGGGACAGAGTGAGGGGGTGCTGGCCCCGTGGCCCACGGAGGAACTTGGGGTGGAAGCTACAACCTGGGTGGGGTCAGGACCATCCCAGGCTCAGCGGTGGTTGAGCCACGGAGCAGATGCTGCCGCTGAACAGGGCACAGAGCAGGCGTTTCTGCAAGCCCAGCCAGAGCCCGCTGAGGCGGCACAGAGGGAGACATGGCTTGCAGGGCCCAGTGCAGGGAGAGGACCAGGATCAGGCATGGAGGAAACATGTCCAGGACCCTCGACCTCATCGCCAAGTCACCCTGATCTGGAGGACATGGGTTCTAATCTCTCAGTGGCGTGTGACAATTTTGGGAGTGGTCGGCAAGGATGACTGTTCCCAGCTTCTTGGAAGAATTTTTTACAGGTGGCAGAACCGGGACTTGAGGAGTCTGGCTCGACTTGAAAACCCAAGCGTGACTTTGCAGGCCTGGTCACAGGCAGTTTCAGGGGTTTACCTGGCAGGCCTCAGGGACTCCCAGCCAGGCGGGGTGCACAGTCTGTGCACTGCAGTCTCCAGGCAGCGAGGACTCAGGCTTGCAGGCGTGTCTGGGCTCAGCCCGGTGCTCTCATCCCTGGGTCCCTTTATTTGAGGATGTGGATCTTCCCCAGGCTCTTGCTGGGTCAGGGGGGGAAGCTCACAATGCTTTGTCTTCCCTGACCCCGTTCTGGGTACTTCTCCGCTCTAAGTGCCTTGCCTTTCCGAGCCCTCTGGTCTGTGAAATTGTCAGACCTTTTTTTGGGGCTCTGTCCACCACATCTGTGAGGAGCCTCCTGCCCCGCCAGTTCTCCTTCCCAGCCAGACATAGGTCTGGGGGAGGGGCACTTTCTGCAGGGTTCGCCTCTTGCTTATTACATCCCAGTAAGTGAATACAGGCCTGACTTCGCTCATTTGCTTTCATCAGCTGCCCTGACACCTGGCGGCTCCGCTGTCTCCTAGCTCCGCTGAGCTCCAGACAAGAATTCAATGACACATGCATGTGGAAAGTGACAGGGATTCTGTCTACAGCCCACACATGTGGGCACACAGTGTGGTTAAGTAATAATACACATGTCATATCAAAGGTTGACCGAGTCTGACTTTTGAGCCCAGAGTCCCAAACTGTGCTTCTGACCTCATCTCACCATTTGCCCAGACTTTTTAGTGTTCAGAGAAGGAATAGGATATATTTGGAATTCTGGGAGTATTTGGGGCTTATATGGTTGGTCATTAAGCTAGTTGCTCAGTGTCTTAAATAGGAACATAATAATGTCACAAGATACCTGTCATGCTGTTGGTTGTCAGGATTTAAACCGCTATCGGGGTATGAAGGTGATCTCATCTTTCACCCTCAGCTCTTCCTGAAGTTGTAAGTCTGGAAGGCTGATTTCATAGAAAGAATCCCACTTTCTACTTAAGGTCATAGTAATACCTCCTTCTTCCTTATGTTAGAATGTCTAAATATTTTCAATCTGTTTTTATTTTTATTTTATTTATTTTTAAACTTTTTCTTTAACATTTATTCACCTTTGAGAGACAGAGAGAGACTGAAGGTGAGAGAGGGGCAGAGAGAGAGGGAAACACAGAATCTGAAGCAGGCTCCGGAATCTGAGCTGTCAGCACAGAGCCTGACATGGGTTTTGAACCCACAAATCATGAGATCATGTTTGAGCCAAAGTCGGACACTCAACTGACTGGGCCAGCCAGGCACCCCTTCAGTCTGTTTTTAAAGAATTAATTAGAGTGGATTTTGTTAGCTCATTACTTTCACATAGTACTTGTTCACTAAAAAGAAATAGAGATGGTTATCGAATGAATGGATCATATATCTCAGCGTTATAAAGCCACTGTGTCCCTAATGAAGATGAGTGAATGCCCAGAGGACTTGAAATACCTTATGAATGCAACTTTCTTGGCTTTTATTGCACTTTGAGTGACTTTGATGTTGTGAGACGGCACATAATCTTGAAAAAAATAGTGAAGCTACATTATGCAAATCTGACTTAAAAGAAGATGATCATTATCTAATTTATTCACCGTTTTCAACATTCCCTGGCTTCTAAGATCTAGGAAATAGTATCAGCCTTGAGATGGAGGCAAAACTCGGGATCTGAATAGTGCTCTTCCCTCTCCCTCCCTCTTTTCCATTTCCCCCAGATTTCTAGTAGTACATCTCCAGGTTTGGAGGACATGGTTAGGTAATTAAGCATTTGGGTTTCAAAGATCCCTTGTCGGCCTCAAGTGTATGCACATTGGAAATGCAGCCACCAGGTCGTGGGTGGCTTAGAGAAGCCTTTTCTATTCTGCTTAATTAGATTTGTAAGAGTAGAAAGCAAGATTTTCTGCAGATAAACTGTTGAGCAGATGAGTGCCTTAGGAAAATTGATAATTGGCTTGGCTAGGCTGTGCTTATTTCTGGGGTCTTTGTCATGAAGTTTTGCTGGCTATTTCTTTACCTGTAGAGTTTTTAAGCTCTGCAGTCAAGAAATAGGTTGTGTGAGGGGCACCTGGGTGGCTCAATCGGTTAAGGGCCCGACCTCGGCTCAAGTCATGATCTTACGGTTCA
Source organism: Crocuta crocuta (assembly GCF_008692635.1). NCBI lineage: Eukaryota > Metazoa > Chordata > Mammalia > Carnivora > Hyaenidae > Crocuta > Crocuta crocuta. Next base: position 271,966 of record NW_027528390.1, read on the forward strand.
TGGGTTTGAGCCCTGCATTGGGCTCTGTGCTGACAGCCAGCTCAGAGTCTCGAGCCTGTTTCAGATTCTTTGTCTCCCTCTCTCTCTGACCCTCCCCTGCTCACTCTCTCTCTCTCTCTCTCTCTCTCTCAGAAATAAATAAAAACTTAAAAAAAAAAGAAATAGGTTGTGTGTCCTTAACTAATTTCCCTGGAGCCCATGTTGCGACTGGAGTCTTAGTAATTGCCTTAGTCATTTGTTCATTCAGTCGTTCCTTCTTCATTCATTCATCTTACTCATTTTTCTTAGGTGCCCGTGAAATACCAGACTCTGTTCTCTGCTGGAGAGCAGTCTTCAGCTATAACCAGTGTAGTATGCTTCCCTAGCCATAATTTTTCTTTTTAAGAAAGGGTCTCTCGGTTACATCAGCTAAACATAAACATTAAACAGCTGAAGCAACTACCCTAAGCACAAGTTTTAAAAGATATCTTCATGATGGTTCCACTTGGTAACTTTATTGTGGATGCCTATCAGCGATCAGAGTAAATCAAGCCCTAATCTTGGAGATGATTTTTCAATTCTTCACGTGAAACCAAACCTCCAAGAAAGGCGATCTTCCTCAGCTGCGGGAGCCTCTCTGTTCCTTCTCGTGAGTGGCAGCTGGAGGGACTGCTACCTTGGGCTCATCTTTGAAAAGATACTGATTTGTTAGGTTAAAGTTAAATCACCTGAATGAGTGTGAGGAATCTGTGAATATTTCCTTCTTGGACCCCAAAGGAGGAAGCAGGGCAAGGTCCACCCCAAAAGGGCAATCACACATTACTTCTGCCTTCCCAGAGGGTTGCTTTGCACACTTAGGACATACTACTTTTCTTTTTTTTAAGTTTATTTATTTATTTTGAGAGAGACAGAGACAGCACCAGAGCAGAAGGGGCAGAGAGAGAGGGAGAGAAACCGAAGCTGGCTCTGAGTCATCAGTGTGGTGCCCAACATGACATTTGAACTCAGGAACCATAAAATTATGACCTGAGCTGAAACTAAGAATTAGACGGTTAATTGACTGAGCCACCAGGTCCCCAGGATATACTTCTTTTCAATGACTGTTAAAAAAAGTTAACAAATCTAGGGGCACTTGGGTGGCTCAGCTGGTTAAGCCTTCGACTTCAGCTCAGATCATGATACAATAGGACGTGAGTTCAAGCCCTGTGTCAGGCTCTATTCTGACGGCTCAGAGCCTGGAGCCTGTTTTGGAATCTGTGTCTCCCTCTGTCTCTGTCCTTCTCCCAGTTATATGGTCATTCTCTCTCTCCCTCAAAAATCAATAAATAAACATTAAAAATTTAACAAATACAAAAAGCTCAAATAAATAGACTTTGCTCCAACCCCCTGTACCTTTTTGGTTAGCTAGTTGCCTCTCCCACTCTGTCTCTGCAGATTCTCCAAATAACTTTCTAACGATTGCATCAGATTGCCCTTTTTAGACCCTTTGGCCAGGGAGTTTCACAAGAATAAAAAAGAGACAGGCATCTGTGACATGGGGCGTGCGGCCGAGGTGGAACAATGAACATCTTACATTGGTGTTTTGGATTCCAACTCAATTAATCACCCATTTAGGGTGCCAGATACTGATTTAAAGAAGAAAAGTTTGTGTTCTCATGGAGCTCACAGTCTCATAGAGACACTGATGGGTGAACAAATACACACAATGCAGAAAGCACTTTGATCAATAACCCTCTGGTAGAGGGGGCAGTGATAACTAGCTGTGTCTGGAAGTGGGCGGGATATTGGACAACTGCATGTCAGAGCTGGGGCTTGAAAGATGTCCGTTTTCAGTAGGCAAGGAGCAAGTCCTGCTGAACATCCTCTTCTTTCCTGATCTCTTCTCCTCTTGCTCTTTGCATGGCTAACTTCTCGTCATCTGTCAGGTCTCCACGGGCATCTTCTTTGTAAGTTATTAGCCCCTGAGTTAGCCTGTGCTTTCCTACTACTGCCCACACCAGCAGGCTGCCTGTCTCCCTCCAAGTCCACATCATGACTCAGAATGGGGTGGCTTTTGAGTGTCTCCCTTACTAAACAATTAGCCTTTTAAGAGTAGAAATTAAAAAAAAAAAGAGTAGAAATCATGTCTGTCTTGGCTATTCCACCAGGAGACTAAGAGAGCTCCTGGCAAGAAATAGGTGTTATTATTTGTTGCAGGATTGGATGCATGTGGTTTTTACTGTGTGATTAGAAAGGTTAGAACTCTGCTTCGACTTTGTCATTTGTATAGAGGTGACATCAGATGATTTGTCTGTTACACATGACCACTGATGGATGAAGCTTCTTACACAATATGTTAAAATACATCCTTGTGACTTTACCTGTGCTCCTGGCGAGGCTCTATACCAACATCCCAAGGTTGTAGGAGATCTTGATGCTCTTCTTGAACGGGATAGCATTCAGAAATCTTTGCTTCATTTCGCAGCCCGGCACGTGACCTTCACTAGTTCTTCATCTCGTACCCAGTCGAGTCTGAATTGCCCCTACCATTATTTGAGAGTCTGTAAAATCTGACCTCTCCTTCTGTATGAACTTATTTTTTGGTGTTCCTTACTCTACAACTTCCTCTTTTAAACAGCTCATATTGGGCCACTTGTATGCTAAATTCACACCTGTTCCCCCTCTTTTATGGCTGTCTTTTGCCCCTCATTCTTCGTCTTTGCTAATATTTGCCGAAATCCTTCTTAGCTCAGCCTCTGTCTGCCAGAATCCTCATTGCTGGAGTCCTCTGTGATCTCTCTCTCTCCTCTGCATGCTTAACGTGCCTCATGAATTTGCTCTCAATTCTACCCTGTTCTAGTGTTCAGTGTGGGTTCATGTGTGTTGGGCCTCTCTAGCCTCCTTCATCCATACTTCCCCACCTGCAGAATAGAGCTAATCAGAGATGAAAGGAAACTACAGTGCTTGCAGTGGCTGTCAGGGCAAAATGTCAGTTCCCTCTTACTCTGTTTTGTAGAAAAGCCCAGTTTTCAGCACAGCTAGTTGCTTAATACATGGAGTTTGATTGGCTGGTTCCTAGTGAGAGGATGGAGATGTTTGCAGAGGTGACTGAGTAAAAATCAGAGCATGTATCATCCCAGAAATTAAAGGAAAAAGGTTGGTTTTCTCGAATGTCTTGAGTCAGCATACAGAAGATCATTTTGTCATTGTATTCAAAGAGAAAAAGTTATTGTCGTTTTTTGTTTTTTAAATACGAACTGGGCACAGGGAGAACAGATGACTAGAAGGGGCACAGAGGATTTTTAGGGGAGTATCCCTAAAAACGGACTGAGTCCAATCAATGGGTACATGTCATCAGACATTTATGCAAACCCATAGAATGTATGCCACCAAGTGTGACCCCTGATGTGCACTGCGTACGCTGGGTGGTGGCAATGTGTCAGCGTGGCTTCGTCAGTTGTAACAAACACGTCATTTGGTGTAGGATTTCACATGTGGGAGGCTGCACGGATGGGGGCAGCAAGTTTAGGGGAAATCTCTGCACCTTCCCCTCAATTTTGTTGTGAACTTAAAACTACTCCAAGAGAAGATAATACGGTTTTAATTTTTAAAAGTATGAACTATTATACATTTGCAGAAAATATTTGGACCAAACTTTGCCCATACATAAGAATGGTATTTCACAAATTCCACTTTTTTTGGAGTGGGTCTTTGTAAGCATAAACTGTGGAAGGGGAAGCTAAGGGGTTTGCCAATCACATGTGCTTATCCCCAAAGTCCCAGTTTGAAGGCCACTGGAAAAAAAGGTAATGGATCTTGAGAACCAAGCCGATTAAATGGCCGGAGATCGTTTTCAGGATTTTTACCGACTGTGAGCCTCCCGTGGTGCCCTTAGCCTCCTTTCTCCCTTTCCTCCACATGCGCGCGGGCACACCCACCCACCCACACCCACACCCACACACACACACACTTTTCACTTGCCTCTCAGGTGCAGGGACACATTCTGGCCACCAGGTGTCACTGTATGAACCCTGGGAAAGAGCTGAGCAGTGCAGGGTCAGTAGCTGTCACCATGCCACTTTCTGGATGACCTTTAATGAAAACAGAACTGCCAAAGTAGCTTGACAGCAAATTTTATTAGTAACAGAAAATCCATCATAAGACTCACTATAGAACTGCACCGATTAGTTTCTCTTATCTAAGGCAGTCACAGGAAAAACAGCCAAAGAAAAGAATCAGAAATTGCCCACTATGAACTGGTGGGAAGGGCAATTTAAAATGGCTTCGAGTCTTGCTATGCATGAATCTCAGGGAGAAGAGGGAGATTTAACTATGGACGAATAAAGATTTTCTTTCAAAATCAGGTGGAGATGGAAACTAATTCCTCAGGTCATATGCTGAATGCAAGAAATCAAACAGATTTCTCTGGGGCATTATATTCAAACTCACCTCAATGCTCCATGTACAGCTAGAACAATTACATCACTCCCTCCTGTATAACTAGCATACTTAATAAGCCTTAAATATGCATCCTCACGCCAACAGGTCCTTCAGCAAAGGCACTCTGCACATTTCAAAAATCAAAAGTAATTTGGCTAAATGACCTACGGTGTAACGTGGTGCATTCCTGTGGAAACCACTATGTCTAGACCGAGGGATTTTGTAAAGGGGGCACCGTTTTGCAAAAGAAGTGGCTTTCCATTATTTAGGTTTTTTCTAATCCAACTCCTGTAGGGGTCTCTTATGGTCAAAGAGAGGGCATAGAACTGTCCGCTGCCTTCTGCAGCCATCTAGAGGGTGGACTTCTACTTTAATAATGGCTCGAGGGAAAGAGTACACAGTTGTAAACTACCTGAAAGGGGCTCCAGTTCATTTACACAGAAAAGAGGGATTGAGATGACATGAGGAACTTGAACTAAGGCTCTGAAGATAGGCTGACGTGAGAGGCACCAGCCCTGGGGCCACAGCTCATGTAGCCACACAGAAATATTCTAGTGAGGGTCCCATCACACTGCTTCTGGGCGCCCTGCAGGGTGCACTGGAGAAAGTTGCCCCTGACGTCACCTTGGCAAGTCCTCTGTTGTCTCGGTTCCTTCCAGTCTGCAGACTTGAAGCCCCCTGAGGGAGGGAGCATCCACGTGGCCGTGGCAAGGAGAGCCAGTGTCCAGATTCCAGCTTCCATGGTGAAAAGCAGGCAGGACTCTGCAATGGGAGGTTCCTCACAGCTGGGAGAGGGGTTCCATTGCAAGTCAGCTACAAAGCCACAGACACTCACCAAGTACTACCAGTGATCGCACCTGAAACCGGGCAGCGTTTGTGGGTAGGCTCAGGAAGGTGTTGGGTGGATTTGAACCAGAGGGGCACACACTATGCCAGCAGACTGATGGCTCAGGCATTTTTCCCAAGGGCTCATTTTTAGGCACATCATCCACATGTTCACCCCCGTGTGAACCCTCACTGTAGCTAATCTCTGTTCCTACTACCCTCAAGAATCCAACCTGGAAAATAAAGGTCTCTCTTCCCTGGACAGCTGTGTGCTCACATCCATGGCTGGCCTCTGTCTGCCACTTATTCTGTGCCCACACGCCTCACAGCAGCCCACGCACACTGTCTTGTGCAGAATTCCTGGAGTACCTGCTGCCCCCGTCTCCCACCTCTGCTCTCCCCAAGTGGCTGCCCGATAACAGGGCTCCTCAGAATTGCCCAGGGATCTCCACTCAGCTAAACCAGAATCTCTCAGATGGACTTGGGCACCAGACTTCTCCCAAAGCTCCCTCGGTGATGTTTTACTTAAGTCAGCTTTATGCCCAGCATGATGCCCAGTGTGGGGCTTGAACTCATGACTCTGAGATCAAGACCTGAGCTGAGATCAAGAGTCAGATGCTTAACCAGTTGAGCCACCCAGGCCCCCTTCTCCTGGTGATTTTTTTTTTTTTACCACACTAATTTCAACTTTATTTTTTTATTTATTTTTTTTTTTTACAAATAGTTTATTGTCAAANCTGGTGATTTTTAAGGAGGCAGACTTCCTGGTTAAAAAAATTCATTATTTAGCCGCGAGGCAGGACAGGAGGCGCTGGTGGCGTGAAGTGGTCCAGGGCTGGCCTGCACCTCCTCCCATTCTGACAGGCCGTTCTCACCCCCACCTGCGGGGGCGGGCACCACCTCCTTGTCTGACGTGCCTGCCCGCAGCTCTCTCCAGGTGGGGGTCTTCCCCACCTCTTGGCTAGCGCTCCTTTCCGAGTCCCCCCAGCTATCTGGCCATGCTGGTCTCTCCTCAGAACTGCTGTCACGCCCACCTTCCGCAATTCTGACACCAGTTCCTGTGTGAGCTTTCTTCCCAGCAAGCAGTTCCCTGACACCAGCTGGTGACCCACAGTTCACCTCGGTTCTGACACTATCTGCCTGCACAGAGCATTGGATCGAGCAGGTTTAGGGCCTGGTCCTACAAGACTGCCCTCCCTTCAGAGGCCGTCGTCGAGCCCACGTTGTCACCTGTATTTCTGATCAATTAGTTTTAGATCAGAGGTTCCTACAACCTCCTCCTCAGTTTCAACAGATGTGCTAGAGTGGCTCACCGAACACAGAAACATTTTACTTATCTGATGACTGGTTTATTTATAAAAGGACATAATTCAGGAGCAGCCAGATGAGACAAATGCATGCGTCATGCTTTGTGGAAAGGGCGTAGACCTTCCATGCCTCTTTCCAAGTGGGCCACTCTCCCATGACCTCTATGTGTACCCCAACCCAGAAGCTCAAAGCCCCATCCTTCTGGGACTTTATGGAAGTGTTATTACATAGCTACAATTGGTGAAATCGTTAGCCATTGGCAAGTGAACCCAAACTTCAGCCCCTCTCCTGTCACTGAGGTCTGGGGTGGGACTGAATGTTCCAACCTTCTAATCACATGGATGGTTCTGTTGTGGACCCGCCTCCTTTTTTGGGTGCCCTGAGGCATTCCAAGAGTCATCTCGTTAACATAACAGAAGGCACTTCTATTGCTCTCAGGAAATTCCAAGGGTTTTCGGAGCTCTGTGCCAGCAATGCAGTACAGACCAAATAATACATTTCTTATCATAAATCATAATCTCATGCCTTCATTTTACTACCTAATTATGCACTTTCACTTACGCCTGTTTGTTCACTAGGCATCTGTGTACATAAGGCCTTGGTTGACCGTATGTGTTTGTGTCTAGAGATACACAATGTAGCTCTCGTGTTCTTTGTTTCATGTCTTAGCATTGGGCTGCAAGCATTTTGATGTCAGGGCTTGTGGTTCATACTTCACAGCAGCCTCAATGCCCTATCACTCAGCTCAATAAATACTTCACGAATTTTCTTAACGATTTATGGTTGTGATCTGCTTAACAACTGAAGACTCACTCCTCCATAACAGAAAACTTTCCATTCGATGCTTAGGGAGTGTGACACTATACACAACTTTTGTGATTCTTAGTCAGTAGCAGCACAGGTGATGAAAAACATAACGTGATGAAAGAGACACATACAAGGAAGAAAGTCAAGGAGACTTTTGTTATAAAAATTGTAGCTGCAATTCCATAGTCCTCCTGTGTGTTTGGCACCACAATCCAGATAATCTTCATGAAAACCTTCAGAGATAAATTTTAAATTTATCACTCCCATTTTATATTATTTAAAAAAAAATTTTAATGTTTTTACTTATTTCTGAGAGAGAGAGAGACGGCTTGAGCAGGGGAGGCAGAGAGAGGGGGACACAGAATCTGAAACCGGCTCCAGGCTCTGAGCTGTCAGCACAGAGCCCGACGCGGGGCTCGAACCCACGAACCGTGAAATCATGACCTAAGCGAAAGTCGGACGCTTAACCGACTGAGCCACCCAGGAGCCCCTATCATTCCCATTTGAGAAATGGAAATAATGACTGAAATAAATAGAAGTGACAGGCATTCGTGATTACAGGCTTTGACAGAACTAAGCTTTAACTCCAACTGGTACATGCTTCTTCACAATGCCTGTTTTTTTTGGGGGGGGGGGCATTTGAAATTGATTACCTTAGGTGGAAGTTGAAGAGTATGTGTGTAGCTTTCATTGTCATATTCCTCAGTGGACTCATCCCGTGGAGAGGACAAATTGGATTCACAATCAGACCTCAGTGAGGCCACATCTCCAGGTAGCTGGTGGGAAGCTGCCCAGAAACAAATGTGTTTTCCAACTTGCTCAGCCCCCAGATTTCCAGAGAGGGAAGCATGTGATGCGGACTAACTGAAACTTGCCACCAGCTTGTCTCATCTCTTTGGCGACACTGTCGGAGAGATGCAGTAGATAATTACTCATTTCTGTGCTCATGTCCAGATAATAACTCTCCCTTTTTAATAACTTCCCTCTGGCCATTGATATCTCAAATGCAATCACATTTGGTAAGCTGGCAGAGGCTGTTTTAGTAAGACAGGAAGCAGTTTTATCTAATCAATGTATAGATGATACAGGGCATAGTTGTCTGACCCAATGCAGAGGTGGGCTGGGAAATGCACAGAAATTGTGCTTGGTATCAGAACGAGGGGAGTCTCTGGTTCCCAGGAGAGTGATGGAATTTCTCATTGTCCTGACCTTGTTGCTGAATAACTTGTCTTGCGGATTTGGAGGTCGATGCTTACCTGAACTGCCTATGTGCAGGCCCCACATGGGAGGCTGGGAAGGTGAGGTACAATGGGGCACAGAAGAGACTCTGCCCTCCTGCGTAGGCTTGAGGGTGCAAGAGCCGCAGCTGGAGGCTGCAGAGCCTGGGGTCTTGTTCTGGTTTGGGCGCCACCAAGATGCATGGCTCGCAGCAAGTCTCTTAACTCTCTAGCTCACCAGCACCCTTCTGCTCTGAAATCCTACACTTTGCCCCTTCCCAGAGGCAAACCGAACAATCAACAAGGCAAAGTAAGATTGAGAACCAAAGTCCAAATGGTGCATTGAGGAGACCAGAGGAGAAGGTGGTTACAGTGGACCAGGTATTTCATGGAAGAGTTTTGGTCTTAGCCGTCCTCTTACGGAGCCCACAACCCGAGTCTTTGGAGAGCGTCTAGACAGAGAGAGTGGCCAGAGGAATGCCCTGAGTGAGCCTTCGGCAAGTCAGAAGCAGTGAGAAGGTCTTTGTCAGTTTAATGGAGAATTTCCACACCCCCTCCCCGCCTCCAGTTCTTCAGAATACCCTGGAAATGATTTCAGCACGTGATTCCAGAATCCATAAGAAACAAATGTCAATAGTTATCAAGCAATATACAAAGATGCTAAGAGAAATTATGAAATGGGTGTTATTTCTGTGCATTGGCATATTTGTGGTAGATGCTCTACTCATCACATCCATTTGCACGTGGATATTAAAATCTTCTAAAGACAAAGAGCATTTCATCCACATTTATACCAGGATTATCCAAGGGCCCTTGCCTCTAGTTATAAGAACTTAGTTAAATGTGCTCCTATGTCTGCCTATATTTTGAATGATCATTTCATCTTCCTCAATAAGCATTTGAAGTTGTTCACCAGAAATTTCTAGAGTGAAAATGTTCCTCTCATTTTATGTGGTTTTCATGATAGCATGAAAAAAAATCTTCAAAGTCACAGAAATGTCTCCAAAATGCACCTGCTGCAGTCAGCAGGCCTCGCTCTCCAGGACCGTTCCTTCCCACCTGCTTAGAGACGCACCTGTCGGCACTTAGCCTCCTCCGTGGCACCGCCCTCTCTGGATGTGAGAGCCTCTGGAGCAAAGAGGCTGCAGAGCCTCACCCTAATGGTGCAAAGATGGAAATGCTTCCTGACTGGGATGGACTGAGCTGTTTTCCTAAAACCCTCAGTGTGACTATATTTGGGTTTAGAGCCTTTACGGGGATAATTAAGGCTAAATGAGGTCATGTGGGTGGTCCATAGTCCGGTAGGACTGGGGTCCTCATATGAAGAGGGAATTTGGAGGCACGTGGGTGGATTGGTTGGTTGTCTGACTTTGGCTCAGGTCATGATCTCACCATTCGTGGGTTCGAGCCCCGTACTGGGCTCTGTGCTGACAGCTTGGAGCCTGGAACTTGCTTCGGATTCTGTGTCTCCCTCTCTCTCTCTGTCCCTTCCCTGCTTATGCTCTGTCTCTGTCTCTCAAAAATAATAAATGTTTAAAAATTTAAAAAATAAAAAAGAAGAGGGAATTTGGGGGCAACTGGGTGGCTCTGTCGGTAATTGTTTGACTTTGGCTCAGGTCATGATCTAGCAATTTGTGAGATGGAGCCCTGCATCTGCTGTCAAAACAGCCTGCTTCATATCCTCTGTTTCCCTTTCTCTGCCCCTCCCCCTCAAAATAAATAAACCTTAAAAAAAGAAGTGACAGAATTTGGAGACATGAGGGATGTGCACACACAGAGGGAAGGCCGTGTAAGAACACAAGAAGATAGTCATTTAGAGGCTGAGGATCTTGGACTTCCAGCCTCCAGGACTGTGAGGAACAAATGTCTGTTGTGTACTGTTGCAGCAGCCCCAGCAGCCTGATCCAATGACCACAGAAGAAAAGTGATCAACAGGAATATGAAAGCCAACAACCAACGGTATCTCCTAAAATGGCTGTGCACACCTTGGGAAAATGGTCCACCAAGGTACCAGTAGATGATTTATAGATGGATTTCAGACCAGCAGTTAGAAGTGGCCAGAGCTCTCCCTCATTTATGCTGTCAGCATCTGTGACAGGGAAGACTAGTGAAAAGCTGGGCAGAGGACTCCAGGTGGTGTGGACCGAGGTAAAGGGGTCAGGCATGAGCTACGTCAACTTTCGGGCCAGCTCCACGCTCCTGCTCGTGGCAGATTGGGGCACAACACCTGGGGTCCCACCTGCATCAGTGAATCATTATTTGAGGTCCCTGCTTTCAGGAGTCCATGTTCAATTTTTAAAAGGCTTAATTTTCTCCTTCAGAAGTGAGTAGCTGGGGAGGATGGGGAGTGTGGGAAGGTGCTGGCCGAGGGCACATCTCTTTCCAGTAATTCGGATCCACAGCTGGTTTTATCTGTCTGTGGCAAAGGTGACCATGGCTGTGCCTGGTGCCTCATCGGTGGGGGGAGACCACGGCCCAGGGGATGTGCTAACTCTTACATTCTGCACACAGCCATTCTGTCAGGTGGTGCCCCACGGATGGCTAATTCCTCAGATTAACAACAGCTCCAGAGCAATCCTGTGAAGGGGCTTTCCCATAGAGACCTCATACAGGTGGAATATGAGGATCCGAAGACATTTACTGGGGAACACAGAACAAAACAGAAGCAAAATACCCCCCCCCCAACACAACAAAGACATCTTACCAAGTAGTCAATTCAGTCCTCATACAAACCTTGGTGTACAGATGCAGAAAGGTAATATTGTCCCCATTTCAATTAGGGGAGGGAACAGAGGGTTCAAGAAAGCAAATTAAAACCAACACACACATGCACGCACACACAAGAAGAAAGAGAAAAGACATGCTCTGGTCTGAGCGTGAGGGAATCCATGTTTGACACAACAATGGTCATTTAAGGAGCTACCCCTGCTTTGGTCCACAAAGGGTAATGGATGTTTCCGAAACAGGAGCAGAGCCTCCTGCTTTGCTGAGGTCGGCTCTTGGGTTTGGGTCCCTGCTCCAACATCTACTGGCTACGTGGTCCTGGGCAAACAGTCCCTCTGATGGGCAAAAATGGGATGACACCACCTGCCTCATAGACTGGTGGTGATGCTGGCTCAGTGATGTGTGTGCGCGGTGGCCGGAGGCTGGGCGGGTCCTCTGCAAGGAAAGCTGTATTATCATGTTCCTGACCTTCAGGTGTGTCCCCGGGGCACAGCGTGCTGGTCACACCTGTCCCTGTTTCCCATGAGCACTTGCTGTTGAGTAAGTGCTAGTCAACATTGGAGGTCCTGACTGCATTATATGTATTCTCTCATTTTCTTCCCAAACTCTTTTCATCCCACTTTGAGGAAACCAAAGGAGAGAGGGTACAACTTGGCTGATGCATTGGCACCACTGAATGTGGGCCTGGATCAGAGACTAGCCTCCCTGACAACCGGAGTCCATGTTTCTACAGATCTACCCCAGCCCTCCCTTTTCAGCATGAAGAGGAGATCCTAATTAATTTTTTATGCCTTTCTCCACAGCCACTGATTTGGATAATTGCTTTTTAGTTAATGTTCTCATGATGTCAAAACTTTGTTACCAAATTCTCTTGTCTTAGGTAAAAGTAAGCCAGAGGGTTCCCATACTCAGAGACTTACAGTTTGAAGGCTCTGGTGTAGGATTGGTGTGTGTGTATGTGTGTGTGCATGTGTGTGTGTGTGTGTGTGTGTGTGTATGGTGAGAGCTATGCCATTCTATTTTTCTCTAGTGGTCGTTACACTGAGATGTGCGATCCTACTGAACAGAGACAGATCGGCACTAAGATTAAGAGAGAGATGAGGTAATTTCTAAATCTCCCTGAGGTCCAGACGGGAGGGTGTAACTGTGGCCCTTCCCTTCCATGTGGGCGGCTGGAGCTTGGTGGGGATGTGGGGACCAGTGTTGCTCTGGGTTCCAGAGAGGTCTTACCCGCTTTACGTCAGGAAGGTCGTTCTGCCAGAAGTCATGTTGTCACGGAGAACTTCCTGAGTGCCGGGCAGCCTGCATTATGCTCTCGACCTCTGGAACCAGAGAATGGGTGATGCCATCTTTACTCGTAGATGTGTACAAACCAACACTGAGAGAGGTTTGCCCTTTTCTCCAACCTGAAGGTCATAAATGGCAGAGGCCAGTTATGCCCCATTTGGTATAAAACCCTGGAGAAAATACAGTATATAATACAAGGGCTGACTTGGGACCCCAAACTTCAAATTAAACCTATGTGGCTAGAGTTCTTAATAAACCCTAAATACTCCCTTTATGGCTATTAAAAATGGCCTCCAAACCATGCAGAATGCTGCCATATCCTTGTGCCTATACACACACAATTACACACAGAACACACATACCATACACACACATATAGACAGACACACATGCACACACATACCATACATGCACATGTGCACATGTGCACACACACACTTGTTATGGATTATACCCCAAACAACTTACATATCGAACCATGTTTTTCTTCATATTTTTACCACCTAACATAATTTTTAAAACTTTTAAAAATGGGGAACAAAAAGTAAATCCTGTCTTAGAGTAAACAAGCCTTCAAAAGAAATGAAATGAAGGCAATTTTAATTTACTGTGAGTAACAGCTTTTTCTTTACTAGTATTTAAGGCCAATTAGCAAGTACGGAGAAAAAAATTCTAAACACGGGGAACTTCTTCATAAACAAAAACTCACTAATCCAGGAAGTGGGATGTCTCACTGCCCAATTACACTCCCTAACGCTATGCATGGCTGTCGCTAAGAGCAGCCAGCAGCTCTCCGAAATGAATTTTGATGGTGTAGAAAACATCTAAATTACATAATAATAGCTTACATTGGTATAACATCTTTATCTTCAGTATTTCTTTGAACATTCACAGCATCCTTGAGACAGAGATAGTGCAGGTATTACTCTGTCCACTTCATAGAAGGGGAAACTGAGGCCAGGTGGGATGGGCTGACTTACCCAGGATCACATACCAATCAGTAGGAGAGCGGCACCCTCACTTCGGCTCTGTTGACCCTTCTCTTCTCCTCCTCCTCCTCCTCACCTCTTCCGCCTTGAAATCCACGGGGAGATAAATGCATAAAGGTAGGACTTATAAGGACTCTGAAATTCAGGTACATTTAGTAGAACTCGACGTGCAAGTTTACTCAAATGAGCCCTTCAATGGGAATTCTCCTCTCTTAACATTGTCACACGCACTCATGCATGTGCATGCGTGCGCGCGCACACACACACACACACACACAAGCAGAGTATACCTGGAGATGTTAACTCGTCATTAAAATGAGCTTTGGATGGTAGCTGTTTAATAAAGCTCATCGCAGTGAGCCAGGAATGAGAGAGGAAGTGATTTTACTTTCCTAATGTGTGTAGAGCCCCTAACAATACAGCTGGGATTTTAAGTCAAATTTTAAAAATAATTGAAGGGGAGCTGATAACTTGATAAGGAGGAAAGATAAGCGGCTCACAGAAGATGAATAGAAGAAAATGAGAGGCAGGAGCTGGAAAGGGAGGTTACCATAGCAACCTCAGGTTCACCTTTCCCCCATAGTGACAGGTAAGGTCAGAATGAGCGCTAGGTCCTGCTCAGTGCCATTGGAATTGAAGGAAGCAGGTAGTCTATGGAAATTCTCTCCCAGAGCACTATCTGGGTTTTGTAGATGTCTTCAAGCTAACCTTCCCTGTTTTTAATCTTCTTTGCCTCTTAGGACCTTTTTCAATCTCTCTACATTTCTGCAGGGTCTATCACTCCACCCCATCTTTTGGGGGGAATTTTATTCTCTTGCTCTTAAATTGAATTGAGTTCTTGGTTATACGTTGACTCAAGGGCCTGCAAGTAATAGATGCATTCTAACATAATGACAATAAAACCTAAGCCCATCGAGTTGTAGATTTATGCAGCAGCCCCCCACCCAGGGTAGGTTCACAAGGGTGAAAGCCACAGCACTCTACCTGTAGAAACGTGTCCTCATGTTGGAGAGCAATGAGAATTAAATTGACTCTCCAGGGCTCTTGAAGTCACAAGAGGCTGAGATTGCATCTCACTTCAAGTCTAGATTATTAAGAGTTTTATTTATCATCAGCAAGAGCTTTATTTATGACCAGCAAGAACTTGACTTGGAGGAACGACACCTTATGTAATTGAAATTGCCGAAGAAGTGTAGGGAGGAAGAATATAATTACCATGCTTGGTAATTAGCTCTATTGGCAGAAAGGGGCCATGGATCACAGAGTGAGATGTTGGAGGGTAATCAGGAGTACTGACTTCTTGTTCTGGCCTTGTCCCTAATTGCCTGGGCACCTTGGGGGGATGACATCATGCTCCTTCCTCCCTAGTTTTTCTCTTTGCCTTTTTGCTCTATATAGTAGAATTGCAAGATGCTTGAGGGAAGGGACTCTTGCTCTCTCTTTTCCAAAGGCCACTCTTTCTTTTTGAGAATCAAACCAATCCTTCTTTGACATTTTCTCTTTTTGCCTGGAAAGGGATAATTGGGGGGGGGGTCAGATTTTTACATTCTATTAAATCCCTTTATGTATCTATCCCTCTTGCCCTCTACTTGATTATTTCCCCCTGGGTTTCTGATATTGTTCTTCCCTTCTTTTTTCTTTCTATTTATGCAAGTCCTGAGTTGCAATTTACACATTCCTTTTTCTTTCTTAATCTGGGGTCCCGATGTGACCTTGCCAGTTGCTTCCCCCTCTGGCGATGTGTGGTGTAGGTTTACTCAGAAAAGGACTTACAAGATTTGGCCTCACCAATGGCTTGAAAACAAACCAGATAGATATTTAAAGTGAGCTTGCATATTTCCACAAAGAATGGATGTTTATAATGATGGGAATTTTAGACGTTGTTACAGAAAATGACTCTGTAAAGGATGGAGCATCTGACTGAACAAATTTAGATATCGGCATCTTGCAAATGTGCAGAGCCAGCAGGCACTTGCCCCTAGTGGTTCTCCAGCGCTGTGGTGTGTCCACCTCTAATTCTTTCCTGGAATTTCATGATGTCTAGATTCTCTTCGCTTGTCAAAGAAAAACTGCACCGACAGAGGTGAGCTGGCAAGGAAGACTTTACCCAAGATGGTTGTAACAGGGAAATGAGACTGTTGCAGTAGGCGGGGAGATATTGGACTCAACTCATTGGGCCAGACAGTGGGATGGTTTTTAAGTGGTGAGTAGGTGCACAAGTCCTGAAGGAACTCAGGGATGGGTTGGTCACTGTGATTCGGCCATGCTTGTTGGTGGGCGCTGATAGAGAAATCAGGTTTCTGTCTTCACACAGAGACTGGGAGACAGGGCCCGTAGTCCTGTAGCATGTCATTTCAGAGAGCTGGCTTCCAGGTCCCTGAGAAGGACAGTCCTGGGTTATGGAAGATTTATATCTCAAAGGGCAAAGAAAGAATTTATAATGGAAAGTTTTCTAAAGTAAATGCTCTAAGGAAAGGGAGGTCAGGGAGAAAAGTCAGGAAGAAGCCTGTCTAAAGTTCAGTCAGGCTGAGGGGACCAGGAAGGCCATTTGATGAGGCTTAATGATTCATATGAAAGTCTGATATATGGAAATAGGTGATTTCTTGCAAAATTTATGTGATTTATCATTGGTTCCTGGCACAGAATACAAGGATTAACTAATCCTTGGCCAAGGAAAATGACTTTGGCTGCACACCAAATTAGAGACATTAAAATAAAAATAAACAGAGCGTGGCAGTACCATGGGGAACTTCAAGAGTGGTCCTATGGCTGGAAAGGGCAGCTAAAATTAATCTAAAGTCCCCATGTAACATTTATTTATTGATTAATTTAACATTACAGACTTTAATCTGTCTAATTGGCTAATTTTAGCTATGTTTTCCATGTGTCTCTTCTTTTGTTCTCTGATTCTTTATCTCAGCTAGAGATAGGCGTTGTAGGAAGGTCATGAACTTGGGTTCCAAGACCAGTCCGATGACTTTCTGTTGCACTGGCCAAACTCAGTGTTTTCCATAAATGGACATAATAATAATAGCTAGTATCCCTGTTGTGAAGATGATTGTAGATGCTCAGTGCAGGATAATGACCATCATTATTATTCTGCATAAAATATGAAAAGGGTCTTAAAAGAGATTTTATAGGTCCTTTAATTTCTAGAAAGCCTACCATGTGTAAAAGGAAAGCCTTACTTGGCATTTGGGAACACAGGATGCCATTTGGGCAACACTCCAAAATAACTGCTACAGGAATATCATGCTCTTAAAATGATGGCTCCTCTTTCATTGTAGAGGAACAGGTAAGAATAGACCCACTTCAATATGTGACACCAGTTGTAGCAGGAATCACTGGGAGGATTCGTTGCCACTTTTCTTATTTAAATTATTTGCACATATATTTTTTAAAGAACACAGATGTGTCAGCATCCAGAACGGGCAGAGCTCACTCTTACTCCCGTATTTACTGTTTGGCTTTATCTCCTATTTGACTTTATAAGTTCTTGGGTTATTCAACCTCAGTGACTTTTAACCATGGGGAACATCAGAATCTAATAATATAGATTGCCTTAGTGCTCCTAAGACAATTCTCATTTTCAAGTCCCATGAGAAGTCTTTGCTGACTGATTGTCATTGCTCACTGACAAAGAATACTTCAAATACTCACTTTGTCTTCCTGCTCCCAGGACGAGGATTCCTGCATTGCCCTGTAAGGCCCGCCCACTGCCGCCAACTCACTGGCCAAGATGGCTTCTTGGCCCAACCTGCCCTCTGTGAGAGAGGAGTGTCCTTCTCAAAGATGGGCAACATTTTTGTAACTTCATAATTGGTAGGGGAGATTGAGGTCAGAGGCATTCGCTGAAAAGCTGAGATGGTGTCTGTAAAATCACCACAATTAGGAGGGTGGACAATTTGAAGTGTGATGGGTGCCAGAGAGGAATGGAGTGGCACTTGGACACCTTAACCCTGAGATGCCAATGACCAATCCAGTGAGGCATGCCCAGTGGTCAGCTGGATAAAGGGGTATGAGTCCAGTGACCATCAGGACTCATCAACACGAAGGGATGGGGTCTAGAGAGTAGAGAAGAGAGACAGCACAAGTTGGGGTGATGAGGAGAGTCCAGAGGAAGACATGCCATGGTATGTCAGAGGAGCAGCACACCAGACAGTGTCCCCTAAGCTAATGTCAGAAGGCGTTTCAAGGAGGAGGTCTCTACTGCTTGCCAAGTCAGGGAGCTGACAACACACATTAGGTGTCCATGTGGGTTCCTTGGGGACCATGGCAAGAGCAGTTTCAGGGAGGTAGTGGGAAAGCCCCATGGAAATGGGGTTAAGAAAGACTAGAAGGAATTGAAATCAGGGAGAATAGATAACTCTTCAGGTTCTCTACTGTGAAGGAGAACAGAAAAAAAAGGGGGGGATGTAGGTAGAGGGGAAAAGGTTATGGGTTGTGTTTTGTCTATGTTTTAGAATGGGAGAAAACACAGCGGACTGTAGACTAATGCAAATAACCTGCAGAGTGAAAAAAAATCAGCATCAAGAGAGGAGATGTAGGGGAAGGTTGCCGGGCGATGTTCCTGTATCTGCAAGAAGATGGCATTTAGCATGTTAACAGAGGGGTAGTCCGAGACGGGGAGGTAAGCCTGGAAATGATGGTCATTCGGCTCCCTGCAGGGGGAAAAAGAAGTCAGGGAAGATCTTCCCAAACTAGGTCCAAGACTTTGTCCTGCTCCGTTGGTGAGTGTCAGCTCCTGAAAGTGGGTGAAGTCATTGGGAATGTCTTGCAGCCAACAGTAGATGCCTCCCTGCCTCAAACTATTGTGGGGATTGTTGCAGAATTGGGGGAAGATTTGACAGAAAAAAGCATCAAGTAACGTGTGCAAATAAGTGTGTGCACACACACACAGTTGGTGTTATATTCCAGAAAATTCAAGAGTCTGGAAAAGTGCACATTAATGTCCATTCTAAGGACCATATGTAACTTAAAACTAAAAACGTCTCCATTCTGTGGTGTCACATCCGGCCACCTTAGAAAAAGGTAAAACCTTTTATCTACCAATCATCTATTTATTTAAAGTTTTTAAAATTTATTTTGAGAGAGAGAGAGAGACAGTGTGAGTGGGGAGGGGCAGAGAGAGAGAGAGAGAGAGAGAGAGAATCCTAAGCAGGCTCCACGCTGTCAGCACAGAGCCTGATGTAGGGCTCGAACTCATGAACCCTGAGATCATGAGGCAAAATTGAGCCAGACACCCAACTGGCTGAGCCACCTGGGTGCTCCTATAAAAAGGTGAAACGTATAAAAAAAAATTTTTTAAGTAAACTCTTTGCCACAAGTGGGGCTCGAACTCATAACCCCAGATCAAGAGCTATATGCTCTACTAACTGAGCTGGTCAGGCACCCCAAAAGGTAAAAACTTTTAAAAACAGCTTTTAGAACAGAGAACAAGTGAACCGCTAGGTGGAGGTATAACTATCGGCTGGGGAAGAGGGCCCGCGTTGGGCTGTTCTGAGTTGGACAAAGGAATGCTCAGGTCTTTGTCTTCCTCCCCAGGCAAGAAAAATCCTCTTTCACCTAATGAGGAAGAGAGGAGTCGGAAGGTTATCTGGAATTGCATGCAGGTCATAGTCAAGGGGAAATTTACAGCCCAAGCTGTGGGTTATTTCTCCATTTTATAATCCTCAATCTGACAACAAGGCAGTGGAGGAAGATAAGAAGTGAGAACCAGCCAGGGAGCTTCCAGAAATGGAAGGCAGCCGGGGGCCAGGTCTTCTGGGACTGGCCTTTACAATTGCTGGGACACCTGGAGAGAGGAGGTCAGCGTCCCTCCAGGGCCTCCCATCTATGTGGTTGAGAGAATGGAGGCATCACAGATGTAAATGGGGAGGGTCAGGGAAACACATGTGTATTTCTGGGCAGGTCAGTTTAAAAGTCCTGGCCAGGGGAAACTGAATTCCAGGAGGAGTTGGGACTATATCTATTCTCTTCCCCCTATCATCAGGTTTCCAGCAGAAATCTGATGCTCTGTACATATTGATTAAATATTTTAAAATAAATGAATGAATGCATGCATGAGTGGACAAACAGGTGGCACAGCACACGGCTGTTGGAATGTGGAAGAGGCGGGCACGGTGGATGGTTACGTGCCAGACGTGGTTGGTCCCTTCAAGGGGGGCGGTGAAACGTGCACAGAAGTGTCTTCTGTTTTTGAGAAAGAAAGCAGGTATTGGGTCGAGGGCTTGGGCTGCTCTTCTCGATGGCTGATGAAAGTACTCCGTAGTTTGATTTTAAAACATCGCTTAGGTTTTGATTTGTCTCCTGATCACCCTCTGAGGCATAAACTTGAAATTGTAAATATAGCTCCAACCCTTGATTTTTAACCCAGTTTTCAGGCAAGGAGAATAATGAGCGCTTGAGGAGTGGAGCGGCGCCTGCCGGTAGTTGAAGTGGCTGTTTATTTCTCAGAATTCCATCATCTCATCAGACAGTTTTCACAAGCTTCTCTCCTGGAGGAAGTTTGGGGGGGAGAATACATCTTGCTCAGGACAGCGCATTTGTTTTTCCCTTTCACTGAAGGATTTTCATATCTGAAAATCAGCTCAGATGGACACTGCAATTTGCTAAAATCAATATAATTAGAGGGAAAAAATGGATGTACTGAAAAGAAGTCGATTCAGGAAAACTATTGAACACGACTGAAATGTTGAACAAGTTGCACTGTCTTCCAAGATGGGGATTTGAGCAGGAGTGAATCCCGGACTTTTGTGATGGAAATTTTACATTAAAGCTTTTACATGCTACTTCCCAGCAGAGTGATGTTTGAAGAAATCTGGATAAGGATTCATGTCCCTTTGAAAGGCGGGTTCATGCTGAGCACCCTGACACCAAAATGTCATGCTCACACCTAATTTCTTCACATTATTAACGTTTCCCTCCATTGCCGGAGTCCGGGTGTAAAGCTGTTACATTCTTTGGAGTACCAATTTGTTCTTTTACCTGTGTAATTCTCCTAAGGTGTTCTTCCAAGTCTGTTGTTGTTTTATTAACCGTTTCTCCTCTCAGATACCAAGTTGGAGGGCAGTCTGGGGAACAACCGGAGTATACTCCAAGATTTTGGTTTTCGCACGGAGGAGCAAACTCTGTGTGTGAGACTGGAATGTGATTCATCATGCAGACTACCAGGCTCCACCTTCAGTTCCTTGGTCTTGCAGGGCACCCACTTAGGAGTCACGCCACCTTCGCTTTTGTGAGGCTCAGGGATGCTGCTGAATGTCACGTCTCCTGCCCCCCGCAGCCTAGGGCTCAGCTGAACTGTTCAGGGGGTCCCTCATTCCAGGAGCCTTCCTGCAGCGAGGGGCAGGAGACGTGACATTCAGCAGCATCCCTGAGTCTCACAAAAGGGAAAGTGGCGTGACTCCTAAGTGGGTGCCCTGCAAGACCAAGGAACCGAAGAGGCTCCCTGAATTGAACCAGAACTTCCAATGGAACACGTATCATAGGGGAAGCAGCTGGAGATGTGGGAAGAGGAGTCGGCTTTGAGCCGGGCAGCCATGGAGAGTGTCCTAGGTTGGCCACAGCTCTGCCACCTGGAGTCTGCTGCTCTGTACTTGCCCGCGATGCATCTGTCCAGGCAGAGGGTGGGAGGTGAGGTGGAACTGCCTGAAGTGGTGGTTGCAACCACAAGTGCAACACGGTGTTTTAAAATATGTCAAAAACAAGGCCAGAGACTGGTGACGTATGCGTTCCTCGTGGTGGGCACTTGGGGAATTTCCTTCCTGACTTCTCTCTACAAGTGCGGAGAAACCATGGGCCACTGTCATCAGTGCTCAGACGTCACACTGTAACCCTCCTGGAGCAGTATTTCTTAAACTTGGATACTAACAAAGATAAGAAATATATGTACTGGCAATGACAGAAAGAATGATACACAGTGAAATTCAGAGTAACAATCACATGCATGTTCTTGGACACTCATGCACACGCACACACACACACCTTGCTGTGACAGGCAGGGCTGGGTTCTTGGGAATCCCTCCCAATTGAGTGTCACCAAGTTAACACCGTTGATGAGTGTGTCCAAGGGGGATGGCACTACCTTCCTCCTTGCACTTCTGCTGACTGTATTGCTGGTGGCTACGCGGCGCTGTGCTGGAGTATTACTTCTTTGCAAGACACTTACTGCAACTGGTGGAAACTTCCAAGCATCGCAAGGCTGGGATTTGAAGCAAGTGTTTTTCTCAATCTCTTTCAGAGGGGTTGTTGCCTTCTAACACGCTTTGTGAACTCTCCACTGCCTCATGAGTATTAGAGAGGAGGATACCTCGACTCCGTCCAAGCTGGGGCTTGTGTTTCTGTGCTGGGCACCCTCTTTGAGACCATTTGTGTTTCTTGCTGCCTATAGTTTCCACCCACAATTCAGTGGAGGGATTTGGTTGATGCTTCAGTCCATATTTCAGATCACATTGAGTTGAAAGAGGTCTTTTATTGTGCAGAAGCATGGTTCTTTGATACTCAGTGAGTAATATTAAATCCATTTCAGAGGCTCTATGTTCTAGGATGGTTGTGATGAACTAAAAGGTACTTAGAACCGTGGGAACCTACCAGTGCCTGGTACTGGGCGGCATTTAGTCTCCCCAGGAACAGCGGTGAGGCTGGTGGTGGTGGTGCTAACGACGGCGGTGTGGGCACCCCTGGCCGCCTGACGGCTCAGGGCTAGGTTCCCTGCTCTGCACACATCTTATTTCACTCTTCCCCTAAAGAGGTCCCAATAACACTTCACTCAGTTATTTCAGCACCGTAAAGGTGTCACGTTTACCAGTTGGAGCGTGAAGTCAGATGTAGCGGTCTGGTGGACGTGGGATGTGCTGCCAGGGCCCCGTGGGGAAGGACTCCTTGCCCCACCTGCCGGGCTCAGTCTCCTGCTCTCAGCCCCTCGGGGCTCATGTGAGCTGCAGGTTCAGGCACAGGCACCTCGGCATCCAGGACGGCCCGTCCGGCTACAGTGCTCCCTGGGGTTAGCGAGGCTGTCCTGGGCTCCCCACCGAGTTGGATTCTGCTCTCTCCACTCCTGCTTCCCTTCCCCCCGTCCTCTACTCAGTTAACACCCTGCCTGGTAATCATAATAGTCAGAGTCTGCTTCTCTGGACGCTTATCCTGCTGCACACGTGACCACATACAGCCTGGCCACTTTCTTCAGGCTTATAAATTCCCAAAGCTGCTCTTAGGTGATTGTGCTTAAGGAGCTGTAAGGAATAGGCACACTATAGGACGTTCTTCACATTCTATTAGAATAGGTCCTTAACAAAATACGAGTCTATCATTGATTACGAGTCATTTGCAATTTACACAGAAACAAAAAGCAGAACTTCTACTTGAAGCAAGTCATAAAGAAACACCAACACCTCGGAGCTGCCGGCTGGCCTCCCTCCATCACACAGCTGAAGTGGATCTCAGTTATGCACCTTGTTTACTTGCTGGTTTTACTTGGGTTGCGATGCTCCGTGTGTTTGTAGCTCAGTGTTCTCTTCAGAACCCCACGGCTGTTGTCATACCCACGAAGACTGCTGGGCTGCATTCCTCTTCACGCCAGGACACTTGACTCTTGGCATAATCCGGTTCCATGTTTATAACATAACAAAATGAAAAGTGGTTGTCCCAGAACCCGCTGTATTTGTCTTTTCAGTAGAAATGATGTTAAGTCTCCTTTCAGAGCTTATTCTGCTCATCAACAGAAGAGATCCAGTTTCTTCTTTCTCACTCTTCTGGCTCTTTTCTTCTCAGACTGTGCCATGGGATGCTGGCACGAGGTGATGCTGTGACCTGTGTGAGTTGAGTACACAGCCCTGTCCTGTAAATGTAAGATCCGTTCTCTTTCTCACCTCCTCACATAGTGAGCAGCTTGTAACTGGCTGCCAGTAACTTTTCCATACCTGGAAGGGTGTGGGCATTACAGTGGGCACACAGTGGGCCATCTGCCCAGTGGATTCAGGGTCCGTGGTCCCAGTTTGCTACTGGCTCATGAGGCTTCCTGTGTGAATCAGAATAAGCTTTCCCCTCAGGGATGCTGCGTGCCTGGGACGCCTTGGCTTGGCCGCTGAGCTGTGCTTTGGTGTGAATTAGAAAACATCGTCATGTTTAGGGCAGAGATTCCCAACCTCGGCACTAAGGTCACGTGGACCAGATGATTCTTTGCAGTGGGGGGTTGTCCCATGTGAGGTGTTTATAGCGACATTCTGGTCTCTACTCACCAGATGCTGTAGCATCCACCCCCTGTTGTGACAATCAAAAATGTGTTCAGATAGTGCAAGGGTCCCCTGGGGAACAAAATTGCTGCCTGTGAGCACCACCAACTTAGGTGAATGTAGCTTCATGCAAGAGTGCACAGATTATAGAAGAGAGTGGGCTGGCTCTCCACCTCCCACCTCCACCGCCCATTGCTGCCTTGGCCGGGTGCGTCTGTGCGGTGCACAGTCTCCACAACTGTAGGAAGTGGTCCTGTTTCTTCCCATATATTTCTGCGTCCTAGCTAAATGTCTTCCTTTCGCATCTTTGGGACATCCTGGAATCCTTAAATCAAGTGTGCTGTATTGGCCTCTTCTAGCTTGGGTTGTTACCTTTATTTGTAAGCAAATAGGTATTCTCCTCTTTTATGCCTCTGTTCCTCAGAAATTTTGAAAAGGGCTTTCCTGTCTATGTTAGCACAAGTAGCTCCTGTCTCTCTTCTGAAACTTTGGGCAAGTGTGAAAGTGTTTGATTTGGAAGGTGTTATCTGTATTCAACACTCATCAAATCTCTTTTTAAAGGGGCTTTGCCTTTTTCTCTGACCTTTTACTTTTGGACAAAACACATCTCAGATGCCAAATATCACATGGGTTTCCTTATAGGAATGTAGCAGGATAATTCCCTTATTAGCACCCATTTGATCTTTGACAAGTGATAAAGACATGATGTGAAAACATATAATTTTTCGTAACGGGAAGAGACTTAAATTAGTATGTAGGAGATGGGAACAGATAGATAAGGGGGTATTCGCTAATTGATTGAAAGTTATGTTATCACTAGAAGAGTATTACGTTATCAGAAATGCTGGTCTAGAGTAATTTCATTTTAAAAATTGCCATTTTTTAAATAACAGGAATAAAATAATATTTTAAGCAACAGGGCTGGGACTTTCCATTGCTTTGTGTTGTTGAAAGGCACGGTGCTCACAGTCTCTCTCTGAATCTGGATCCAGGCTGCCAGGTCTGGACAGGAAATCAGATTCCCCCAATCTCAGTGTTGTTTTTTTCTTCCTCTTTCTGTGGAACGAAAGATCCTCAACTCATGGCTTTGGTGGTGAGGACTGGCAACGACTGTCAGGTGGCTCTGTGATGCGGTTTCGACTATGTTATCAAACATGGCCCCAGATATTATAGAGTATTTTCCTACCCAAATGAGACCATGGGAAACATGAAATCGTGGAGCCTGTACCTCCCTCAGAGCTCCAGGAATGTCTCCATGTATGTGATGGAAAGGAAGGAATCCTGCAATCACGTTCAGCTATATTTGAGTCTACAAAATGTATTTTCATGTTCAGCCTTGGGATGAAGTTTTAGAAGAGCTGCGTTGCATGTCATCATTGCTCCAATGACACCCCAAAACAGAAAAGGTCCTTTGGGATTGGCCTGCGCCTAGAGCCTTCGGCGACACGGGCCCCCTTCCTGGTCCTCAAACACCAAGGTTCTGCTCCCATCTGATTGTTTTATTTGCGTGACTCTCTTCAGGATTAGCTCTTTTCCATCTTTGGTTCTTTCCCCAAATGTGACCTCCCCAGAGAGGCCTTTACTGCCTGGGTGTTCTGGAGTGTTCTTACTCGGCTTCTCTGTGCTCATCATCCCAATTATTTCCTTCACAGAATCTGTTTCAGTCTGCAGTCTGTTTGTTTTCTTGTTTGTTGTGTTTTATCCCTGGGTTTTGAGATCCAAGAGTGGGGGTTGGTTGTACAGCTCCTTTCCCAGGGCCTGGGATATAGTAGGTGCTCAGCAGACAGTACTAATGTGCCCTCATGCTCCTGTGAATGCATTTATTGTAATTTTTTAAAGTTTATTTATTTTTGAGAAAGAGAGAGAGCTTGTGAGCAGGAGATGGGCAGAGGGGGGGAGGGGGGACAGAGGATCCAAAGTGGGCCCTGTGCTGACAGCAGAGAACCCAATGCTGGGCCCGAACTCACAAACCAAGAGATAATGACCTAAGCTGAAGTCAGAAGCTTAAGCGACTGAGCCACCCAAGTGCCCCCTCCTGTGAATGCATTTAGATTTTGGTCTTCTATTTGTCATTTTTTAGATGGAAAATGAATTCTAGATGGACACCGGTATTTTACACTTTATCTTGGAAAAGAACTTGATTGGTTTATCAGAGACCTTACTGTATTTTATTTGAAAATAATAGGAGGGAGCCTATAGCTTGAGTTGATCCTTTAGAAAACGTTCGAAACTGTTAATCCACTGGGAGGAAATGGGGGAAATGGATCATTGGTTCAGTAGAGTACAACTTGCAGACACTCACGGTTGGATGCTTTTATTCCCTCATTCTCTCCTTTTTAACTGTTTGTAGGAAACTACACTTTTGGATGAAATGGTCCCAACACACACAATTTCAAATTCTATTTCCCCACAAAAGTACTGTTCACAGTTGATATGGACTAAACTATGTCCTATACTCCCACAAACTTGTATGTTGAAGTCCTAACCCCCCAATGTGTCTGTTTTTGGAAGTGAGGCCTTTAAAGAGGTAATTCGGTTAAATGAGATGATCAAGATGGGGCCTCATTTCATAGGATTGGTGTCTGTATAAGAAGAGATACCAGATGAGCATCTGCCTCTTGATTTCAGCTCAGGTCATGGTCTCACAGTTATAGGATCAAGCCCCACATTGGGCTCCACGCTGAGCATGGAGCCTGCTTAAGATTCTCTCTCCCTCTCTCTCTGCCCCTCTCCCCCACTGAAACTCTCTCAAAAATAACAGANCAATTGAGAACTCAGAATTGGACTGAAAAGTATACAGCTAACTAATCTTTGAGAAAGCAGGAAAGAATATCCAATGGAAAAAAGACAGCCTCTTTAACAGATGGTGCTGGGAGAACTGGACAGCAACNCTGAGATGAATGGCATTTTTACTTGGTGTAAGTTTCATGATTTGGATAGAATCACACATATTTCCTTCAAAATCTTTTGCCCAAAATGTGTTGGAAATCTAGGAAGAGTGATTTTCAATAGAGAATCATGGTACATTAGGTTGTGCCTTTTTACAAAAGCCAGTGCGACATATTTCCACATTTTCAGCAAGAGCGGGAGAGCTACAAATTCATTTACACAATTTGTTGGGAAACTGCAGAAATTGTTTAAATTTTGTGTCTAAAAGAAGCGAGAGCTAGAGATAGTAAGGAGGAGGGGGAGGAAAAAAATAAATGTACTTCTTTGGAGAAGGCTAAACCCTTAATATCAGCAGTAGGGCTCCAGGTGGGCAGAAACCAGCTTGCAGAAAGGGGGAACAGTTTCATTCCTCAACTTGCCACCGCTCCTTTTGCCACCTGGAAGATCTTGCCTTCATCATTAGAGCACATAAAATCTGATTGTTTGAGACCAGAGAGTCCATGTATATATTTCCAGGGCACATAGCTTTCTTGAGGACTTTATGAGATTGGGTACAAATGGCATACCTGTTCTCTTTTCTTCTAGCATTTTAAAAAATGGGCTTTGAGATTGCATTGAATGTGTAGATAGCTTTGGGTAGTAATGACATTTTACTGTATTTACTCTTCCAATCCATGAGCATGGAATGTTTTTCCATTTCTTTGTGTCTTCTTCAATTTCCTTCATAAGTTTTCTATAGTTTTCATCATAGAGATCTCTTATATCCTTGGTTAGGTTTATTCCTAGGTATTTTATGGGTTTTTTGTGCAATTGTGAATGGGATCAGTTTCTCGATTTCTCTTTCTGTTGCTTCGTTGTTGGTGTATAAAAATGCAACCGATTTCTGTATGCTGATTTTGTACCCTGCAACTTTGCTCAATTCTTGGATCAGTCCTAGTAGGCTTCTGGTGGAGTCTGTCGGGTTTTCTATGTAGAGTATCATGTCGTCTGCAAAAAGTGAACCAGCATACCTCTCAAAACTAGAACAAACTANCTTTGTTCTATTCTTGGATCAGTAATATTGTTAATATGGCATTACTTGCCAAATTTTTTATGTAGAGTATCATGTCGTCTGCAAAAAGTGAACCAGCATACCTCTCAAAACTAGAACAAACTATCCTAAAATTTGTGTGGATCCACAAAAGACCCCAAATACCCAAAGTAATATTGAAGAAAACCAAAACAGGAGGTATCACCATCCTAGACTTTAGTCTCTACTACAAAGCTGTCACCATCAAGGCAGTATGGTATTGGCACANAAGAGGAGAAGGGGGTGATGGGCATGGAGGAGGGCACTTGGGATGAGCATTGGGTATTATATGGAAACCAACTTGACAATAAACTATTTTTAAAAATGGTCTTTGATATGAGAATTCTTAACAGCAACACTCTAAGTCAGAAGACTGTGCACTAATATCTTCAAGGTGGTGAGAGAAGACAGTCATTAAGTTAAAATTCTATGCCAGATGAAACTATCATTAAAATAATAATAATAATAATAATAATAATATTAAATAATTGATGCTTGCACCTGTAACAAAGTCTACTACTTCAGGAAGGACAAAACTTGGAAGGAGTGAGATGCAAAAGGGTATAATAAGCAAAGAAATGAATAAATATTTAGATAATTCTAAATAGGCTTTCATTGTATGAAGTGTCATAGTAATGATGAATTTGTGGTTATAAAACTAGGATGGAGCTGACACAAGGTGGAGGAGAATTTGGCTTAGAGTGTTCTAAAGTCTTTCTATTACCTGACAGGTGAGACATTTGTTAACCTTAGACATTGAAAGCCGCAAGTGTGTGATCAAATGTTAAATATCACCACCCGAAGAAATATATATTTTTCAAATATATAGCTTTCAAATAAACAAATGGGCTCTGGAAGAAGCTGGGTCACATATGAAAGAAGTAGCCTTGAGGAAGGGATGGATTATATGTCACTAGGGATCCTATCACAGCCCCACTTCTGTCCTTCATCTCTTCTGTGGGGAAAATCCCCAGTGGGTTGGCACACCTGTCGCTGTCCTCCACATCCCTGTCTTCCTCTTTCCTTTTCAGCGGGCTTCATGTGCTGTGTTCTGGAGCTCCTTGGTCTCTTAAAATTTTTTTAGAGACTGTATACTCCAATGAAACTGTATGACAAAAATGCGTGCGTGCGTGCGTGTGTGTGTGTGTGTATGTACATATGCATATAGTCTCCTGGGGGAGAGGCTCCAATATTTTTATCAGGTTTTCAAAGGATTCTGGGATCCCACAAAGGTTAATTAAGAATTACTTCATTTAAACCTGTTCAACTTGATTTCTCTCAATGAAATTAGATGAATACCTTACACAGCCTAATGATGTGAATATGGATTGCAAACTCAAAAGGCCCCAGCCACCAGGCAGCCAAAGCAAAGAGCTAAAGCAGGTGGTACTCAAGATAGTAGCGCATGTGGGGCCTGCAGTCAGCCTGGAGACAGGCAGCCCGTCATAAAGGCATCCCAATTCAGTTTAAAACATTTACATTCTGCTCGAGAAATAAAACTCACCTGCTGGCTGAATATGGTCCATGGGCACTAGACCATTTATGATAACTTTTATGGTTTATAATCACTTCTGCTTGTCAAGGGTAAGAAAGAGAGACTGACTTCTTGTGTTGATTTTCTGTTACTCTGTTAGAAATGGGAATACAGGGGTGCCTGGGTGTCTCAGTCGGCTAAGCGTCCGACTTTCGCTTAGGTCATGATCTCGCGGTTCGTGGGTTCGAGCCCCGTGTTGGGCTCTGTGCTGACTGCCAGCTCAGTCAGCTGGAGCCTGTTTCAGTCTGGAGCCTGTTTCAGTCTGTGACTCCCTCTCTCTCTGACCATCCCCTGCTCACGCTGTCTCTCTCTCTCTCTCCTAGAAATAAATTAAAAAATATTAAAAAAAAAAAAAGAAATGGGAATACAATGGTAGGTAGGTGCTCAGGGTGATGGCCGACACCACCAGTGTGTGGACATTATTTACAAGGGTTAGATCTCCTCAAAGTGTGTCGTTGAACCTAGAACAAAGCAGGGAATTGCTAGCATGGCCTGGAAGCCAGGCTGGCAAGTTTGGCTGAGACCTGCCCCCCCCCCACTTCCTGTGGGGGCTCTTCTCATCCTCACTGAGCTGGACTTTCCTTCTCCCCACCCACACCCCGTCTTTCTTCTTATCAGAGTCTTTGTGTATGCTCTTTTCTTCACCTGTCACACTTTTACCCTCACTCTCCTGGCTGACTGCCGTTCATCCCCAGGGTTCCAGCTTCCAGATGAGTTTTCAGTCTAGGGCTGTAGAGTATCATATTCTTTGTTTTGCAGCATGTACAATGTAAATGCAGTTAGTATACTTAAAAAAAAAAAAAGCAGTTAGTATGCTTTCCTCTCTAGACTGAGCTTCATGAGGGGAGAGATCACACAAATCATTTTACTGCTGTGCCTCCCAGTTCAGTGCCTGGCATGCAGTAGGTTCTCAATACACATTGAATGAGTGAGGGAGGGAGGGAGGGAGAGATCAATGAGTCAGGGGTGAATAGAAACCTGGAGGACCAGCTGACTTCTTGAGTGGGAATTTGCATAGAGCAGGCCTTTGGTGTGGTCACCATATCCCAAGGTCTGATGTTCAATTTTGTACCACCCTGAACATAGGAAGTATACATGTGATAACTCAGCGACTGACTGACCCACACAAGCTCATAAGAGGAGACCAAAGTGTAAATCAGATTGCTGACTTTTGAATTGAGAATAAAACGACACCTGCCATGTAGCCAGAATGTGTAGGTCAGGCCTCTCAGTGTATTTCCTCATTAGATATCACTTAGCAGGGAAGACAGTGGATACTGGGAAGGTTCTGAAAGAATATGGAAGAGGAGTAAGGTGTGGTGTAGGCCATGATGAAAAAACCACAGTGGCCACAGAAGTGGAATACTTCATGGTAATTGAGCAGACCAATGGGCACATCCTTGTCTTTAACAGTATTAGAAACAGCCTGACAAGTTATTTTTCTTGGATAACCTTTTATCTACACTCCATGCTAACTATGGTCTAATGAGCACTGTTGTCTTTCTGAGAAAAAATAAAAAAGGACACTGTCATTCAACAAATGCTAAGCAACCATGTACATAGTCAAGCCTTTATTCAGTGGCAGACCTGCCCTTTCTGCTTTTGACCTAGGAGACATAGTGACTTTTAAAGTGATTTCTGAAGCTGGCTGACTTAATCTAATGTGAATTGTTTTCAATAAATGGTCAGAGGGTAAATTTACCTTGAACTGCTGATTCTTATCTTTGTGTACTAAGTTACTTATTAAAGATCACTAAACAATTGTTGATTGAAGACAGTATTTGAGCGAACTATGTGATTATGACTTGCTATGTGCAACATTCGTAGGCAGACGAGGCTGGAAAAATAGAGGCTGTGTTATTAGTTAATTTTGGCTTGTTTAAGTTGGTTCGAGATAAATTTTCTAGTTGTTATGAAAACATATGCAAACAAATGACAGCTAATAATAGAGGAAATGCAAGATAAAATAAATGTTCGAGGAACCAAATCTATGTTCTTTTAAAATTGAAATAGTACTAACCATTAACATTTCATATAGGTACTGTTAAAGAATATTCTTTTATCTCTTTAGCTCTTTTAAAAAGATTCTGGATTTTTTTTTTCTTCTAGGATTGGGAAGCATCATAAAATTGATATCGCTTAAAACAACCTTATTGATTTTATGTCTGAAACCCCATTTATGCAACCCAAATATGGCCATGTTCACCATGCTGATGAGAATAAAAGTATTATTCATAGTTAGACTATTGGAAAATGCAATTATAGGAGAAATCAGCATATGTGGATTTTTTTTCCTTCCTAAACTCTGACTTAGAGTACAATCCTCAAAGCAGGGGAGTGTGACCGTATTATGCTATTTATATGCATTGACAAGACTATAATAGATGCTCAGTCTCTTGCTGCAAGGACAGTGGTTCCACAACGCCAGTGAAGACAACAATGCCACATACGTTGGGGTGTAGGACAGTGCAAGCAGATAGGCTGCTTGTAGGCAACTGCCTTTTGCTATCACACAACGAAAGGGTAAATGGACATTGGACAGGCATGACCAATGACTCTTTGCCGTTGTTCTTCCTATACATTTCATGTCCTTTTCAACCTGTCATATGATGCCAAGATAAAAAGTTAACAAGTCAAAATCCAATTGACTTGGTTTTACAAATGGTTAAATAGCTAATTTAGTTAATTAGCAGCCACTAGAATAATCCTACCCTCTCCAAGATATCAGGTCTTAATCCCTTCAAGCTGTAAATGTTATTTTCAAAAGACATTGTTCCCGATGCGACTGAATTAAAGGTTTTGAGACTTGGTGGTCCTGGATCTCCACATGGCCCCCAACTGCCTCACGCATGTCCTTACGGGATAGAGAACTGAAGGAGTTGCTGACCTTGAAGACCGCAGTGATGTGGCCACAAGCTCAAGACTACGGCAGTCACTAGAAGTCAGAAGAGCCAGGGAATGGGTTTTTCCTAGAGTCTCTAGAAGGAGTGTAGCTCAGGGATGGGATTTAGGACTTTTCACCTCCAGAATTGTGAGGGTACATTTCTGTCTTTTAAAATCACCATGCGTGGTAATGTGTTACTAATACAATGAGGATTCAACATATTGACTGTTTTGGCATTTGCAATCTTAAATAAATGTGTCATAAGTTAATAAGAAAAGAGAATTGGGGTTCCATTTTCTGCTCTGCTAACAATAATTAGCCTACTTCCTGCCTCTAATCTTCCATTTTTCAGATAAGACAGTCCAAAGGCTGTTAAAGATCAAGTTAAAGATACTTTCATAATATTTTATATAGTCAGATCTTTTTATTTTTTATTTTTTAAATTTTTTGCCAAAAGAGGCATTTGTTGTATTATTTACTAATGTTTTCCTATGTTCATTTCTCCTTTAAGATATTATATACGTGGCTTTTCCTGACACCATGGTGGCTTGCTGGTTCCATATTTCATGACACAATATTCAGTTTTGATTTTATTTCTGTTTAACCAAAAGGACTGTGCAACCCACAGAAACCTGGAAATATAATTATAAGAATTAAATTACCATTGAGGATTGGCCTGACGATTTTCCCAAAAACACAGGACCAACACGTGTTGAGGTTGTTTTAATGCTCTGTTTGGAGATACCTCTTCTCACTGCATCATGACACTGGCCTTTCTCATCATT
This sequence comes from Crocuta crocuta, assembly GCF_008692635.1. NCBI lineage: Eukaryota > Metazoa > Chordata > Mammalia > Carnivora > Hyaenidae > Crocuta > Crocuta crocuta. Next base: position 304,914 of record NW_027528390.1, read on the forward strand.
CAAAATAGCAATGTGAATTTTAGCTCCCAAAGGGAACTTTTGATTCTTCACAAAGGTAATAAAGAGAAGTCTCTCTCTCTCTCTCTTGCTTTCTCGCTCTGTCTCTCTGTCTGTCTGTCTGTCTCTCTCTCTCTCTCACATACACACACACACAGAAAGTAGGAAACACAAAGGTAGATCCCTTCAAAGAACTTGTATTTCTTACTTAAGATGAGGCATAGTAGACAATGAAAGTGCCAAATTGCCATAGCAAATCCTTTAAACCTTTACATTCTACTGTGGTTTCGCAATACCGTCCCACATAATAGTTGTGGACAGGTGTAAACTCAACCCCCATTCTGATAATACAGAATCATTATATTTTTATGACTCTATAGCTGACAATAAAAGAAAAAAGTGATGAAATTTTTCAAAAATATAGGTAGACCTGGGGAGCTCTAGGGGGACAGATACGGTCCATATACATTGACAATTAGCAATATGGAAACAATACTTATAGAGCTTATATTTTACACAGTATACAACTTAAAGTTGGCTATGCGTTGATTTTCTTTCAAGTATTCATGATTTTTAGATTGAAGCTCTTACATATTACATGACTTTTACTTATACAACTTCCCCTTGCTGTATATTGGGGGCATATTTTTAGATCTTATGAAAATAAGTATGATGATATTTTTTAGTGATGATTTCATCATTAAATTACATATTAGCTCATGGAAAATTCAAACGTTCCAGTGAAGATAGGGTAATAATCATTACAGGATGATAATAATGTGCTTTCAATAACAAGTGAAGTGTGCCACTAGAGTGAAATGTCTGTAGGTAGACATTTATAGGGTTCATATTTCTTGCAGATAAATGATTCATCATTGACTCTCTGAGGAAACGTTATATTCTACTCATCATATCCCAGTGGAATAACTAAAAACAACTGTATTTAAGAAAATTTACTTGAACATATGTTTTTAGAAAGATATTATGATATCTAGTTTTTATTTTGATATTATTTCAGTGAGTTTGCTTATTTTGAATTTGTGGCAATGGTCAGGCTCCCAGGGATTACAAAGCTAGCATATATTATTTTTCATTTTCTAATACTATAACGTGCCTTTAGACCTTTATAAATATTTTTAATTTCCAGTCATTCAATTAATTGGTGTTTAAATATTAAATGACTTTGAATGGCCTTTATACATGGCTCATTCATTCAACTGAATCTAAGCTTCTATCCTGAATTTGGGTTATTTTATACTCTATTACTCTACAGCTGAATTTGGCTTACTATAGTATATCTTCATTAAATACCATATATCTGCAAAGCAGACAGCAAAACACTTATATAACAATGAAAGACATTAAAAACTGATTAAAGTTCATGAAATCACTTCTCATTTCTGCTTGAGTTGCTTTATTAAGATTATCTAATAGAAGAAGAATCTGCTTACTAAAAATTCCTCATTCTGAAGTTATACATAGATGTATGAACTCATCAAATGATCTTGAGTCTTAGATATTAGAGCAGTGTTTAGATTTCCATTTCATATATTGATAGATGTAATATACTACCTGCTGCTCTATTATTCCATCTCTCAATAATATTGCTAATGTTGGAGAATTACTTGCTAGTTAAACTATATTATACAATAAAGTTTTCTCCATTAGTGTTTTCCCCTCAAGACTACTATAAAAAAAGTCCAAGTAAACATTTCAATGAGAATGACACGGGGTGGCAGTTCAAACTGTAGATGAAAATTAAAAATTAAAGTCAATTCTTCTAAAATACAATAAAGATGAAATTCTTGTCCTGGAAATTGTGAGGTAAAATAATCTCAGATCCTTAGATTAAATTCCTCTTTCCAGAGGCAGAGAAATGATAAATTTTTAAAAGAAAAGAAACAGAATGGTAGCCCAAGTATAAAGATTTGTAAGTTGGTTTAAAGATAAGATGGAATGTGTTTGGGGCCGTGGTGAAATAAATACATCACTAGTCCTCTCTATGTATAGTTTGGATTCCTTAGTTTTATGAGACAATTGGGATAGGTTGTTTCAAAGTTTCAGAGCAACAGAAAAGAATTAACTGAGGACATAATATATCGTTAGGTTTTATGTTAGTGGGCCTTTGGACAGAAAATATAGCATAGTAAATTAGTTTCATTGCCTTACTGATTCTGATTGATAGGTAGGTGTAGAATCTCATGAGTGTATGTGGCTAACAGATGTTATTCAAGCTGTCTGTGGCATCAGGTGCAGATGGGCTGGATATGTAGCTTGCCAACAGGACAATAGATGGACTTTGTCTCGAAGACTCTGTTCTCAATGACTAGAGAAGTACAGTTGGCCAACAAATGTCTGAAACTATCCAAAAGAATGCTTGGAGTTCAACATTGGCCTGAAGTTTAACAAGTATTGCCTGAGCTCATGCTAAGGGTTAGGCATGGTGTGTGGGATGTTTTCAAGCTTTTTGTGCTTTATAAGCATGTGTGCAAGTAACTATAACACAATGAACAATACAAGGGCTGCCATAAAGATAAGGACAAACTTTGTCTGAGAAGGGAAAATGTTACAGGCAGCTTTATGGAGGAGGATAATTCTGAGAAGGGTTTATGGAGCAACTCTAGTAACTATATGTAAGAGGAGATGAACTGTGTAAATAAAAAAAATTAAAAAAAAAAAAAAAACAGAGGCAGGAAGAGTTGGGTATGTTCAGGTTGGTACCTGAACTGCATAGATAAGTTTTGAATGAAGAAGAGCATGAAACAGAAAAGGGGTACGTGGCCCAGATTATGGAAAATGTTTAATGCAATTCTATGGATTTTGTTGTATGGATAAAGAGGATGCATCAGAGATTTTTAAACAGGAAAGTAATCTGATTAGTGTGATGTTTTAGAGAGATACTTGGGTAGCAATGTGGAAGAGGTTTGAAGCAAGAAGATTGAAGGCAGAGATACCATATATAAGACAGTAAAGCTTGTTGTACTGGCCTAGGGTGGCAACAATGAAGGCTTAAGTTTGGATAGTGGTCTTAGGAAATTTTCTTTTAAAAAATGATCATGATCAATTCCTAGAAACATGTACCTTACCAAGGCTGAACCAGGAAGAAAGAGAAAATTTGAACAGACTGATTACCAGCAATGAAATTACATCAGTAATCAAAACACTCCCAACAAACAAAAGTCTAAGACCATATGGCTTCACAGGCAATTCTACCAAACACTTAAAGAAGAATTAATACCAATTTTCTCAAAGTATTCAAAAAAAATAGAAGCGAAAGGTAAGCTTCCAAATTTATTCTATGAAGCCAGTATCACCCAGATACCCAAAACAGATAAAGACATCAAGAAAAAGAGAGTTATAGGACAAAATATCTCTGATGAATGTAGATGCAAAAATCTTCAACAAAATACTGGTAAAACAAATCCAACAATACATTAAAAAATCATATACTGCCATTAAGTGGGACTTATTTCTGGAATGCAGAGGTAGTTCATTACTCACAAATCAATCAGCATGATACATGACATCAATATGAGAAAGGATAACAAGCATAAGATCATTTCAGTAGATACAGAGAAAGCATTTAACCAAGTACAACATCCATCCATGATAAAAAGCCCTCAACAAAGTAGGTCTGGAAGAAACATACCTCAATAATAAAAGGTTTAGAGGGAACACACCTTAACATATTATGTGAAAAACCCACAGCTAACATCATACCTAATGTGAAAAACTGAGGGCTTTCCCCTTAAGGTCAGGAACAAGACAAGGATGTCCACTCTCACTGCTTTTATTGAACATAGTACTGCAAGGTCTAGGTACAACAAGAACAACAAAAAATAAAGGGCATACAAATTAGGAAGGAAGAAGTAAAACTTTCAATACTTGCAGGAGACATGGTACTCTGTATAGGAAACCCTAAAGATTTCACTGAAAATCTACTAGAATTGATACATGAATTCCTTAAAGTTACAGGATACAAAACCGATGTACAAAAATATGTTGTATTCCTACACAGGAATAATGAAGCAGGAGAACATGAAATTAAAACAATCCCATTTACAATTGCACCAAAAACAATAAAATATGTATGAATAAACTTAACCAAAGAGGAAAAGACTTATACTTTGAAAACTATAAAACATGGATGAAAGAAATTGAGGCTGACACAAAGAAGTGGAAAGATATGCTATGCTCATGGGTTGGAAGAACAAATATTGTTAAAATATCTATACTCCCCAAAGTAATCTACAGATTTAATGCAATCTCTATTAAAATACCAACAACATTTTTCATAGATCTGGGGCAATAATAAAACTTGTATGGAACCACAAAAGACTCTGAATAGCCAAAGCAATCTTGAAAAAGAAAACAAAACTGGAAGTATCATGCTTCTAGACTTCAAGTTGTATTACTAAACTGTAGTAACCAAAACAGTATGGTACTGGTATAAAAATAGACACATAGATGAATGGAACAGAATAGAAGACCAGAAATAACCCACAATTATATGGTCAATTAGTCCTTGACAAAGGAGGAAAGAATATCCAATGGGAAAGACAGCCTCTTCAACAAATAATGTTGGGAAAACTGAACAGCCACATGCAAAAGAATGAAACTTGACCACTTTCTTACACCATACACACAAAAATAAGTTCAAAATGGATTAAAGACCTAATGTGATACCTGAAACCATAAAAATCTTAAAAGAGAGCATAGGCAGTAATTTCTCCAACATCAACTGTAGCAGCATTTTCTAGATATGTTTCTTGAGGCAAGGGAAATAAAAACAAAAATAAACTATTGGGACCACATCAAAATAAGTCTCTGTACAGTGAAGCAAGAAATCAATGAAACTAAAAGGTAACCAATGGAATTGGAGAAGATATTTGCAAATGATATGTTCAATAAGTGGTTAGTACTTAAAATATGTAAAAAAAAAAAACTGATACAACTCAACAGCCAAAAAAAAAATAATCCAATTAAAAATGGACAGAAGACATGAACAGACATTTCTCCAGAGAAGACATACAAAGGGTCAACAGACACATGAAAAGATGCTCAATATCCCTCACTGTCAGGGAAACGCAAATCAAACTACAATGAGATACCATCTCACACCTGTCAGAATGGCTAAAATCAAAAACTCAAGAAACAATGGGTGCTGGCAAGGATGTGGAGAAAGAGGAACCCTCTTTCACTGTTGGTGGGAATGCAAACTGGCATAGCCACTGTGGAAAACAGTGTGGAGGCTCCTCAAAAAGTTAAAAATAGATCTACCCTATGATCCACCAATCGCAATACTAGATACTTACAAGAACACTAATTCAAAGGGACACATTGCACCCTGATATTTGTAGCAGCATTATCGACAATACCAAAATTATGGAAATAGCCCAAGGGCCCATCAGTTGATGAATGGATAAAGAAGTGGTATATACACAATGGAGTATTATTCAACAACAAAAGGGATGAAATCAAACCAGAGAGTATAATGCCAAGCGAAATAAGTCAGAGAAAGACAAATACCTTATGATTTCACTCATATGTGGAATTTAAGAAACAAAACAAAGGGAAAAAAGAGAGAGAGACAAACCAAGAAATGGAGTCAACTATAGAATATAATCTGATCGTTAACAGGAGAGAAGTAGGTGGAGTGATGGGTTAAAAATAGGTGAAGGGGATTAAGGAGTACAGTTGTGATGAGCATTCAGTGTTGTATGGAAGTGTTGAATAACTATATTGTACACTTGAAACTAATATGACACTGTATGTTAACTGTACTAGAATTAAAGTAAAAACTTAATTAAGAGAAAAGGAGATCAGAAGTAAAAGCTATACATTGTGACTAAGGAGTCAAAAATGTTAAATCAGGAGATACTGGAGCAAAGCAGAAAATGTCCATCTTTTTGCACACACCCCTGGTGAATAAGAAAAGCTTAAGTGAGCTTAACATGTTTAGAGGAAAAGCAAGTGTTATGGGGAGGGAAAACTGGTCATAGAAAGACATAGTAAAAAATTAGAGTTCTTTGATTTAAATGTGATGGAGGATAGTATTTGAACCTTGTATCTGCAGTTTTTATGAAATTGCTGGAATTTCTGAGTTCTAAAACCATGGGGTAGTCCTTGAAATGTGGAAAATATAATCCCAGGAAACACTGATGGAAAGCCTTCCTGTTGAAGAGGCAGTAAATTTATAGAACTTGTTTTCTTGGGTTTTCATGCCCTTGGAGATGCTTTTCCTCTATCTCTTCCTTTCCCCAGGTCTGCAGTGCAAGGAGGTTGTGAGGTAGATGACATTTCTGTGCATAGAGAATGAAGAGGTTGCTAAAAGGCAAGGGTTGGGACTTGGGGTCTTGAAGACAAAGAAGGCTGTGATGGCTGTTCTGAGTATGGGGCAGGAGAGAAAGGGCAGGGGAGGAGAGGAGGGGGAGGGAGAGGTTTGCTCAAGGGATTGAGATTTCAGTACTTCAGTTGTGAGAGAATCCATTTAAGTTTACCTGGACTGAACAACTCAACTATTTGCCCAGAACGTCAGAGAAGCTGTGTATCTCTTCTTTGGGTAGAAATATGACGATCCTAAATGCAAGAACACGGACCACTGTTACATTTCCCTGGAAATTAGGTCTATTAAGACTCAACTCCAATGTCAGTGCCTTGGGATGTGTTGCTGTCTGTTGCCTTTTTTTTTTTTTTAATTGGAGCACATGCAATGGACTGTTTATAATTCTCCTATAGGACTTGCATTAGCAATTTATATGTAGCTTGCTACAGTATGAATCTTCACAAGTTACTTACTTTCTGTGATTCAGTTTATTGCCTATAAACTGGGAACAAAATATTACCCATGTCATAGTGTTATTAGAGCACTAATGAGATAATCCATATGAAGTCCCTAGCGTGCTACCTGCCACTAAATAAGCTCTAAATAAATATTATCGAAAAGTGGTTCTAGGGGTGGCATCAGCACCACGGCTGAAGAAGATGTCCTTTTCCCTGTCTCCTCCTTAACAATTTGGCATCCCTCCACGGCCAAAAATGCCTTTGACCTGTGGAACCCAGCACCATAGCCAATGGAAATGGAGAGGAGCTTCACCCCCGGTGCACTAGGCAATAGACAGACAGAACTTGGTCCCGCCTGTGGACTCTGTGGTGGCCATTGTGATACCTCCAGCCCCACTCGGCCACGGTCCGAAATCTCCTGGAGGACACTGTCTCAGAAAATCACCCACAGACAAGAAAGCCTTTGTGCAAGTCCAGGTTTCCAGTGGAGACAGTCCAGCACAGCCCTGGAACAAACAAATATGAGTTTGGACACACGGGAGAGGGTAAGGGGACCAATTTGACTACCCACATCACCCCTCGCCCAAGGCTGCACAGGTCAGAGATACTGGCTCCTGTGATGGCAGGTGAAAGCTTGTGAGTGTGCGTCTGGCTTCCCCACCTGTGCCGGATGCTGCCAGAGGCCCCCGTGCTGAGTTACATGACTGGGGAGGGAAGAACCTAGGAGAACAGCCAGTACGACTCTTGGATGAAGGGACTTGGATCCTGCAACATACACTGCAGACTCCAGCCAAGAAACCCAACCAAGAACCTAGCGGGACACCTTGTCCATGGACCCTCCCAACAGGCCCATGCCACCCCGACATTCTGTGTGCCTCATCCACACCCCCATCCTGTGGCCAGCTCCCTGTGCATGCTCCTGACAGTGGCAGCAAGGACACACTTTGGCAGATGACTAGTGAGCATGCACAGAAAGCCAGCTTGAATCCGTGGGCTAGGGAGAAACCACACACTTGAGCTTTAGTGCCATCCTCTGGAAAACTGACGGGAGATGGACAGCACCTAGTCTGGTGTGTTGTAGGATCCAGGGAGGACATGCAAGCTTAAGAATTCTGCTATAATAGGGAGAAGAAGTGTGGAGCAGGCATAACTATAGATGGTATGAGAAGACATATAAATGGTCAATGGGTAATGAAAATGTGCTCAACGTCACTCATCACTAGGGAAATGCAAACTGAAATCACAGTGAGGTATCCCCTCACGCCAGTTAGAATGGCTCTTATCAAAAAGACAAGAAATAAGTGTTGGCAAGGATGTGGAGAAAAGGGAACCCTTGTACATAGTTGGTGGGAATGTAAATTGGCACAACCAGTATCAGAAAACAGTGTAGAGGTTCCTTAAAAAATTGACAGTGGAGCTCCCATATGATTCAGCAATGCCACTTCTGGGTATATATCCAAACATCTCTTGAAGAGACGTCTATATTCTCATGTTTATTGCAGCATTATTGACAGAGTGAAGCCATAGGGACAACCCGAGTGTCCCTCTCTGGATGAATCGATAAAGAAAATGTGGTATATATACAATGGAATATTATTCAGCCATGAGAAAGGACATGTTGCCATTTGTGACCAACATGAATGGACCTTGACTATGATAAGTGAAATAAGTCAGAGAAAGACAAATACTGTATGATCTCATTTATATATGGGATCTAAAAAAAAGCCAAACTAATAGAAATGGGAAGTAGAATTGTGGTTGCCATGAGCTGAGCAGGGGGGAATGGGAAGATATTGGTCAAAGGGTATGGACTTCCATTTGTTAGCTTCATGAGTTCTGGGTTTCTGATATACAGCCTGGTGATTATAGTCAACAAATTCTAATATATACTTGAAAATTGCTAAGAGACTAGCTCTTAAATGTTATTACCACAGAAATAAAGGCAGTTCAGTGAAGACATGGTGGTAGGAACTAACACTAATGTGGAAATCGTTTTGCAGTATATACGTGTGTCAAATCATCACATTGTACATCATAAACTTGCACAATGTTATAGGTCCATTATATCTCAATAAAGCCAGAAAATAAACACATCCGTAATTGTTATCTGCCATTACCATTACTATCATCTGTGTTTTCCATGACAAGATCAGGGATGAAATGAAATTCATTTGCTAACATAATTGTTTGAATTTTAGAGTTACAAAATAAATGCTCCTCAATGATTAATTACACAAATCTAGATGTTATATTAAGCATTTTGGCAGCAAAGTACTTTGCTGCTCAAGTTCTCAGTCGAGTGCTTGGCCAAGTGCATATGTAAACACAGACTATTTTAGAACAATTTTACAGTCAGAGATATTTGATATGTTATCATCTCCACTGACTTTGGAATTGAAGATTCTACTGAGTTTCTCACATAAAGGCTACTGAGGTCACGTACTTTGGAAGAATGGTGTGGGATGAAGGAGAAGAAATGGCCTCAAGTATATTTGAAGAATGGAATGTATTCTTTTATAATATCCATATTATAGCAGGCTTATCATTTGAGTGTAAAATCAGAGCTCAATGTCCTTGTATGCTGTTTATTCAAATTTTTAGGAAAAGAATACTATTCTCAAATGTATCATGAAATGACATTACATTTCCCACCCACTAGCTTGTGTTGATTGAATAGTCAAGAATGCTCAGGTGCAAGCTCTTGAAAATGAAGCTGAAGTGAAGATATAAATACAATAGGCTCATTGTTGTTGGATAAATTGGAGGAAAATAAACATGTTTTTATAGGTAGCATGTGACTTTGAGGATTTCTGATGCAATATTAAAAAGGCCAATAATGTTAAAACTGTAGGCAATATTAAGAGCTTTTAGAAGAGTCACATCTATCTAGTGAAGGAAAACAAGAATATAGTGCTTTCTTCCTTCCATTAATGGCATAATGAATTTCAACTGTTTTTTGCAAGCTCCCCCAAACTTAAATGGTGATAGTTTTTTCTATCTCATACTTATTTCACTAAAGATTAGTTGGAAAAGCTCATCTTTACAAATTTCTCTTGGATTTATTCTCTTCTCTCCATGCTTCCACCATTCAAGCTATGCTTTTTTTAAAAATTTTTTGAATTCTTTTTAATGGCCTCTTAACCATTCTTCCACTTCCAATGTGATCTAGATGATCTTGTCATAACTTAAGCGTCTGTAAGAAAAATACCCAAGGCTCATACACAGTAAATATTTGTTTGCACAGTTTTGGAGACTGGGAAGTCCAGGGTCAGAGTTCAGGCAGATCTCATGTCTGGTGAGAACTTCCTGCTCAGAGACAGGTATCTTCTTGCTGTGCCTCACGGGATAGAAGTGGGTGGGCTGGGCGGAGTCTCTTCTATAAGGCATCTCATGACTTGATCACCGACCCCTCGCCCCGCCCCCCTGCCAGCCCTACCTCCTGATACCATCACACTGGGGTTTGGGTCTCAACACATGGATCTTGCTGGGACACACACATTCAGTCTGTAGCAGTGTTGCGGGGCTAATTTCTGTACGGGGCTATTTTTGTCATGTCATTTCCTCCTCAAAACTCCATTATGACATTTTCTTGGTTCTACTTTATCCAATAAGTAGCTGTTTGTTCACACGTTCCTGCTCAGACCCAGCTCCATCTTGTGCGTCTGTTGTCATTTTTGCCACTAGTCAGCTTTATTATCATTCACCGGGCAGCCCCGCCTCGCAGACTCCCCCGCCCCTCTCTGGACCGTGCTTGGTCTGTCTCTCCTTCCTGCCTTGATTGAGCTGCCATCTGCGTCCCCTCTCTCTGCACTGGCCCCTCCGCCTCACTACATCCACTCCACCCTCCCAGCCCTTCTTGCTGCAGGTTTGGCCATGGCCACAAACCAGAATCAGCTCTCTCATTTGACAGGCAGAAGTCTCTTTCCAAAATTTTGAACTGACGACCCCACACTCCACTCCGGCCCACCAATGTCTTCTTCTGAATTTGCATTTTCTTTTTGTGCCTTTGAAAGCAGTGTTTATTTGTTTTTTTGATGGGAAAAAAAAAAGGTCCTAGCCAGCAACTCAATTTGCATAAATTGGTGTGACAGGTGCACCTTCTATCGCTGTATGCCTGCTCTGGGGCGCTTTTCGCCAGGCGATTCCTATAGGCCTGGATCCTGGCCAACATCAGATGCATAATGAACTGATAAAAATAGAAGTGGATTGCAGAAGATGGCAAGGAGCACACAGAAAGGCCATTTCTCATGCATTATTTTCTGGGGGGCGGATGCAAGGTGCTGGCTAACGATCAGTGTTGATTATACGGTAATACTTGGAAACTTCTGAAGCACAGAATTTATTCCTTCAAATGAGTCAAAGAAAAGAGTGTCGGGGGATTTTAAGAGCTATACCCTCAAAGTTTAGGGCAGGAGAAAATTCGTGTGTGCACACCACCCATGAGAGTGAATAAGGAATGAGTATTGATGTACATTTTATTTGGAATAATCATCTTTAAAGCAAGTCGTTCACAAAATGAAAGACATTTCATTGAGAGGGGTTGGAGGCTTTGAGGCCCCAGTTCTTGTATTTGGTGTTGATCGTTTGCGAGGCAAGGCACCATGGACTTTCTCAATTAAAGGAAGCCTGAGGGACCATCCATTTTACAGTTGGGCAAACTGAGTTAGGACGCCCTGTGAAAGCACAGGCTCTTTGTTTTGCCTCAGGAATGCATGCAGTTGATCGAGAGGGTTGGGCAGGTTCCAAGTTGGAGGCCATGCTGAGAGGCCACATAAGGACCAGCACTGCCCTCTATAGCTCTGACAGAGCCTGCTTTGTTCCGAGCCATTAAACTCTTTCAGTTAGCTTTGGACCCTGTTTACAGCACACCATCAAATGCCCATCTGACGGTTTGAGTCATAACCATCATTCAGTCTTCACGCAGAATTAGCCAAGTTTTAGGCTAATTGAAAGAGAGCACCTGCCCCAAAGTGATGCCTTTGATTTTTCAAGTTGAATTCTGGTTGTTCCAGCGATTTGGAGGTTTATTTATTCTATCTCTATCTAGAATGGTGCTCAACAAGGTAGCCTGTGTTTGCTTCTTCTAAACCAGGGCACACTGAGTGGAAAGAATTCACTGAATGCCTAGCAGGCTCCTGAGAGCAGTTGTCTGAAAGATAAACTGAGGCATATTACAAGTTTTAAGAGTTTATTTGGGCAGAAATGGATCTGAATGGGGCAGCATCCCAGCCAGCAGATAGAAGGGAGCTCCGAGGAACTGTGTAAATGAAAGCCTTTTACAGGCAGAAGGGAGCATCACAAGGAGGTCATCCCAGGCAGAAAGCAGGATGGTTCCAACAAGGTCAGTGTCCTTCAGTGGATGACAGGGGTCCATCAGGTGGATTAGCCGAGTAGTGCTGACCAGGAGATTCCCGGCCGGCTGGATTAAGAGTCCATTTCCGGGAGAACCAGAGCCTTAATCAAGTCTCAGTTTGGTGACATGGGGCTTAGCCATAAGCAACTGCATTTGGAGTTGCCTTGTTCCTAACAAAGACTAGTGCTTTTGTTTCTTGGTGGGGAAATCTGAAGTTAAAAACATGAGTGGCTACTCTAAAGTGGTGATTTAAATTATGTCGGTGCACAGATGTATAGAAACGGGTCTGTGCGCGCGCGGGCCATTTCATCCTGGTTTGATGCCTTTCTTTGTTATCTGTGCAGGTGTGGTCTAGCAGAAAGAGATGTGTTTTATTTTTTTAATTTTTTTACTTTGAGAGAGAGAGAGCAAGAGAGAGAGAGAGAGAGCACATGTGCAAGTGGGGGAGGGACAGAGGGAGAGAGAGAATTATAAGCAGGCTCCACGTTCAGCACAGAGCCAGGTGCGGGGCTTGGTCCCATAACCCTGGGATCATGACCTGTGCCTAAATCAAGAGTCAGATGCTCAACTGACTAAGCTACCAAGGTGCCCCTAAGATGTGTTTTAGGAGCCACAGGACATGGGTTCATATTCAGACCCTGGCCCCTAATCACTATGTGACCAGGAACAACTTTGCCCTTTGAAACTCAATTTTAGTACCTTACATGCTTATTATGAGGATTAAATCAGATAGTTAATGAGATTAAAGCAGCTTCAGTGTGTGATCCGTCAAGAGGTGAGACGTCTCAGTCAAAGGCAAGACCATTGAACAGTCAGATAGATGCTAGTTCCTTAGTGTGTTAGTATACAAGATACTTACTCTCTGAACAAATGTGTTCTTCTCACTAGACTGCCGTCTTTTCATTTGGATAAAGAATGCATTTTCTAAAACTAAATATTCTATTTCTCACCTTTTTCTTAGTCCTTGTTTTCTGCCTTCCTCTTTCATTTACGTTTTGTCGGGAGTGTGTGTGAAGGCTTGTATGTCCTCATGGGTAGACATTGATTCAAACAAAATAGAATGTGTTTTTCTTAAAATTTGGTTAGCAGGGCACCTGGCTCAGTCAGTTAAGTGTCCAGCTCTTGCATTCAGCTCAGGTCATGATCTCGCGGTTCATTAAATTGAGCCCCTTGTGAGGCCTTGTACTGGCAGCACGGAGCCTGCTTGGGACTCTCTCTCTCTCTCTCTCTCTCTCTGTTCTTCTCTTGCTCACACACTCTCTCTGTCCTTCAAAATAAATAAATAAACTTTAAAAATTAAAAAATGTTGGCTATCATGTTTATTCATTTCATTTCCAGCTAGTTTTGAATTTTAACCTATTCTAAACATGTCAAAAATAATACAACAGACATCTGATCTAGATCTAAAAATGGTTTGATTACATTTGCCTTAGATGACTTTATGAAAAAATGTAAAAGAGTATAGAGACAGCCGGAGTCACAGACCCCCACCCTTCTCCTGCCTTCCTTCTCCCTCACCCCTGCTCTACTATAGTCATCTGTATCCTTCCGATGCAGTGTTAAATTTCAATAACAAATTCTTGCCTCCACAGAATAAAGTATTATTCTATGTCTTGAAAGTTTATGTTTATTCTTACTGTATTTACCATTCTTCAATTTGCTTTCTCTCTATATATTTAGACTTATTAAAACCTGTGTATCTAGTTCATTAATATTTATTATTAATCAGCATTCAATTTTATGACCATTCCAGAATTTATTTTTTTAGTCTTTTTAATGTTTACTTATTTTTGAGAGAGAGAGAGAGAGACAGAGCGTGAGCAGGGGAAGAACAGAGAGAGAGGGAGACACAGAATCCGAAGCAGGCTCCAGGCTCTGAGCTGTCAGCACAGAGCCCCACACAGGGCTTGAACCCATGAACCACGAGATTGTGACTTGAGCCAAAGTTGGATACTTAACTGACTGAGCCACCCAGGTGCCCCAAAGAATTCATTTATCCTGTAGTTATTGTTGTATAAGTTATCCAACAATAACCTTGGAAGGTTATTTCCAAGTTTCTGCAACTGTAAGGGTATGTATCCACGGTAAGTTTTCTTGGATATATGTGCGTGTGAGAACTCTGCTGGGCTATCTGCCTCTGAGTGGAGTTGGCTGGGTTTCAGCAGCTTTTTACACACCTCCATCTTTTCATTAAAGTGGCTGGACCAAAGCGCAGTCATGGCAGTGGCTAGGTGTGGCTGTAACCCCTTGTCCTTGTCAACATGTGGTATTATTCAGCTTCAATATGTTTGTCAAACTTCTCACTGTGGTTCAATTTGTATTTCCTCAATTACTCATAATTTGGTAGTAATTTACCCATGTTTTCATATTTATATTTGCTATTCAGATTTCATCTTTTGTGAATTGCCTGGTTTATCCTTCATTCATTTTTTCTATTGTATTTTTTGTTTAAAAATATTTGCAGGAATTTCAATTTTCTCTACATTATTCTTTTGTCAGTCCCATGCAATATGAGTATCTTTTCCCCATCTGCTTCTCATTGTTTTATGATGCTTGTAATGTATGCTATAATACATATTTTAGTTTCAATGTGGCTAAAATGGTCATTTATGCTTTGTTGTTCTGCTTTTGTGTCTTATTTAAGCATTCCATTTCCATCTTGGTGTCATAAATATATTTTCCTCTATTTTTGTTCTAGAGATCTTCTCCTTTATATTTAATGATATAGGTGTCATGTTGTGTATGGTATAAAGAAATCTGAATTAGAAAAGGTAGTGCTGCTTTAAGAAATAAACCCCCAAATCTCAGAGGACTAACCCAATAAAAATGTACTTCTGCCATGGAACATCAGAATGGATGATTCTGATTGACAGGTGCCCTTCCTGTAAGACTTGCTTAGGGATCCAGGCTTCCTCCACATGTGGCTCTGCTATTCGCTACCTGCCTTCAGGTTGTCAGAGGAGATGGAAAGGCATGGTAATATGCAGTGTAGCATTCTATGGGTCAGGCCTGGAAATTGTTCATTTATTTTTGAGAGAGAGAGAGGGGAGAGGGAGAGAGAGAGAGAGCGAGAAAGGATCTGAAGCAAGCTCTGTGCTGACAGCAGAGATCCCCATGAGGGACTTGAACTCATGAACCTAGAAATCATGATCTGAGCTGAAGGTGGACACTTATCCAGCTGAGCCACCCAGGTGTTCCAGAACTCAGGCATTTCTAAACACAAGGTTAGTCTGGAAAAGGTTGCTTAGCTACATGCCCATGAAGAAGAAAACAGAGAAAGATGTTTCATCAATGACCACAGATCTAATTAAAATTTACCGTCCAATAACAATAGTTCCACAACTTTTAAAAATAACTTCACTGAGGGGTGCCTGGATGGCTCAGTCGGTTGAGCATCTGACTTCAGATCAGGTCATGATCTCAGAGTTTGTGGGTTTGAGCCCCACGTAGGGCTCTATGCTGACAGCTCAGAGCCTGGAACCTGGTTCAGATTCTGTGTCTCCCTCTCTCTGCTCTCCTCCACTCTCTCTCTCAAATATAAAAATTTTAAAAAATTTTTTGAAATAAAATAAAAATAACCTCATTGAATTCTCATGGCCCCCTCATATACCGAGTTCCTATATGTATGTTTGGTTAATTTTTCACTCTCTGGTTCCATTTGTCCATTTGTCTCCAGACCTTACTGGCTTTGTTAATGTAACTTACAACTAATTTTGGCATCTGGAAGAATAATCCTCAGCTTACTTTTATT
The DNA here is from genome assembly GCF_008692635.1 of Crocuta crocuta. Taxonomy (NCBI): domain Eukaryota; kingdom Metazoa; phylum Chordata; class Mammalia; order Carnivora; family Hyaenidae; genus Crocuta; species Crocuta crocuta. Next base: position 320,798 of record NW_027528390.1, read on the forward strand.
CTGAATATATACTTTGTACACCGAGGGAATTATAAAACTATGAATGCCAAAGAAATGATAATATACTTGCCTTAGTGGGTCTTTTATTTTTCTTGAGCTTTTGCACAGTCTGTGTACATTCTTTGTATGAACTGCTTTTTTCACACATCTTTGCCTCAGGCTGGAAGTGTTTCACCTCTAGAATGAATTTCATTTGTCTGGGAATTTTATAGCTAACAACTATACTCCTATTTGTTCAATTGCAAAAGGTACCAAAGCTGCCTCTAGCAGTGCTTTATTATTATCTTTAAAAGTAGACAGAATATCTTGAAATCCTAAGAAAGCAATAATTTTAGACAGTGTAGGGGTTCTTGTTCCCTAGACTCTTTAAGAATAAATGGGATACATATCAAGGGCAAACCAAATTCTTATCCTGTATCTCAAAAGAGGTAGGATTATGGAAGCTTTCAGAGGTGTAAATCATTTGAATACAAAAGCATTTCCTTAATTATTTCTTTGGAAATAATAGGTGTAAAACATTTGAATATAAAAAAGTATTTCCAAAATTATCTGAATACAAAAGTGTTGAATACAAAGGTCTTTCCAAAATCTTTAGAAGGTAAAAATAAATAAAGAGAAACATTTGTGTTAAAAAAAAATTGCAGGTTTTGGGGGCATCTGGGTGGCTTAGTCAATTTAAGTGTCCGACTTCAGCTCAGGTCATGATCTCACCTCTTGGGTTCAAGCCCTGCGTCAGGCTCTGTGCTGACAGCTCAGAGCCCGGAGCCTCCTTCAGATTCTGTGTCTCTCTGTCTCTCTGTTCCTCTCCTGCTCACACTCTGTCTTTGTCTCTCTCTCTCTTTCTCTCAAAAAGAAATAAAACATTTTAAAACTAGCAGGTTTTGTTTGTTTATTTACGCATGGTTTAAGATGCATAAAATGTGGAAAGCCCAGGGACCCCCTGCATGGGGAAAGGATGGGTCTTCACCTTTGGAGAAGAGGAGGGCATGTAGACATGGGAGGGAATCCATGTGAGGACACTGTGCTATGCTGTCCTCCCTTACTATTCTCTGTCCTTCCTTTCCCACTGGCAGAGTAGCTAGCTAGAGCAGAGAAAAGCACACTAGATGTTCCCTCTTTACACATGTTTTCACCTCACTCCCCACTGCTGCTACCTCATAGACCCCTCCCCTCCCTGAGCACATATACTGTGTCCTGCCCTCATCACACCTCACGTGTGCTCCGTCACCTCCCCCAGGACCCTGAGTTTAGGATTTGGTTAGCTCACCTGATGGGTGAACTGAAAATCTATTGGGTGCGTAAACAAGCTCTGAGGCAACAGAGCTGCTGTGGGGGACTCTCCCGGCACATGCCATCCAGTAGGGGCCATCTATGAGCTCCATTGCCAGCTGCTGGTTCCCTAGTGGGTAAGAGCGGTGTCCCTTTTATATATTTCAGCTCATTTTTTATGAATAGTGCTAGATGTTGGAGATGCCACCCTCCAGTTTGCTTATGTACTCATTAATTGATACAAATGCCCATTTTCATAATTCAACAGCTACTCAGTCAAGCACTTACTAGAAGTCAAGAGTTTGCTAAGTGTTGTGGATTCAGTATTGAATATTGAATGAAACACACACAGTCCCTGCTCTGATGGAGCATATGACTTAAGGAGGGAGAGAAGTGTTGATGTATAAGCATGCACGCACTGATAAGATTGTGAAGGAAAGAGCAAGGGACAGTGGGTGAGGTAAGGGGGACAGAGGGGACTTTCTTAGGAGGAGTGTGTGCGGGCTGGAGGACAGAGGCCTGGCAGAAGGCCATGGGGTTCGCAAAGGCTGTGGGGACAGATGAGAACATGGAACCTTTAAGCAAATGGAAGAGTACATCTTGGTTCAAGGGTAGAGACTGAGAGAAAACTAGTTTCTAATGGGGTTGGAGATGTGACAAGAATCAGATGATGCAGGGCTTTAAAAATGTTAAGAACCTAGATACTTTTTTCCTTAGAGCAGCTGTAATGGGGACAGTTTGGAGGGCACAGCATGATGCGGCTGGATGTTGGCTTGGCTTGAGGCGGTGGCTATGAGTACAAGAGAGTGGAAGGTGTTAACACACAGGGCTGCTCATGATCTCAGGAGACCCGTTGGAGATGGGAGGTGAGGTGGGGGCAGAAGCGTACCTGTCCAACAAGGGAGAAGAGTTAAAATAAAGCTACATAATCAAAGCTTTAAGAATGAAAGCTATTTTCTACAAAGACCCCATAAAAGAAGAATGACCTTGTTGAAGTCAGGAAATAGAAGGCAATTCTCTTGCTTACTGAGATTGCACGTAAACAGGAAAAGCTTGCATGGACTGTAAGGAAATCTCAAGAAACTGCAGCCAATTCTGATACTTTCAACAACAACAAAATTCTGTTCTCTACTGCCATTTCTATTTTGGGATCTAATTAATTATAAACATAGATACCAGATTGAACTTACATGTAGGCAGTTTAGGAAATAAAATATGACAGGCAGAATAGGACTTTGCAATTATAATCCACCTCTGGAAGCACTTTGAGGATGAAAGTCAAGTGATTTCTGTCCTAGAAAGGAGCATAGGAAAAAATTATTCGGAACTAAGCCATCTAGAACTTTCCATTTAAAATAATCCTAAAATAAAAATACATCTGGAAAATTCTATTTGTAACATCGTACCTTACAGCATTCATAAATACCAAATTGAGGTTAGTGGTTATCTCTGGGGAAAGAGGAGATACAATGGGATAGGTAAGTGAGGGGTGATTGGCTCCCTCAACATTTTTTAGAATAAAAAATAGTAAAATTATCAGGCACATATAGATAAAAATGTTAATGACCAGTGAATCTAAGATTCTAAGACTCTAAGATATCACCTCACATTATTTTTGTCTTTTCTGCATATTTGAAATATTTTGTGATTAAATGTTTAAGAACTTAAAAGGAATTTTTATGTTTATTATAACATGATAGCGTGGTGCTAGGGACTCATGGCTTGGAGAAACAACACATTCTGTTTTCTAAAGTGTTATCGATCCATACTTTAATCATGTTTTTGTCTTTGTTTCTACAGTTCTATTTGAAAAAAGAGAGAAAAAGTATACATGGCCAAAGAAATAATTCTTTGAAATATTTGCTGCTTTGAATTTATATTTATAGGTTATTTTATTTTCCTGTATTTTGATGGGGAGGATGGTGTTGTTCAGAAAAGAGCGAGCTGGATTTTTTTTTTTTAATGTTTTATTTACTTTTTTAGGAGAGAGAGAGAGAGAGACAGCGTGAGCAGGGGAGGGTCAGAGAGAGAGGGAGTCACAGACTGAAACAAGCTCCAGGCTCTGAACTGGCAGTCAGCACAGAGCCCGATGCGGGGCTCGAACCCACGAACCGTGAGATCATGACCTAAGCGAAAGTCGGACGCTTAACCGACTAAGCCACCCAGGCGCCCCGCGAGCTGGATTTTTAAGCCAAAAGACTGGTTCTGATCTCCCCTCTTATACAAAATAGATGAATTCATTTGGGCCAATCCAATGGCTTCTATTGGCTTTATTTTCTTTAGCCATAGAGAAAGATTATAAGTTACTGTTCTTTATGTTATGGTCTGTCTTTTACTTTCCAGAATCATGTTACTATTTTGCTTATGATGATGCTATTTTATCTCATAACTACATTGTAATAGCATGATGATAGTTGGTAGATTTTGTTTTAATGTAGCCAAAAATAAATGCTTATTATTGAAAAAACATGTGGGCACACATATGGAAAAGTGCAGGAATCATAAATGTATAATTTGACCAAATTTACAAAGCAAACACACTAGTTTAACTAGTGTTCAAATCAAACTTTGGAACATTACCAGTATCCAAAAAAACTCATTTAATATCCCCTTCTGGGCACATTCCTGTCACTCAGGCAATTTCTATCCTCAATTCCAACATCATAGATTAGCTTTACCTGTACTTGAACTTTATATAAACCAGCAAATCAGTATGTGACTGACATCTTTGCTCGTCAATATGTTGGAAGAATCATTCATACATTGTTGTAGTTGTAATTTGCTCTGACTCATTAGGATGTAACAGGGATTGGTAACTTTTTTTCTGGAAAGCACAAGAATGTAAATGAGTTTGGTGAGCCATATGGTTGCTGTTTTAACTACTCCTCTCCGATGCTGTAGTGTGAAAGCAGCCATAGACGGTATATAAAACAAGGGTATGGATGAGTTCCTATGTAGCTTTATTTATAATGGAGATTTATTTATAAAGCCAGGCAATGGGCTGGATTTGGCTCATGGGCCATAATTTGCAGAATTCTACTATGTAACATTCTGTTGATAATATACCACAATTTTTTGTCCTTCTATTGTTGATGAGCATTGGGTTATTTCCAGTTTGGGGTATAATGCAGAGTACTTCTGTGCATATTCTTGTCCACTTGAATTGGTGCATGGGTGTATTCATTTGTATAGACCTCGGAATCTTCAGTGCTGGGTCATGGGAATTGCAAATGTGAGGCATCATTGATACTACCTGGTAATTTACCAAAGGGGTTCTGTCACTTTATGTTCCCACCAACCAGTCGATGAGGTTTTCACTTGATTCACATCCTTACCAATATTTGGAATTGTCCACCTTTTTAGTCATTTGTGTGAGCATGTAGTGCTATTACATTGTGGTTTCAGTTTGTGTTTTCCTGGTAACTAATAAAATTTAAGCACTTTCTACTTATTTTTGTTGGGCATTGATATTCTCTTTTGTGAAGTGCCTATTCAAATATTTTGCCCATTTTTCTATTTGGTTGTTTGCTCCCTCTGCCCCCAGCTTTCTTGAGTTACAACTGACATATAACTGTGTAAGTGTAAGGTGTACAACATGATTTTCTTACATGTGTATTACAAAATGCTTACCAATTATAGTGTTAACTAATATCTCCATTACATCACATGATTACCATTTCTTGTGTATATGTGACAACATTTAGGATTTACTCTCTTCTTAGCAACTTTTAAGTAAGTAATATAGTATTATTAGGCATAATCAGCATGGTGTATACATTAGATCCCCAAAACTTCTGCATTTTTTTCCCTTTTCAAAATTGATTTATAGAATCAATTATATATAAATATTATATATAAAAGATATATAAAGATATGTATACANATATATATTGCAGATATATAATAGATACAATGTAAATATGCATATACTGCATAAATATGCATATATAAATACGAATATGCATATATTGCATATATTGCAAATACCTTCTTCCTATCTATAGCTTACCTTTACATTCTTTAAGGTGCCTCTTTTCTTCATTTATACAATCAATGTTATCAACTCTATCACCATGTTATATATTAGATCCTCAAACATTATTCATCTTATAAGTGAAAGTTTATACTCTTTTACAAGTCTCTCTTTATTTCCCCCATCTCCTAACCCTTATCAATCACTTGTATTGTTCTCTGCTTCTGTGAGTTTGGCTTTTTATTTTTGGATTCCACAGATAAGTGATTTATGCAGCAATTTGTATGTCTCTCTCTGGCTTATTTCACTTGGCATAATGCCCTCAAGCCATTATGTTGTGGCAAAAGGCAGGATTTTCTTCTTTCTTATGGACAAATAATATTCCATTGTGTGTGTGTGTGTGTGTGTGTGTGTGTGACATCTCATTTATCCATTCATCCGTTGATGGACACTTATATTTCCATATCACGGCTGTTGTGACTAATGTTATACCCACAGGTGAGAGAGCTGGGTCCTGTGGCAGTTCTAGATTTTTGTGGAACTTCCATATTTTATTGACTCTGTATAATAAAGGTATCATTTCTCCTAAGTTGTAATAGCAATTGAATACAAGCCTAATCAAAATTCTGACAAGCTTTAAAATGTAACTTGACAAGGAGATTTAAAAATGGAAGGGCAGGAGACTGGGAACACACAGGCAGTTGAGGAGAACGAGAGGAAATTGGGGAGCCCTGCTTTCCTAGATGATGATCTTTTCATAACATTAGAGTAATTAAGGTAGCATGTGTTAGATAAATCAACCTGACAAGGGGATAGGATAGAAAGCCCAAAATTGACTTATGTGTGTAAGGAGGTATCTTTGCTGAAAAAAGGTCTTGGAGAGTTAAATAGCCACAAAAGAAAACTTCAGGCCTTATTCCACATCACCCAGAAGTAAATTTAAGACTTCCAAGTCTAACTTGGGAGAAAATATTTAAAAGTATATGTTTCTATCTGCATTTCCAAAATAAGTAACAGAAAACACAAACAATAAGGGGAAAAGATTCGTATACTCAGCTACATTAAAAAAATAACTTCTATTCATTAAGAAATAGAGGGGCACCTGGGTAGGTCATTTGGTTGAGTGTCTGACTCTTGGTATTGGCTCAGGTTGTGATCTCGCAGTTGTGGGATTGAGTCCCTGATCGGGCTCCTCTCTGACAGTGTGGAGTCTGCTTGGGATTCTCTCTGTCTCTCTGCCCCTCTCCTGCTCATGCATTCCCTTTCCCTTTTTCTCTGTCTCTGTCTCTGTCTCTGTATCTCTCTCTCTCTCTCCCAAAATAAACTTGAAAAACATAAGGAGATAGAAAAAAGTGAAAATAGAGGTGTCGGTCATTAAGGAGACATTTGTAGTGCATATACCTGACAAATGTTTGTAACCAGAATAAAGAATTCTAAATCAATTGAGAAATATTAATTCAATAAAAAATAGGCAAAAATTATAACCAGGCATTTCATAGAGATGGGGAGATAAATGACTGACTGATGGACATGAAAAAATTGTCAAGCTCATAGGTAACACGGAACACGGTTTCATCCAGGAAACTGGCAAGTATTCAAAAGTAATAATCCCAAATGTTGGTGATACTGGAAACAGCAGCAACTTTTAGATTTGGCCAGTGTGAGTAGGAACTGAAGAAACCAATTTGCTCTTCAACTAGTCAAGTGGGATATGCAAATACACCACTGCACAGTAACTCAACTTCCAGGGAAAGAGACAGGGACAAGAATGTTCAGAACAACCGGGTAATTGAAGAAGAGGGGAAACGATGTCCATCAGCACCAAAATGGGTCAACCAGTGATGGGAGAGAATACAGTGGGTCAAAGGAGTGGATGCATTAGAGCTACACGTGCCAACACGATGCTGAGTGAAAAAAAGCAGTGTGCAGAGAAACACAACTACATTGATTCCTGGGGCAGATATGAAGCCAGCATGCGGGGATAGAATGGTTGTTTGTGGTGCATAGTGAATTCTTCCTCTATGATTTGTGCTGGGCACACTCCACTCTTACCACACCGGGTGTGCTGGCTATTGTGCGGGTGATCCCTTGACTTGTGAAGGAGATGGTACCTGGAGTACCAGAGCTATTGCTCATGCCACGTTGGGCCAAATATTAGATGATCACCTCAGTAATACTCCAAATGCTCCAAATTTTAACATATCCATATATATATATAAATACACACACACAGATAAACATTGACATATGTATGTAGGGAAATTGCAAATAAATGAGTGACAGCCCCACACACATTGTATTCAGCATATTAGGGGATGTAGAAGCTATGGACACAGTGTTAGAAAGACACAGTGAGGGGCGCTTGGGTGGCTCAGTTGGTTAAGCATTCAGTTTCTGCTCAGGTCATGATCTCATGTGGATTCGAACCCGATGTGGCACTCTATGCTGACAGCTCAGAGCTTGGGGGCTGCTTTGGATTCTGTGTCTCCCTCTCTCTCTGTTGCTCCCCCACTCATACTCTGTCTCCCTCAAAATTAAATAAACATGGGGGCGCCTGGGTGGCTTAGTCGGTTAAGCGTCCGACTTTCGCTTAGGCCATGATCTCGCGGTTCGTGGGTTCGAGCCCCGCGTCGGGCTCTGTGCTGACTGCCAGNTAAATAAACATGAAAAAATTATTTCAAAAAACAAGGTCACTTGTACCCATTATCCAAAGTGATTCAATTGGATAATGAGTACAAAGGGTATTAATTACACTGTATGATTTTTGTACCTTTTTGTATGTTAGAATTAATGGATAATCCTATGTATGTAATATGATAGAAGCATCCAGTCCTAAAAATGATATTCTTCCCACATTCTGGGTTTAAACAAACGATTTTCATTTTTTAAATCTCTTTTGCTTTTAATGAAGAATCTAAAGAAATAATAAAACTTTTTCTATCTATCTTTCAATCAAATAATTACTAAAAAAGTTGTGCTCAGGGTGATCCATTGAGGTGTAAAAAGAACATATTACACTTCTATTGGTATTTACTTTAACCCTCTACATTTTATTTTATGAGATGAAAATTGATTAAGAAGATATGTCCTATAGATTTTATTTTCAGAACATCATGGGACCAGAATATATTAATAAATATAGAATATGCTAGTGCCTCATTAGTATTGGGGGATATTAAGTATACCTGTCTCAGGAATAGGTGTGGTAGACAATTAGCAATGACAGAAAGAACTTAATACATATAACAACTACACAAATGGAAAAGGAGGTGCCATCTAAAATTCTGTAATTACGTAGATCAAATTCTCAAGTTCTGATGCCTTGAATTTAGAAACTGACAACCGAGGAATATGAAGAATTCTGATAAAAGGGTCTCCTGCAAGTCCAAACAAATCTGTGAATACGGCTGAGGTATCCAATAGTTCAAAGTAGTCCAAGTGACTCCTGGGACACCTGACTGACTCACTTGGTACAGTGTGGGACTCTTCATCTCCAGGTTGTGAATTCAAGCCCCATGTGGGGTGTAGAGATGACTTAAAAATAAAATTTTTAAAAGTACTCTACGTGACTCTGTTACACAGCCTGAGTTGAGAATGACTGCCCTTTGTTTCATTGTGCCTTCCATATTCATTTTTATTTTTGTATGTTTGCCAGAGACACACATGACCCGGCCCATTTATGTCATTGTGTGGGTTCATAGTCAAAGTTTGATTTCTATTATTGTGAAAAATAATACGTTAGATATAACAGAGGGGGAAAAACTATCATTCTACTCTGAACAATGTAAGGAAGATATTAAGGTAGCAATCCCTATAAATGAAGTAAACATGCAGCTTAAAACCATTTGAGAAAAACACAATAAGGAAAGAATTTGATGGAGAAATCAGTAAATACAGAAGTAAAAATCAGTGAATTCAAAAACAAAATAATATTGGGCTTACTTGATAAAACAGAAACTAAACATATCTTAAAAACCAACAAAATAGATGAATTACCTTTTTCAAATCTGTTCAAGAAAAGAGAAAACACAATGTTACAAAGTAAAGAAACTAACATATAGATTTGGGGATTTAAAATATCTCAAAAACATATTTTGAATGACTTTTCTAATACAATGATGGTGGTACTAATTAAATAATTACTGGTCATCTGCTACATATACTGTCATGTAATTCTCAGTACAGTTCTAGGAGATTGGTTATTATTATATTCTTTTAATTAAATCTTAGGGGAAATGACCTACCTCAGGTGACAATGTAGCAAAATCAGGAATCAAACTAATTCCAAAAGCTCTTATCTACTTTGCTTAATGTTGTCTCTTTTTTTTTATTTTTTCTAAATATTTTTTTTTTTTATTTATTTCTAGGAGAGAGAGAGACTGTGTTCAGGGGAGGGTCAGAGAGAGAGGGAGACACAGACTCCGAAATAGGCTCCAGGCTCTGAGCTGGCAGTCAGCACAGATCCCGACGCGGGAGTATATTGATACAATTCATTTGATACAAAAAAATGAGGTTTTTTTGGAGACACACTGACCCCAGTTAGAGACTCACCATTCTGTGATCTTAAGTGCTTGAGAACCAAATCGATAGGTTCTGATGCGGATTGATTTTTGTTCATTATGATTTCCTTAGGGCATCGCTCTGTGCTTTTTCTATAAACTCTTGTTAGTATATGAGGGAAGGTTTAATTGGTTGTTTCTCTTTCTAAGTTCAAAGGTCAAGCTAACATTGAATTTAAAAGTCAGGTTTCTTTTCTGAAAGGAGAAAGAAAGACTGGCTCCACTGGAATTTTATTGACCCATCTTTTCCTTTTCTTTGTAACATACTGCGGTGAATTGTCACTGGTGAATCACTACATTCTTGTTATTTATTCTTATTATTTATCCTTATACAGAAAAGCATTTAAAGTTAATATTATCTTGAATGAGACAAAGTGAGTTTATGTTTTTTTTTATGGTCTTCCTCTATCACAATGGAGAAAGGTTATCACTGATAATAGTACATTATGTACAGTCCTACTTGAAGTGAGCTGACTTATTTTCACTTCTTAAGGGCCTTGTTAGTTTTTTGTTTTTGTTGTTTACATAGAGAAAACACAGCCTTAAATATGTGTATATCTCTGAGATATTCCACTCATAGTGGCTTATAGTAAAAGTGACATGAGGCTTATAGTAAGTCTTATTACTTCCTCATAGTGTATGTATACGAGCTGCTGCAGTATATATATATTAAGCCAAAATTTATTAAGGTGGCTACTTATCCCTGGGGATTAGAGGAAAAGAAAGTGGACTTAGTCTGCAGTTCCACACATTTTGAGACTGACTTTTCAGCTATCACAAGGACTGACATTTTCTATTTCAGCTGGAACAACCCATTTGTTGCCCATTAACAAAGTGATGTGGCCCCGATATTGTGCAGTAACTTCATGTCTTCATCTTGTAGGAATTCTGGACAATGGTTAGTGTTGTTGAGGAATTGTCATGACACTACTGGAATCACCACACAAAAGGCTGTCAGTGTGAGTGAGAACATCCATATCGATGTTGACTTGGTTTGAGGTTAAATTATGATGTAGTCTGGATTATGGGAATCTTTGTTTGCTACATAGAGACCATGAGAGACTATGTGAGCTTCCCTGGGCTTCCTGAAGGCCAAACCTATTTTTAAATTTCATCTTTGTACTCTAAGTATTTAGCAAGTACCTGACAGTTAGTAGGTGCTCAACCAACTAATCCAAAAATTAGTTTAGATATTTGTTGGATAAATGTATGCAGGTTCATGGGAAGATGATTGTATCATTACACTGAAGACTTCAGCCATTATTTGATACAATTTTAAAAGCTGGTGTTTATTAATCATGCTGTGTGTTGGGTGGTTTGTTGGTTTTTCAAGACATTCTTTCCCAGAAATCCCAAGGTATACATTATTGCAATTGAGATTCAAGGGATAGTTGTTGTTTTGTTTTGTTTTTTTTTCCAATTCTCAGATGCTGTGTGAACGCACACGTTACATGCCATAGATATGAAAATTCCTTTTAGCTCTTCTCCGTAACAAAAGTTTTTACAGGATGCAAGGGTGCTTTTTTGGAGATAAAAATTTGTTTTGATAATTCCAATGAAATAGTTATAAAATTACATCATCGCTTTTAAAAATGCCAAGTATTTTTTATTAAGCTCGTACATTGGCATAGTTTAACAGCCAATAGTGTTAAAAAATCTTGTAACAAAAACTAGCTATCACTCACCTGTCCTCCCCTCATCACTACCTAAGTAAAAACACTCAACTATTTCTGTTCTGTGGTTAATTAGGTCTTTACTTCTAAACAGTAAGCTTTATTGCTTTAAAAAACTTCCATTTTAGATATTACGTGTTGGTTTCCTTGTGTGGATGAAGGTTTAACTTCTTATACATTCTCTTCGAACACCATTTTTTTCTTTCCACGATTTAAATATGCTTGCATTACAGCCAGTATATTGTTAATATTCATGATTGAACAAAGTGGTAGGCTCAGGCACCTTTTAATTTTTCATGGAGTAGATATTTGCATCAGTTTTGGAATAGCTGTCTTCATTCCCATCAGGAATACATTTTGGAATGCTCTCACATACCTGCTGCATGTCTTACTGAGATTCTTTTCCAGCTACTTAAATGTTCCGGCTGTTCTATTATTCTCCCCCAGAAGATCTTTCTAGAAATTGTCCTGTTCTCATCTGGGCCACATGTTCTCAGGATTACCACACCACTCGCCTCCTGGGTCCTCCCCTCCCTCCTGGGTCCATCCCCCCTCCCTCCTGGGTCCCCCTCCCTCCTGGGTCCTCCCCTGCCTCCTGGGTCCTCCCCTCCCTCCTGGGTCCTCCCCTCCCTCCTGGATCCTTCCCTCCCCCCTGGGTCCTCCCCTCCCTCCTGGATCCTTCCCTCCCCCCTGGGTCCTCCCCTCCCTCCTGGATCCTTCCCTCCCCCCTGGGTCCTCCCCTCCCTCCTGGATCCTTCCCTCCCCCCTGGGTCCTCCCCTCCCTCCTGGATCCTTCCCTCCCCCCTGGGTCCTCCCCTCCCTCCTGGATCCTTCCCTCCCCCCTGGGTCCTCCCCTCCCTCCTGGATCCTTCCCTCCCCCCTGGGTCCTCCCCTCCCTCCTGGATCCTTCCCTCCCCCCTGGGTCCTCCCCTCCCTCCTGGATCCTTCCCTCCCCCCTGGGTCCTCCCCTCCCTCCTGGATCCTTCCCTCCCCCCTGGGTCCTCCCCTCCCTCCTGGATCCTTCCCTCCCCCCTGGGTCCTCCCCTCCCTCCTGGATCCTTCCCTCCCCCCTGGGTCCTCCCCTCCCTCCTGGATCCTTCCCTCCCCCCTGGGTCCTCCCCTCCCTCCTGGATCCTTCCCTCCCCCCTGGGTCCTCCCCTCCCTCCTGGATCCTTCCCTCCCCCCTGGGTCCTCCCCTCCCTCCTGGATCCTTCCCTCCCCCCTGGGTCCTCCCCTCCCTCCTGGATCCTTCCCTCCCCCCTGGGTCCTCCCCTCCCTCCTGGATCCTTCCCTCCCCCCTGGGTCCTCCCCTCCCTCCTGGGTCCATCCTCCCCTCCCTCCTTTCGGATCCCTTCTTACAAGTTGTTTATTGGATGCTTTTTCTTCATTTACTACTTCATTTTCTTTACTAGCATTTCTATTGACAACCTGTGGGTCTTTCTCTCCTCAAAACAGAGACAAGGAGCATTTTTCCTCTACTCTTTTACAGGCTTTTGTTCTGTTTTGTTTTACTTCCTTCCTTAGCTCCTGCTTTGCCCCACATCTGAACTTGGCGGACATCTTCAGGGAAGACTGGCAGTGATGAGATCCTACAGATCTTCAGTGTTGACTGTTTTTTATTCTTCCTCTAGCTGTGGCTTCTGCCCCTGAGAATTGTGGTTTCGCACATGCCCCCAGGGAAGGGTCTGCAGATACTCAGCTCACCTGTTAGCATTTCCTCCTTCTCTGCACTTTATGTCCTTTTGTGTGTTCTGAAGCTGCCTGATACCTCCAATGGCTGATTTCCCTTTATAATTGACCTTAGCCTTGGTATCCAAGATGGAGCTGTCATTTGCTGTACATTATGCTGCATGGTTGGGTATGGAATTTCCATGTGTTGGGAAGGTTTTTAGGTTAAAGTAAGACTTTCTTGAATGTTGTTATTCTCTCTCTCTCACTGTCTTTTCATCTATACCCCGTTTTCTAAAGAGAGAATATGGAGAATCCCCTGACAAGCACCTGCCTTTTGTTCTATAACATACCATCATTGGTAACTTTTTATTTTTTTTTTAATTAATTAATTAATTAAAAGAGAGAGAGAGCACAAGTTTACACACAAGCAGGGGAGAAACAGAGAGAGATGGAAACAGAATCTCAAGTAGGCTCTGTACTGTTAGCACAGTCTGACGTGGGGCTCCATCCTGTGAAGTGTGAGTTCATGAGCTGGACTGAAAGGGCGCTTAATGACTAAGCCACCCAGACGCCCCACTGGTAAGTTTTTCTAATCTCCTGCTTTGATAGACTCAATGGAAGAATCTAGGTAAAATGCTAGAGGCCTTCAACTTACATTTCTAAATTTTAGAGTTTAGTGCCACATAGAATTTCTAGTTCTCAATCTGCTTTCCACCCACTGACCCTCTCATCTCCCAGGAAGTCCAGAGATAGGAGACACTAGTGATTGCAGAAGGAGAGGGGGTGGGGAGAGAGGGAGAAACGTGGATCTACGACTGATGGAGAAGACTGCGCATTTTCCTTCTCTTCTTTGCTGCTACTTTATTTTGCTCTATTTTTATGGTAGCCCTTAATGTCTTTCCCAGGCACGAGTTAAAATGGGAAGAGAGGATGTGGATAAACTGATAGTACTTTTATAACCTGTCAAAAAGAGGGAGAGAGAGAGAGATTGAGACTGGGCAAGTTCCTTTGCCTGAGTAATTTAAATATTGGATGGGAACCCAACACTTGAGTGGTAAGTAAATCCAGACTGAAAGCAATAAAGGAGAGCAGAGGAGTTCCAGAAATTTCTTTCCTTTTTGCTCACGGTCTGTGAACATATGGTTTGGAGGCAGTCTGCTCTGTTGGCTAAATCATGGTGCTAATGAAGTGGAGATCTCTGAATGAGTTATTTAGCTTCTAGCAGGAAAAAGCAGTTTGCTTTTAACAGATTACATGCCTATGGCGAGAAAGCTAACTTTCACCTACCAGGAAGGGAGGCTACGAGATGGTTAGCTCAAGCAAAACTGATGTCAGTACCAGGAATCAAGATAAAATCCATGGCTTTGAAGTGATGCCTTTAGTCTGCTTGTAGGGTGGGCTGTTTAGTAAATTTTAGCTTGAATAAAGTTTATCTTTATAACTGTGTATTCACTGATTATATTATATTCACCCTAAATACATGACTCAGAAAATCCTTTTTTGGTGGATGGTAATGGATATAGCCTCATTTTCGTTTATTTGTTACTTAGGCTGAAAACTTAAGCATTCATTAATGACTTTTCATTGAATTTTCTTTATATCTGAACTGGAACAAATGAAACTTTATGCTATTAGAACACTCTGCAGAGTCAGTGCAGAGCCCGACACAAGGCTCAAGCCCATGAGTTGTGAGATCATGACCTGAGCCAAAATCAAGTATCTGAAGCTTAACCGACTGAGCCACCCAGGCACCCTTGAATTTTCATCTTTCCTGGGCTGGCAATAGATAGGTGGTAGAATCTTCTCTCTTGATGCTGGGCGATGGCTGCCACCCACACACCCCAATCAGCTATGTGATCGTGAAGATAAACTGCTGATACACTGGCAGCCATCCTGTACCCATACAGTCCTTCTGTTTGTCACTTTCACTACAGTATTCAGTACATTGCATGATATATTCAACAATTTATGATACAGTAGGCTGTGTGTGAGGTCATTTTGCCCAACACTAGGCTCATATACATGTTCTAAAGCATATTTAAATTAGGCGAGGCTAAGCTATGATGTCTGGTAGGTTAGGTGTATTACATATATTTTCAGACTTACAATACTTTCAACTTATGACGGGTGTGTTGGCACGTCATTCCATCATGAGTCCAGGAAGATCTGTATTTTGTTCGTATTATCCCTGCAGAAACCCTGCCACATAGCTACTCCTTATATCTGGATGTCATCTTCGCCTACAGAGATCTTGAGGAAACTGACAGTTCCGATGTAATACTTCTGATTACTTGAAGGGATTGTATCACATCTGTCCTGCCTTTCTCAGAATGTGAGCCATTCATCTGACTCTTCTGGGGAGGTTTGGCCTGACTGCTCATAGTAACTCTGTGGGGAAGCCTGAGCTCAGTTTCTAGAAGCAGAACTATAGGTGTATGAGCTCGGGAAGATTTGCCCAGCCTCCAGTGACTTTGTTTTAGAGGTGGACGGGGTGAGTTGTCTAGGCAGCCTGGCAGTGCTGTAATGGATATTAATAAAATACATTGCTATATTCTGACTATACTAGTAACTAAATAATTGTAATGATTCTAATGATTTATCCAGGTGATAAGGGAATGAAAAGTATTCAGGGTTATGGCAAATATATAGTATTAGCAAAATCATTCTTTTAGGTTTATTTATTTATTTTGAGAGAGAGAGGGATGGGCAAAGATAGAGGGACAGAGAGAATCCTAAGCAGGCTTTGCACTACCAGCGCAGAGCCTGACGGGGGGCTTGAACTCAGAGCCATGAGGTCATGACCTGAGCTGAAACCAAGAGTTGGATGCTTAACCAACTGAGCCACCCAGGTCCCTCAGCAATATCATTTTAAATAGCACATACTATGGTCTGGGATTTATAGTGTCTTTGTGGTCAGGTCTTCCCAATTTTAACTGCCTTTATCACATACAAACCAGTATGGTCTTCCTGCCAAGTACATGCAACACAGGAGCCCTTTGATCATGATGTTTTCACTGCTTCAGATCCCAGTCATCCTTCAAAGCCCACCTCAAATGCCACTTCTTCACTTCCATCCTAGAGAGATGCTTCAAGCACTTCTTCTTCATCAAGATGGGAGCATTTAGTTATCCACCCAACTCCCATTGCAAAATGCATATAATACATTTTTTAAAAGTTTATTCTGAGAGAGAGAGTGCATGTGTGCATTTGTGCAAGTTGGACAAGGGGCGGAGAGAGAAGGAGAGAGAGAATCCCAAGCAGGCTCTGCACTGCCAGCATGGATCTCAACGCAGGGCTCGATCCCACGAACTGTGAAATCACAACCTGATCCTAAATCAAGAGTTGGACGCTTGACCAACTGAGCCACCCAGGTTCCCCATGTCTGTAATACATTTATGGCTCTTACTACCTTCTGCTTTATGTGTGAATTACTTAAACCCTTGCTTTTCCATTAGATGACTAGCTTCTTAAATATACACAATGAATCATAAGATAGGTCACATTTTCTAGCATTAGCTGTGTTCCAGAAATTGTACTAAAATTTACACATTTGCTATATAATTGACTTCTCCCAGCTATCTGATGCATTAACTACTATTATTATCTCTATCTTACAGATGAAGAGACTGGGGATTATTGAATTCATTAACTTGCTCAACATCACAGAATTAAGTGGTAAAACCTAACCCAAGTAGCCTGCTTTCATAGTGTTGTATTTTACAACCTACAGCCTTCACATACATAGTACCTTCAACTGGTGATTATTTTCTCTAGTGGAAAACCATTTACTTATCATTGTGCAGTCCCTAACAAAATAAGAAAATTAGGAAAAGATTTTCCTTTTACATTGTATCACCGTAGGAGAAATTTGGTTTAAAAAAAGATGAAAATATTGAATGTTTTGCTAGTTGTAAAATAGCATTTTACACTTTGAGACTAGAACTATTAAAAAAGCTTTGCTATGTATTTAGGATTAAAATACTTTAAACTATATTAAATTGTTTTGCTAAACTACTTTGAAAGTACAGAATTGTAGTTCATATTCTGCTCTTCAAATGTTCCATCTACCAATTGATGTGTGGCTTAGTTCTGACACAACCAATTTGACTTTGCATCTGAACTTTAGCATTGTTTCCTCCCAAGGATTTTCTGAAACATGTGGTGATTTTTCTCTTTTATTTCCTGGGATGACAAGCCCTCAAAAGGAAGCACTTTATTTCTCTGGAGCATTTTTGCTTCAGGAATTTTGAAAATCTAATAAAAATACTGTGATTTGAAATGAAAGTAATTCTTTGATATTTATATACTTGTTATTTACCAGATGAAGAGGTACAACTATGTGAGATTTCAAAGAAACTTCATTAAATTGTTTTCCATATAAGTACGTGGAAAAGTTCAGGTCGTCATGGGACAAAGACACCTCAGTGCTCAGGAGGAGACAGCGGTCTTAAACCTCTGTCATTCAGTATTCAAACTGATTGAACCAAATTCTGGAAATGTATTGCCTTTCCTCACTTCTCTTGTAAGGAATCTGCAGCAAATGCCTGGGCTCTTCTTGTAGTTGTGGGGGACAGGTTAGCAGGGGGCTCACTGCAATGCAGGTCATCTGCAGGCCTTCCCCGAGGCACCTTGCCTCACCCCGACACCCCAACAATCTCATCTCCCTCTGTGGGGCTTCCTGTTGCTGCTAAGGATCAAGGTCTCATGGCTTCTGAGTGAGGTTCCCCGCCCCTGGCAACTGATTATACAAGTTTTCAGCTGGGGGACCCACAATTCCACTCAGTTCTGACACTCATTACTCAGAGTTAGCATCAGATCCCACAAGTTAGAGGGATCAGTCCCACTTCAGATACGAGTGCAACACAGAGCCACTTATATGTCTTACTCACTGGCTGTAAAATGGGGGATCTCATGAACCTCTCCTCAGGATCAATAATTAGATAGAATAGCCCACTAGAATAGCCCACAGAAGGCATGAATGTATTTTATATATGTTTAGCAGTTTATTATAAAGGACACAAGTCAGCAACAGCTAAATGGAAGAGATACTTAGGACAAGACATGGAAGGAGGCGGGATGGAGTTCCCATGCACTTTCCAGGTATGCCACCCTCCCCCGCACCTCAGTGTGTTCATCGGCTCACGGGCTGTCCAACTCCATTGTTGTGGGGGTTTCGTGGAGGCTTCATTATGTAGGAATGTTTGATTAAATCACTGCCCATTGATCTCCAGTCCCTCTTCCCTTCCTAGAGGTTGGGGAATGGGGCTGAAATTTCCAAGTCTCTAATCATTGCTTGGTCTTTCTGGCAACCAGCCTCTGCTCTGAAGCTACTATCCAAGGGCCCACCAAGAGTTATCTCATTAGAACAGAGGACACACCAGGGCACCTGGGTGGCTCAGTCAGTTAAGCGACTGACTCCTGATGTCAGCTCAGGTCGTGATCTCACGGTTTGTGAGTTTAAGCCGCACATTGGGCTCTGTGCTGACAGCATGGAACCTGCTTGGATCTCTCTCTCCCTGTCTCTTTGCCCTCCCCCCACTTGCTGTCTCTGTCTCTCTCTCACTCTCAACATAAATAAGCAAATAAATATTTAAAATAATAATAATAATAATAATAATAATAATAATAATAATAATAATGAAGAAAGGACATACTTATCACCTCTATCATAGAGAATTCCATGGGTTTTGGAAGTTCTGTGCCAGGAACTGGAACCACAGATCAAATATCTTTCCATGATAAAGGTCATGTGTGATTAACAAGCACATGCCAGGAAAATGTGGTTCAGTCTGGGGTGGACTGTGACTTATGGGTGACAGGGCATAATGTCTTTTAATTTTCTTCCTTCACATGGTTGGTGCAATAACATAGTAGTGTTACAAGGTCTCTCTGTAGATGTCCCGTGAGTCTAAATAATCAGCTCACCCAAAAACTGTTGCCAGCTTAGCAATGCACTTTCTTATATCTGCTTTCCCTTTAGCCCTGCCTCAGTCTTTCCCCTCAACCCTGCTGCCCTGGTATTGCACTCTTTTTTTTTTTTAATGTTTATTTATTTATTTATTTCTGAGAGAGAGAGAGAGACCTCGCGAGCAGGGGAGGGGTAGAGAGAGAGGGAGACACAGAATCCGAAGACAGCCTCCAGGCTCTAGAGCTGGCTGTCAGCACAGAGCCCGATGAGGGGCTCAAACCCACGAACCGTGAGATCATGACCTGAGCCGAAGTCCGATGCTCAACCGACTGAGCCACCCAGGCTGCCTTGGTACTGCACTCTCAAATAAACTGCCAACACATAATTTTTTTCTGTTTGCTTCAAGCTCTGTTTTCTAGGGAACTTAAGCTCAGGTACTGAAGTGACAGTTTTAGTGACTTGCAGCAGTTATAAAATGTTGCCTTTTACCAGAGGGAATAATAAATTACGGAGGCAGCAGAAGCTAACTTGGTTTCCTGATGGAGGTGAGATTTTGATAATATGGTATCTTGAGCTAGATGATCTTCTCTCCTGCTCCTAACCACATTGTTAGGTTCCAGCAATAAAATTTCAAATATATATATATTCAAATTTTTATGTATACAATTGAAGTGTTATATAAAAATATATATATTCAATTTCACATATATAATTGTTTTAAAAGGAAAGAGGTAGAAATAGCTAGTTGCCAGGAAGAAAGGACGATCATACCCCCAAGCCTAAGTACCTGTCTTACACCTCAGAATCCCAGGGATGGAGAGTGTATAGACCTTATAATTTAGTGATTGCTCAGGAACAGAGAACATGGTCTTTGAAGAAAGGTAGAGAATTAAGGCTGAGACCTCTGTGGGAAAGCCGAGCCCAATCCCCCTCAAAAATTATGCCTTTTCCATGTAAAATAATTTAGAAAGACTTTATCATAGAAAAGTATCAAGAAATCATGACTATTTGAAATACTGAGTAGAAAATTCTTCCTTGAAAAAATGTAACCTCAAGCCTGTTCCATACATGGTTTTGAGTTCAAATTTATATTCTCAGCATTGTATGGGAAGTTCAAACTGAGAAATTAATAGGAGAAGGACTGGTCCTAGACCCATAAATCTACTTGTACCTAACACAAGTAAATGGAAATTATCATTACACAGAGAGCCAATAAATATTCACAAGAACAGACAAGACCAAAGAAAAATTATAAAGCACAAAGAGAAAATTTATCATGCAATAGAGCTAAGGGACAATAGGATAATTGAGATAATGAAACAATCTGTAGAAGTCTATAAAGTAACTGTGTTAAAAATAAAGAACAAAAGCAATAAAAAACTACAAAATTTTTTGGAATGATAAGAAGCATAAAAAGCAGGCATATTTGGAAAAGAAACAAATAGTATGCATAGAAACAGGAAAACATGGTTATTAAAATTAAATAATTGTATGAACTAAAAAAGTTAGACTTAGTTGAAGAGAGAATAGATAAAGTAGAAGTTAGATCTGGAAAGTTACATAGAATATGTGTGTTTTGGCAGAGGAAAGGAGAAAGGGAGTGAAGGAGGGTGGGAGAGAGGGAGAGAGAAGGAAATAGAGTTGGTAGAGGGTCCATTTGGAAAGAGTTCCCCAAATAGACAGTGAATGGATGTGAATAGAACAACACTAGTAATTAAGAGATCGTTACTGACCATTTTCTATATTATAACAAGTATACAAATCCTCAGAATTCCAAAGAAAAGGTATTTAAAAGGGAAAAATAATATCATTTGCAAACAGAGCTGACTGCACACTTCTCATCAATAGCTCACATAGATCAGACAGTAATTTTTTTCAAAATGGTGAGAGGAAAAAATATCTAGAATAGTATAACCAGCTAAAATATTATTCAAGAGTGAGGATCAAACATAGATTTTCAAAGACTGAGGGTTGGCTGTTCAAGGACTCTCACTATAACAAGGATTAAAAGAAGAAAAATATTGACCTCCAGAAGGAGGGGGTGAAATGCAAATAATAGTGATGAGCAATAAAGTTGACAAATAATCCGGCTCATCAAAATACATCACAGAGAATTAAAAAATCCTCACCGATTTTGGATTCAAAAACAGTGTGCAACAAATGCTAGACAGCAATCACAAGGGAAAGAGGTAAAGCATGATTAGAATTTGAACATTTGAATTTTTTTTGGTAAAGATGGATGGAGATATTGACTTAGAGTTTAAGTCACATACCCATTTATACCAAAAGTTTAAGAGCAACCATGTAAACAATAAAATTAAAGTATATGCGTTCAGTTCCAGTAAAGAGGGAACCTAGGATAAATCCAGTGGAAGAGGGAAAATAAAGAAGATAAAGAATGAAGCAAAACCATAGAAGCAGAGAATAATAAAATGGTGATAACTATAATGACAGGTAATGGAAGCAATTTAATGTGGCAAAAAGAAAGAGATTCTTAGAATGGTTTGCAAAATCTGGTATATGGTATTTATAAGAGAGACACATTAAGTGCAGTGACATGGAAAATTTGAAAATAAAGGAATGAAAAATAGATACGTTTCTAGATAAGTAAGTGAATCTAGATATTCCAGATGAGTAGCTGGTATACTAAGTAATATCAGAAAAGGAAACATACATCTTAAGGTTAAGGGTATTGTAACAAATGATGGGTAGCATTACCTAGTGACACAAAAAATAGTTTACCAAGATGATGTACTAACCAATGATCCATATGAACTACCATAGATCCCAAACATGGAGTTAGAAAGTTGAGAGAACTTGGCAATATTTCATTCATAGTAGAAGGTGGTGGTATCCTGCCCCAGTTCTCTTGACTTAAGCCCTCGTGGAGCCACTGATCCTCCACGTCTCTTTGTTTGAGGGTCTTCTTTGGCTTTGAGGGTGTTCAGAGTGCAAGGTGGGTGGCTGGCAGTGAGGAGGAGTTAGGGTCCTGGGAACAACTAAAGAAGAGTTGGTGGGTGGACGTTCCAGCTTGTTTGCCACGCAGCGGGTCAGTTCTAGGTTCTGTTCTGTGGCTTTTGTCATAGGGGCCTGCGTTTAGTTTCCTGTGGCTGCTATAGCCACTTGCTACAGACTCTGTAGCTTAAAATGACAGACACTTACCCTCTTACAGTTTTGGAGGCACAAGTCTGAAAGCTGTTTCTCTGGGCAGAAACCAAGGTGTTTCCAGGGCTAGGCTCCTTCCGGAGGCTCCAAGGGAGAATGGGTTCCTCCCTCTTCCAGCTTCTGGTGGCTGCTGGCATTGCTTGACTGTGGCCACATCACTCCATTCTCTGACGTGGAGTCACGTTGCCTTTGCCTGTGTGAAATCCCTCCTTCTCATAAAAATACATTGGGCCCACCTAGATAATCCGGGATAATCCCCTCATCACAAAATCTTTAATTTGCCACCCTTACAAAGTCTTTTGTTCCCATATAAAGTTATGTTCTCAGGTTTCAGAGATTAGGGTGTGGATATATTTTGGGGGGAGGGGCAGGGGTCATTTTTCAGTCCTGCCGGGACTGAGCTGAATAGTAATAGATTTATTAATCCAAGTTTACTGCTTTTCCTCCAACCCCTTGCCCTGCTTCCCTACATCCCTAATGCTTCCTAGGATCACTTTCTAAATAAGCCACTTGTACTTAATTTCCTGTTTAGGGTTGCTTTTAGGAAGAAACAAGGCTAAGATAACATCCACAAAGAGTGATTTTAAAATCCCTTTCCTTTGGCGAGGATGCAGAGGAAGGGGAACGCTCTTACACTGTTGGAGGAAATGCAAACCAGTGAAGCCACTCTGGAAAACGGTGTGGAGGTTCCTCTAAAAATTAAAAATAGAACTACCCTACATCACAGCAATTGCACTACTAGGTATTTATCCAAAAGATACAAAAATACTGATTCAAAGGGACACATGCACCCCAATGTTTATAGCCCCGCTATCAACAATAGCCAAAGTATGGAATGAGCCCAAATGTCCATCAACTGACAAATGGATAAAGAAGATGTGGCATGTATATATGCAATGGAATATTAGTTGCTGATCAGAAAGAATAAAATCTTGGTTTTTGCAGCAATGTGGATGTAACTAGAGGGTATTATGCTAAGCAAAATAAGTAAGCCAGAAAAGATCAATATCATACGGCTTCACTCACATATGGAATTTAAGAAACAAAACAGATGAAAATAGTGGAAGGGAAGGAAAATTTAGATAAAAGAAGAGAGGGAAGCAAACCATAAGAGACTTTTAAATACGGAGAACAAAGTGAGGGTTGCTGGAGGGTGGGGATGGGTTGAACAGGTGATGGGCATTAAGGAGGGCACTTGTTGGGATGAGCACTGAATGTTATATGTAAGTGATGAATCACTGGGTTCTACTCCTGAAATCATTGTTACACTGTATGTCAACCAACTTGGATTAAAAAAAAAAACCTCCCTGTAAAAAAATCCCTTTCTTAATAAATGGTAAATCAAACAGATATAACTTATAAGCATAAAGAATATTTGAATGATTAAAGCAACTTGATTTCATGGATTTGTCTTATAACATCTAACACTTATATAACAGCTAATATACACTGGGCATTGAACAGATGTGCTAATTGAGGCACAGAGAGATTAAGTGACTCATCCAAGATTACACAGCTGGTAAACTAGAGTTAGAGTTCAGAGTTTGTGTCCTTAACTGCTTTGCTGTATTACTCTTGAAACCCTAGATCTCTGTACCAGGCAATTACTGTATGAACAACCACTTCACAATGAAAGGGACATTTACAATGATTGATTATTTGTGAAGCCCAAATGAGGACCTCCCCTCCCCCCAATGAACTCCAAGAATCAGTATTAAAAGACCATGTTCTGGAAACAAAATGAATTATAGAAACAGTTTACAAATAGCCACAAAATCTCCTACAGCGTTGGGAGCACACATAAATAAAATGCCTATATTTCTCTTTCACTTATGGAAAAAAAAGATTCCATATGTGTAACTGGAAAATGTTCATGACTGAATGATAGTGAAAGCTGTCCTAATCAAACTTTATGAGATGCTGCTAAATTGTCATTTGCTTAGAAATTTAAATTTTTAAATATTCATAATAGGAAAGGAATCTGAGAAAGCCACAGAGGATTCTGTGTTTCAGTCTTTATAAATATAACTAGTAACATACAGAATGAAGAACTAGAAACACAAGTATACATTTGAGGCTGTAGAAGCTATCCATGCCGGCTGCCTTGTGTAAAACTATACATATTCAAAAAAGAGGGGAGAAAGTTCCCTTGACTATATAGCTCTTATCTCTGGGTTGTGTTGCATAGCGTGTAAGAGAAACATAGGCCCTGGACAACTTGTCAAAGCCAGTTTTGAATGAGTGGAAAGAAGTACTGTGGATCCAGTGCTGTGGAGAACTGGCTGACCACCTGAGAGTTGGCTCGGCCTCTGTATGAAGAACCTGACTGTGAACATGCCAAAGACCATCAGCCTTGCTGACTGCTTTCTAATTTCCCTGATACAGGTAACATTTCCAGAATAAATCAAACAAAAATGTGAAGGACATTCGGGAGCAGGTAGTATTTTCTTGTATATTTCCAATTGTGGGTTGGGACTTTGGAAGAAGAGCAGGGCATTAGAATTGATTTTTATATATTTAATATGGCCAGAGTTAATGGCTTATAGATTTTTGTAACAGTAGGCTCAGTGAGAGGTGTTGGCATTGAGCCACAGTTTCAAGAGATTTGGGAAGAAAGCTGTTTTTTTTTTTTTCAGGTCAGACTGAGAAATCTCTCTGTAGGTTATTTTAGTTTACATGTATACCTCTGAAATCTCAGAGAACATGAATTTCAGATAGTTGTCATAAATTTTTTGTATTTTTAGATAACTTACAAGGGTGTGCTTGGGTTATTGGTGGTAGAGATATTAAAGAAATATTCTGTGCATGCCCAGGAAAAGTTCCTGTTCTTTAATGCATCAGATTCAATATCTATTTAATGGAGTATATTTCCATATAAGAGGTTGATTTGTGTTTACAATAGTTTTTTTAATTCCAGATCGTTTGTGTAACTATGTTGAGCTTTTCATGTTTTGGGATTTGGTTACCTCCATCTGGTGCCTCAAAGTTCAGATCCTAGTGTTCTGACTCCTTCCCATCTAAACCCTAGGAAATGATGAGAAGTGAGAATTTATTTTTTGAGGCAGGGTGTAAGATCTTGGAATACTCAGTGTAGGCTTTGGAGAACTGTGAAGAGTATGTATAAGAAAAGGCAGCTCTAATCCAAAGGCTTTAAAACAGAAAATAGAGGGTGAATACATATGACCCAAACTGCAAACCACCTGGTATGGAAAACATTGAATAGGACACTGAAAAAGAAAACCACCAACAAAAGAAATGGTAACAATGAAAGTCCTACCCCATTCATTCACAGGAACTGTTAGTTTAGACTGGAATTGTGTCGCTACTTAAGACTTCAGAAGTTTTCAAACTTGATTCTAGAGTGCGAAATAGACAAATCGAACTGAGCATCGTAGAAGTATGTTAATGAAGGTGGTGCTTTGTTTCTAACATTATATATTAATGTTTAATGAAATATATGTAAATATTAAGGGTCTACTCTGAATTTACACACGCAGACACGTGCATGTGCACGCACGCGTGCACACACACACACACTCATGTAAGCACCATCCAGGTCAAGATAGGGAGCCTGTCGATCATTCTAGAAGTCTCCTGATGTCTCCTCTCATTCATCATTTAGACTTCTCACTCTGTCAGTCACTGTAGTGATTTTTGTCACTGCAGAAAAGCCTTGCCTGTTCTGAACTTCATGTAAGTGGGATTGTATAGAATGCATTTAGTGGATGATGAACACAGCCACTATGAACACTCTTGTACACATTTTTCAACGTTCATAGGCACTACATTTTCTAGGCACTATACTTAGGGGTGCAATTGCCAACTCAGAAAGTGGGCGCATGGTTAGCCTTAGCAGATACTTCTGTTTTCCCAAAGTTCTTGAGTCAATTTGTTCTCTTGCCAACAATGTATGAAAACTCCAGTTGTTCAATATACTTGCCAGCACTTGATATTTTTGGTCTCGCATCTCACCGTGTTTCTAATTTACATTTACCTAATGAGAACCTTTTCTTGTGAATTGGTTATTTGGATATATTATTTTGCGGAGCACCTGTTCAACTCTTTTGGCAACTTTGCAAATTGGATTTTCTTTTTCTTATTGATATGTAGGTAGTATTTATGTATTCTGGATGTGTTCTTTCTCAAATATAAGAATTGTGAATTTCTCCAATACTTTGCCTATTAGGGATTGTAATGGTACCTTTTGATGACCAGAAATTCTTAATTTTATTGAACTCTGGATTATCATCTTTTCCTCTACTGTTAACACATTTTTTTTATCCTTTAAGAAAAGTCAACTTACCTCAAGTTCATGAAGATATTATCCAAAGCTTTCTTCTAGAAGTCGCAACATTTTAACCTAACATTTGGATTAATAATTCACTGCAAATTAATTTTTGCATATGTGTGAAGTAGAGATAGAGGTTTGTTTTCGTTTTTTTCAAAGATTATACAATTTCTTAAACACTGTTTATTAAATAGGCCGTCCTGTTCCCACTGAATTACAATGTGCACTTGTTATAAATAAATGTATAAATATGTTTGTTTTGTTCCGTTCATTGGTCTATTTACCCTTTGTGCCAATGTCACACCAAGGTTGTTTTTGTTTTGTTTTGTTTTGTTTTGTTTTGTTTTTGGTTTGGTTTGGTTTGGTTTGGTTTGGTTTTAAAGAGAGAGAAAGCATGAGCAGGGGATGGAGAGAGAAAGAGAGAGAGAGAGAGAGGAGAGAGAGGAGAGAGAGAGAAGAGAGAGAGAGAGAGAGAGAGAGAATCTTAAGCAGACACCATCTCAGCACAGATCCTGACCCAGGGCTCTATCCCACAATCCTGAGATCATCACCTGAGCTGAACTCAAAAGTTGGATGCACAACTGAGTGAACCACCCAGGCGCCCCCACACTGTTTCTAAGATAGTTTTTAGTAAATCATGAAAACTAGTGGTATATATTTCCTGATACTGCACTTCTACTTCAAGATGTTCATGGCTATTCCGGATCTTTTGCATTTTCATGTAGTTTTGTAGAATCAGTTGGTGATTAATCTCTATGAAAAATCTGATGATATCTGATAGGAATTGTGTTTATTGGTCAATTTGGGAAGAATTTATATCTTAACAATATTATGGTTTTAATCCACGAAGAGGGAGGGACTATCTCTCTATTTATTAAGTGTTCTTTAATTGTTCTCAGCAATGTACTATACTTTTTGTATAGATATCTTTCATGTCCTGCCTTTCTTTCCCTCCTAGCTATTAGATATTTGAAATGCTTTTACAGGAGGTACCACTTTTATAATTTTATTTTGCAGTGTCTGTTGCTATCTTATGCAGAAAAATGTGTTTGTTATTTCTGTATGGACTTTGCATCTGAAGATTTTTCTAAATTCACTTGTTAATTCCAATAATGTTTGTGGAATCTTTTTTGTTTTGCCATTTTGAAGAAATTTCATGTGGTCATGATGTATTGCCTTTTTAAATACATTGGTAGATTATGTTTACTTTTTTTTTTAGGTTTTGTTGAGTTTATACCAATTAAGGTGTTGGCATATAATATATGTACACAATGATGCTATTAGTGAAAAGATAATTTTACCTGTTTCTAATTTTTGTATTTTTTTCTTATCTTATTACACTAGTTGATATTACCATTACTCTGCTATGTAGGGATGGTAAACACAGTATTCTAGTTTTGTGCCCAACCTTAGAGGAAAAGAGTTCATTATTACATTATTACATCATTAAGGTATTATCATTAGTTTTTTTTTTTTGAAAATAATTTTCAGGTTAGGAGAGTACCTTCTACTTCTCTTTGTTGATGTGTTATTATAAATAAATGTTGAACTTTTTCATACAATTGTTGTCTGCTTCTGTTGAGATAATTATATCATTTCCCCCCTTTATTCTTTTTTTTAAATATTTTTTTAAAATTTATTTCTAGGAGAGAGAGAGAGACAGCGTGAGCAGGGGAGGGTCAGAGAGAGAGGGAGACACAGACTCTGAAATAGGCTCCAGGCCCTGAGCTGGCAGTCAGCACAGAGCCCGACGCCGGGCTCGAACCCAGGAACCGTGAGATCATGACCTAAGCGAAAGTCGGACGCTCAACCTACTAAGCCACCCAGGCGCCCCTCCCCCCTTTATTCTGTTAATGTGGTCAATTACATTGATTCCCTTGATTTCCAAGATCCGTTCTCTGTGGTTCTGCCCTCTCTGGACTTTTGGCCCAAAGTTCTAGCTGCTTCCACAATCCCAAACTTTGCTCTCTCACTACAGGACTTGGCGTTCTCTACACAGGCCTGATTCTTCAACTTAAGCTCAGTTTTTCGAATCATGGCCTAGAAAAGTTGTTCACAGGGAAAGTCTGGGCAAATGTGGGCGTGCCTCAAGTGCCTCCTATCCCTCCAGGACTGTTGTCCACTTCCTGGAAATAATTGTCATCTGTTTTGGATGCTTCACAGGTGGCTATGGTGGGAGGGTGTCTGAAACCAGCTAAACTGTCACAAGTGAAACTGGGGGCCATAATTACTTTGTTTTTAGTTATGATTTCACACTTTATTGTGCATGTGTGCTGCAGCTTTTCCTCATTTTGGTGTCATATTTTTCTTAAAATTGTTATCCACAGAACAGGGGTAAAGACCACCAATATTGCAGAAGGGATCATGATGGTTTTTGCCCTCTCCCCTATTATAGCTTAAAGATTCTAGTAAAGGATTCTACTGAGACTGAATATTCTTGATTGGATATGATATAATACAACATCCAAAATAAATAATATACAGGTATTATTTCAGTCTAGAGCTACATGCATAAAAAGGAGGACTTTCTGAGAAATAGAAAGTTATGTGAAAAGCATTAGTTG
Source organism: Crocuta crocuta (assembly GCF_008692635.1). Classification (NCBI taxonomy): domain Eukaryota; kingdom Metazoa; phylum Chordata; class Mammalia; order Carnivora; family Hyaenidae; genus Crocuta; species Crocuta crocuta. Next base: position 349,868 of record NW_027528390.1, read on the forward strand.
CAAAAGACTATGTCTTATAGGGATACATATGATATATATATAATCATACATATATATGTGATATATATTATATATGATTCTATAAATCATTGGAGATATAGATATGTGTCGGTGTGCCACACACATAACATGCTATAATACTATAAGGAAATTCATGTATGTAATAAATGCTAACTGCAGTTTACTCCCTTCTTTCCTGGGAAGTAAAAGAAGAAGAACGGGAATCGGGGAAATCCAAGAAAGAGGATATCCATGACATTTATTATATTTCATCACTTTAAAATCTTCTAAGCAAATATGACAATATTTTGTTAAATATAGGTAGGAGTGTATGAGTTTTATTATATTACTATATATTGTAAGTATTTAATAATTTATGTGTATTTTAAGTATTTAATAGGTACAAATTATTTTAAAATGCAGCTGCGCCAATACCATACTGTCTTGATGATGACAGCTTTGTAGTAGAGGCTAAAGTCTGGGATGGTGACACCTCCCGTTTTGGTTTTATTTTTCAGTATTACTTTGGCTATTCGGGGTCTTTTGTGGTTCCATACAAATTTTAGGATAGTTTGTTCTAGTTTTGAAAAGTATGCTGGTGCAATTTTGATTGGAATTGCATTGAATGTGTAGATAGCTTTGGGTAGTAATGACATCTTAACTATATTTATTCTTCCTATCCATGAGCATGGAATGTTTTTCCATTTCTTTGTGTCTTCTTCAATTTCATAGCAGCACTCTCAACAATAGCTAAAACATGGAAAGAGCCTAAGTGTCCATCAACGGACGAATGGATCAAGAAGATGTGGCTTATCTATACCATGGAATACTACATGGCAATGAGAAACCATGAAATCTGGCCATGTGTAGCAACATGGATGGACCTTGAGGGTGCTATGCTGAGCGAAATAAGTCAGGCAGAGAAGGACAAATATCATATGTGTGCACGTATAGGAGGATTAGGAGGAACTTAGTTGAGGAACAAGGGGGAGAAGGAGGGGGAAAATGGTGGGGGAAAGGGAGAGAGGCAAACCATGAGAGACTCTTGAATGCTGACAAAAACTGAGGACTGATGGGTGTGGGGGGAGGGGGGATGGGCATGGAGGAGGACACTTGTGGGGATGAACACTGGGTGTTATGTGGAAACTAATTTGACAATAAACTATTTGTAAAAAAAGAAAAAAGAAAAAAGAAAAACTTTGCAACACAAAAAAAATAAAAAAATAAAATGCAGCTGCGCCTCATCTACTAGATGTAGACACTGTCCCTGGAACATTAACAACATGAGGAAAGGTCGTGCATACAACTTGAGCTAATAAAATTATATCGCAATGACAGCTGACTGAAACAGTAGGAGCCCAGCTCTCACATCTTTGGTGACCAGAGTCATGTAAATCCTAATTTCTGTCCTTAAGGATTCCTGTGCTTAGTAGATGCTATACTTCTAAGAAGCTATACCTATCAGGTTTCCTAGGAGATATGAAACCATGAGGGAGAGATATTGATAGATTTAGAATCCCAGATGAATATAGAAACAAGAAGAGTGAGTCATATTTAACAGGATGACATTTTACAGCAATAAATGCAGTTCCAGACCTGAATTCAGAATAAAACTTGCCTCCCCAGCAGAATGGGGGGACCTGGGTATTGGCAGAGGTGGGAAGATGTCCCAAGGGTGACAGAGTGTGTTCATCAAATGCAGCAAAGGCCATTGTGGGGTGTGGAGGTGGGGCTTCTTCTGGGAAGTTGGCTCAACTGGGCTCAGAAGTGGGAAAGAGAGGGGCGCCTGGGGGGCTTAGTCGGCTAAGCATCCAACTTTGGCTCAGGTCATGATCTCACCTGTTCCGGGTTTGAGCCCCATGTCAGGCTCTGTGCTGACAGCTCAGAGCCTGTTTCTGATTCTGTGTCTCCCTCTCTCTCTCTGCCCCTTCCTCCACTTGTGAGTGCGTGCATGCTCTTTCTCTTTCAAAAATAGATAAACATTAAAAAATTTTTAAAAATAGGTAGAAAAGAGAGCAAGGAAAACCACTTCATCATATGAACCCACCTGTATTAAAGGAATCTGTACTCGTGTTCTCTCTCTGTACTTCACAAAGTAGTGTGAACCACTGTTCTGAACTTCGCCCTAAGCAGGGCCAGTGTTAGTAGTGAATCATTGCTAAATGGGTCCTTATTTTCTCCCGAAGTCTACACTGATGAGGATAAAGACTCTACTTTGTGCTGGAAGCACTTGATAAACACCACTTTGCCTTAAGCAGTAAAAATGATTGATGTTGATAGCTTTCAAGGAGAAACTGTTGGAGGCCATGGTGGTTATTTTAAAAGGCAATGGCTACATTTTAAAAAGTAGCAGAAAATTTCTTAGTTGAGGGAATTTTCTTTTGTTAAAATGATGTGTGAAGTGATGTTGGGAGGTAAGAATATCAAGAAAATACCATATTAAAAGAGAAATTTAGTTTTTTTCAAGTGGGAGAATAACCTGAAATTTGTACAGCTATATATATGTGTTTGTGTGTGTGTGTGTGTGTGTGTGTGTGTGTATCTTTAAGAGAGAGAGAGACAGAGAGAGACAGAGAGAGAGCATGCATTCATAGGAGAGCATGTGAACTGGGAAAGGGCAGAGCGAGAGAAAGAGAGAGAAAGAGGAAGAGAGTGACAGAGCCCCAGGCTCCATGCTCAGTGCAGAGCCTGATTCACGGCTTGATCTTACAAACTGTGAGATCATGACCTAAGCTGAAGTCGGATACTCAACCAACTGAGCCACCCAGGTGCCCCCAATAACTTTGCTGGTGTTTGCATTGCTTTTAGGGAGAAGATGATTTTTGGCGATTCTTACTACTCCCCTATTTTCAATGACATCTGTCTTTTTCTCCTTCCTTCTCTTTTTTCCTTTCCTCCCCCTCCCCTCCTCCTCCTCTCCCCCCTCTCCTTCTTCTTTATATAAACTAGCTCACAGAAGAGATTATTACTGTCTGTGCTCTGCTAACAAGGCACCTGACATTCTACACCATATACTAGGACGTTAGCTTAAACTATAGGGCCTCTTCAGCTTCCCCTATTCTATCAAAAAATAATTAAGAACCAAAGCTGAATGTTGGAAAATGTTGAAGTCACATTTTCTGCTTTGCTTTCTTGCCTCTATTTTGTTTCAAAAATATTTGGAGCTTATTTACTTAATATATTTACATGCAGATATATATTATACTATATATAAAATGTTCATGATTTTTATATAATGTGTAAAATACCCTATATTTTATGTGATGTAT